>NW_020954591.1:21414296-21594286 GCF_900497805.2 Vombatus ursinus
TTTCTTTCTTTCTTTCTTTCTTTCTTTCTTTCTTTCTTTCTTTCTTTTTCTGAGGCAATCAGAGTAAAGTGACTTGTACTGGGTCAAAAGCTAGTTAGTGTTTAAGGCCTATTTTGAGCACAGGTCCTTCTGACTCCTGGGGCGGGGCTCTAACCATTGCACCACCTAGCTGCCCCTAGAAGTCAAATTCTTGAAGGAAACTCAAGAGTTACTTGGTTATAAGTACAGTATTTTTAAAGATAGACTTTATTGCTATCTTTTGCTTTTACCACCTACATTTTTTCTCTTCCCTCCCAAAGAAAGATAAAGAAAGAAAGAAAGGGAAGGAGAGAGAGAGAGAGAGAGAGAGAGAGAGAGAGAGAGAGAGAGAGAGAAGGGAGAGAGGAAGGAGGGAAAGAGGGAAAAAAAGAGAAAAAAAGAGAAAAAATTCAGGGAAATGGATAAATAGCTCTCCCCCTAAAAAATTGACATTATATGCAATGTACCATACCTGTGAGCATAGCCACCCCCGCCCCAAGTATCTTATGAGAAAAGTATTTTTAACCTGAAACCAAGAAAAAACCAGTGGCCAAACAATAAAGATCTCAATTCTTCTGAGAATAGAAGAACTACAACAGAGATTCATTAAAGCTGAATTTGGATAGAAGGGTAAAACAAAAAGGAAAGGAAATATAAAGTTGAGAGGGATAGCTAATACAATAGATGGCAGAGGTTAGGTCTAAAAGAAATCTTAACAGGTTATGATGATGGGCCAATTGAAATCAAATGAAGTTTAATAAGAATAACCATCTAAGTCCGACATTTAGGTGTGAAAAGTCAACTGCTCAAGAATGAGGTGAAGGAAGAGATGACAGACAGAGGATCTTATAAAAATTTCCTGTGGATTTAGTTAATCTGTAAATTCAATATGAGTCTAACACCTGGCAAGGCATTCAAAAAAAGCTAAAGTGAATTAAGGCTGCACAAATTCATATTCCAGAACAAGGGATGGTTCAACTATTCTCCATTCTAGAGAAGTCACATCTGAAGTATTTGTATTCAAGCCTGCAGTACCACACTGGTGAGATGGAAGTAGCTCAAAGGAGAAAAATCAGGAAGGTAGGGGATTTGAAACTATGCTACATGAAGACTGGTTGCTG
Source organism: Vombatus ursinus (assembly GCF_900497805.2). NCBI lineage: Eukaryota > Metazoa > Chordata > Mammalia > Diprotodontia > Vombatidae > Vombatus > Vombatus ursinus. Next base: position 21,415,436 of record NW_020954591.1, read on the forward strand.
GAATTGAAACACTGGGACTAGAATGGGAAATGGAAACAAATTATAATAGCTTTTGCCAAGCATTTGAAGGACTGTCATGGAGAAAAAAGATCATATTTACTTCATTTGACCCTTGAGGGAAGATTTAGGAAGAATGAATAGATGTTGCAGACACAGATTGAAGCTTGACTAAGTAAGAACCACTACCTTCAATGATGGAGGGTGTGAGCATGGTGGGTGTGAGCAGACCACAAAACATAGTCAATGAGGAACTCTGAAGAACACATAAGAATAAAATACATGATGAAAGAATTGTATGATAGAAAGATAAGATGGTCACATGGCAAGAACAAGGGATGACAGTTTATATAGCCATAGTGCTCCAGTGATGCCCCTGAAATATAGGCAGGGCCTGAAGAAGGCCTTTTAGCAAGTTAGGAGAACCCTTGAACAGACTTCTGGGATGTTATAGACAACAATTACACAGCCTGGGCAGTTATGGATAGGCTACGATCAGCATCATAGCAGTCAACTCCTGAATTATGATTACAAATCCAGAAACACCCCCCCACACACACACGCAAATTAGGGCTATCTATATAAACCTATACTACTGAGAATTAAACAACATGGATCTATAAACCTGTAACTTATCAAATGAATATTACTTATGTAGCAACATCTCCTGAATACCTTCCACCTTATACTCCAAAACTGGGTCCTGAAGGGGTCCACTATTTTGGATTTGAGATGCTTTGTGGATTTACATTCCTAAAAACAGTAGTTCACAAGCCTCCACCAGTGCACTTACTTTTTAAAATAAATTCATTAATTTATTTTAGTTTTCAACACTCACTTCCACAAGATTCTGAGTTCCAAATTTTCTCCCCATCTCGTCCCTCCCCCAACCCCAAGACAGCATGCGTTCTGAATACCTTTTCCCCTAATCTGCCCTCCCTTCTATCTCCCCCCTTCTCTTATCCCCTTCCTCTTCTATTTTCCTGTAGGGCAGGATAGATTTCTATACCCCATTGCCTATATATCTTATTACCCAGTTGCAGGTAAAAACAATTTTTAACCTTTTTTTTAAAGCTTCGGGTTCCAAATTTCTCCCATCCTCCCTCCCCACCCACCCTCATTGAGAAGGCAAGCAACTTGATACAGGTTATACTTGTGTGGTCATGTAGCACACTTCCATAGTAGTCATGCTGCAGAAAACTAACTATATTTCCCTTCATCCTATCCTGCTCCCCATTTATTCTATTCTCTCTTTTGACTCCCTCCTCAGAAGTGTTTGCTTCTGATTACCCCCTCCCCCAATCTGCCCTCCCCTCTATCATCCCCCTGCTCTGTTGTCCCCTTTCCCCCCCCATTTTCCTGTAGGGTAAGATAGCTTTCCATACCCAATTGAGTGTGTATGTTATTCCCTCCTTAAGCCAAATCCTATGAGAATAAGATTCACTCATTCTCTCACCTTCCCCCACTTCCCCTCCACTGTAAAAGCCTTTTCTTGTCTGTTTTATGTGAGATAATTTACCCCATTCTACCTCTCCCTTTCTCCTTCTCCCAGTATAATCCTCTCTCACCCTTTAATTTTATTCTCTAGACATCACCCATTCATCTTCACCTCACCTTGAGCCCTATATCTATCAATCTATCAATACATATAATTTTTTTCCCTCCAACTACCCTAATATTGACAAAGGTCTCATGAGTTACAAGTATCATCTTTCCTTGTAGGAATGTAAACAGTTCAACCTTAATAAGTCCCTAATGATTTTTCTTTCCTGTTTACCTCTTCATGCTTCTCTTGAGTCCTGTATTTGAAAGTCAAATATTCTATTCATACCTGTTCTTTTCACCAGGAATGCTTGAAAGTCCTCTATTTCACTGAATGTCAATTTTTTTCCCCTGAAGAATTATACTCAGTTTTGCTGAGTAGGTGATTCTTGGTTTCAATCCTAGCTCCTTTGATCTCTGGAATATCATGTTCCAAGCACTGTGATCCCTTAAGGTAGAAGCTGCTAAATCCTGTGTTATCCTGATTGTATTTCCACAATACTTGAACTGTTTCTTTCTGGCTGCTTGCAATAACTTCTCCTTGACCTGGGAACTCTGGAATTTGGCTACAATATTCCCAGGAGTTTTCCTCTGGGGATCTCTTTCAAGATGTAAGCAGTGGATTCTTTCAATTTCTATTTTGCCCCCTGGTTCTAAAATATCAGGACAGTTTTCCTTGGTAATTTCTTGAAAGATGATGTCTAGGCTATTTTTTTGATCATGGCTTTCAGGTAGTCCAATAATTTTAAAATTATCTCTCCTGGATCTATTTTCCAGGTCAGTTGTTCTTCCAATGAGATATTTCACATTGCCTGCTATCATTCTTTTGGTTTTGTTTTACAATGTCTTGAATTCTCATAAAGTCACTAGCGTCCAATTGCTCCATTCTAATTTTTAAGGAAGTATTTTCTTCAGTGAGCTTTTGGACTTCCTTTTTCATTTGGCCAATTCTGCTTTTTAAGGCATTCTTCTCCTCATTGGCTTTTTGGACCTCTTTTGCCATTTGGGTTAGGCTATTTTTTAAGGTGTTATTTTCTTCAGTACTTTTTTGGGTCTCCTTTAGCAAGCTGTTGACTTGTTTTTCATGATTTTCTTGCATCACTCTCAGTTTTTCCTCTACTTCTCTTACTTGCTTCTCAAAATCCTTTTTGAGCTCTTCCATGGCGTGGGACTGATTCATATTTTTCTTGGAGGCTGTGGAAGTAGGAGCTTTGGCTTTGTTGTCTTCTTCTGGTTGTATGTTTTGATTTTCTTTGTCACCAAAGAAAGATTCTATGGTCTGACTTTTTTGCGCAGTTTGCTCATGATGCCCGTCACTTTTTTAAGTTTCAAACTCTTTGTTAAGGTAGGGGTTGGCTTCCAGTGTGGAGAATGTAGTGCCCCCAAGCTTCAGGGGTTTTGTGCAGCTGTTTTCAGAGATACTTCTAGGGACCTATAAGTTTTCAGTTCTTCTGAGGTGGTATGATCAAAGGTGAGGTGTTTACTCCTTTCCTGGTCTGTGCTCTGGTCTATGAGTGACCATAAGCACTCTTTTCTGCCTTGGAACTGTGAGGATTCCCTCTCCACAACCACCACATGCTCCACCATGCCAGCACTTCTCCTCACCCCAGGATCGCCACCCAGAACTGTGACCCAGATCCAAACACAGGCAAAGCAAGTGAATCTTGCCTCAGCACCAGCAAAGAGATCCTTGCAATCCCCCTCTGATCAGCCACCCGATTCCCCCTCAGTCTGTGGGCCAGAAGCTCCGAAAGCAGCCACTGCCTCGGGGTTGTGCTGGGTCCGGGCCTGGGACCTACCTTCTCTCTCACCCAGGTTCAACAGACCTTTCCTACTTACCTTCTAAGTTGTCTTTGGCATTTGTGGGTTGAGAAGTCTGGAAACTGCAACAGCTGCCTGTGATTCAGTCCTCTGAGGCCTGCTCCAGGTTTGCTGGGGCCTGGTCTTTGCCTGTGTGCCCACGCTGAGCTACATTTCTCTCCCACCCTGGCATGATAGACCTTTCTAATCAACCATCCATGTTGTCTTGGACTGGAAATTTGTTTTATTCTGTCTTTTTGTGGGCTCTGCTGCTCCAGTATTTGTTTGGAGCCATTTTTTACAGGTATTTGGAGGGGTTTGGGGGATAGCTCAGGCAAGTCACTGCTTTTACTCTGACATCTTCCAGTGCACTTATTTTTGAAAGTTAGTCAGTATAGATAGTTAGGCCAAAACAAAGGCATTTCATATGTGATAGCATCATAATAACAATAGTAGGAAAAACATTCTCCCATTAACCTGGACCACGATCTCCCATAACTACACCCAGGGTCAGTAGGAAGAATGAACATACATATACATATATATAATATATATGTATATGTATGTATATGTATATGTATAAAGAGAGAGAGAGGGAAGGAGGGAGGGAAAGTACATTGGTACACATGTAGGAAACATGAACATGTAGGCAATTCACACTCCAAGTACTGCAGGTTTCCAATGTCATTTATTTCTCTTTTCTGGGCATCTTCACACTGCTCTAGCCTGGATAAGTATAGTGTTTGTTTTGGGTTCCCTGGGCCTGCTTGTCTCTTCAGTTTGAGCCCCAACTGCCAGGGCTAATTTTCTCCTGAGTCCATAGCTGTCTCTCTTCTCTACTGCCAGGAGTCACATTCTTCAAGACTGTCTCCTGCCTTATCTCTCTTCTGGGTCTGTCCCCTGATGAGTGATCAGCTAATGCAAAGTGTCATGGTTGAAAGACGGTGAAAAAGAAAACTAAAAAATCTCCTTTCCCAGCTTCAGTAAAGATCCAACGGGAGAAGCAAAAAGTAAACTCTTCCCAAGAGCTATGTTCTTTCTCCACAGATGGTGAGTCTTCTAGACTCTCAAAGATCACACTACTCAAGTCTTAGATAGTGTATCTTGATATTTTTAAAGAGCCAATAGTGCCAATCTCTTGGAGCCCATGGCTAGCAGCCCCTGAAGCCATTTTTACCTGGCTCTTTTTGTTATTACATCAACTGGGCTAAGTGGTAAACTAGTCAGGAGTATCTTGATTCCTTTTTCCCACCTACCTACTATGCTTTAGCTCTCATGTTCTTCCACAATGAAATAAAAGTTTGTAAACTTTAAGCAGCTGACTGAAAGTGTTATGCTAGAAAGAATAAGGTAGAGCAGGGTAATACATAAGAGAGAAGTGGAAAGATCATGATTCCTGGATCCCTCTAATCTGTAGAGGAAAAAAAATCCTTAAACCCTTTAGGCAGAAGCAAAGGAAAATTCCCCCAACAGTAACAAATCATCTAGGGACACCTCCACTTGAGGTGTTTCTAGGACCACATTCTGTCATAAATAAAAAAAGAAAATCTCTCAAGTGAACGGCAAAGAAGTCATTGTCATATGTTTATGACACAGTTGGATCTCAAATGAATTTAAAAAACATGCAATATTAATTTTACTTTATTTTAAAATGGAATCACTTAGAGGGGAGACTTTGCCACAGGTATGGCTAGAATTACAACCCAAGGGAGGGTAGTGAAGTGAAGGCAAAATCAATAATCCATGCAAAGATTCTTGAGATAACTTTCTAATTCATCTTTGTTTACTTAAATAATAGAAATCACAACAAGAAACAAGCTGGTTCAACTAGCCGTGGCTTTATGATAAATATCTTCTAGAACAGCTATTGTTGAGTCTTGTTCTCCCCAAATCCCAAGGGTGCGGAGAATTTGGAAAGTGTCCAAATAAATGATATGAAGATACTAAAAGTATTAGAAAACAGAACCTATGCAAAAAGAATTAGGATGTATCATCTTTTAAAAAATGTGTTTAAAGTCTTTAAATATTGGAAGGACTATTATTTTATTTCTTTTTTTACACTTAATAGTATTTTTTCCAATGTAATGATAGGTTTCAACATTCATTTTTTTAAGATTCTGAGTTCCAAATTTTTCTCCTTCCCTCCTTTCCCTCCCCAAGACAGCAAGAAATCTGATATAGGTTATACATGTACAATCAAGTTAAACATATTTCCACATTAGTCATGTTGTGAAAGAAGAATCAGAACAAAAGGGAAAAATCACGAGAAACAAAAAACAAGAAAGTGAAAATAGTATGCTTCAATCTGCATTCAGACTCCATAGCTCTTTCTCTAGATGTGGATAGCATTGTCCATCTTGGATCTTTTGGAATTGTCTTGGATTGTATTGGTGAGAAGAGCTAAGTCTATCATAGTTGATCATTACATGATGCTGCTGTTACTGTGTACTATGTTCTCCTGGTTTTGCTCACTTCATTCAGCATCATTTCATGTAAGACTTTCCAGGTTTTTCTGAAATCCTCCTGCTCATTATTTCTTACAGAACAATAGTATTCCATTACATTCATATACCACAAATTGTTCAGCCATTCCCCAGTTGATGGGCATCCCCACAATTTCCAATTCTTTGTCACCACAAAAAGAGCTGCTATAAATATTTTTGTACATGTGGGTCCTTTTCCCTTTTTTATGATCTCTTTGGGATACAGACCTAGTAGTGGTAGTGCTGGATCAAAGGGTATGAACAGTTTGATTGCCCTTTGGACATAGTTCCAAATTGCTCTGCATTAGTGTTCCTATTTTCCCACATCTTCTCCAACATTTATCATTTTCCTTTTCTATCATATCACCCAATCTGATAGATGTGAGGTGGTACCTCAGAGTTGTTTTAATTTGCATTTCTCTAATCAATAGTGATTTAGAGCCTTTTTATATGACTATAGATAGCTTTAATTTCTTTATCTGAAAATTGCCTGCTCATATCCTTTGACCATTTATCAACTGGGGAATAACTCATAGTCTTATAAATTTGATTCAGTCCTCTGTATATTTAAGAAATGGGGCCTTTATCAGGGACAGGAGCTATACAAATTGTTTCCCAGCTTTCTGCTTTCCTTCTAATCTTGGTTGCATTGGTTTTGTTTGTACAAAAACTTTCTAATTTAATATAATCAAAATTATCCATTTTGCATCTTATAATATTCTGTTATCTCTTATTTGGTTATAAATTCTGGAAGGATCCTTTTAAGAAAGATAACATATAAATGTTTAGAAGGGGGCCTTAGAAATCCAATATTAGTGTAATATTCTAATTTTATAAATGAGGAAACTGAGAGACCTAAGTAGACAACGTGACTTGCTCATGTGACTTGTACCTCTACTGTATGAGGTACTGGGGATATAAAGACAAAGGAAACAGTCTGACCTCAAGGTGACTCCAGGCTTGTATTAATATGTTTTGTTTTGTTTTTTCTGCTATTGTTTTAAGAAGTAGAACCTGCAGCAAGTCAGCCAGTCAAAAGCAAAATAGTTCCAAATTTGTTTTTGCACCTACCAAACAAGGTAAAGTTCAGAGTTCCTGTTATATTTAAGCCCTATCAACTGCTGCCCAAAAGACCAAAGACTAGACGTATTTTCTTCACTAAATCTGCTATGAAAGGTAGATTACTGACTGTCCATTTGGGTCAGCAGTTGATCCTTGAAAACTTCTTCATTAGGGACTCCCTAAGACCCAACTGGAAGAACCTGCTTCCATTCCCAATACATGAGGCAGTATTCTGAAGGAGGAATTCTCCAGGAAGATTTTTAACTCTATCATTGCCAATCTCCTAACAAAGTTTACACATCTTGAGAGATTAATTACAACCTATCATAATAAAATTTTTTCTTTTAATTAAAAAATATTCCATGTGATTCTTATCTTATTTTCAATTCAATGTGATAAGCATTTATTAAGTACCTCTACTATATGAGGAACTGGGAATGTAAAAGCAGAGGAAACAGTCCCTGTCCTCAAGGTGATTACATTTTACTGAGAGAAAGAATATGGACATAAATAAGTATATAGAAGGTAACTTGGGAAGGAAACAGGCTAGAAATTAAGGAAATACAGAAAAGGCCTCAAGTAGGGGAAGGATGAACTTTGATCAGAGCCTTGAGCTAGGGATTTCAAGAGTCAGAGGTGAGGTCCAACAGCATTCCAGGCAGAAAGGACAGCCTTTGCAAAGGTGTAAGTGATCTATCTGGAAGGAGAACAGCAGGTAAGTCAGGTTTACCGGAGCTAGATGGTGTGAGGCAGGGCGACAGGAAATAAGTCTGGAAAGAAAGAGAGGAGCTAAACTGTGAAAAGCTTCAAATGCACGCAGAGGGCTTTGCACTGTATCATGGGAGTCACTGGAGTTCCTCTAGTTAAGAGTTATTAACCTGAGGTCCATGGACTTGGTTGTTTGGATTTTTTTAAATATTTGGATAACTACATTTCAATATAATTGGTTTCCTTTGCAATCCTATGTATTTTATTTCATGCATTTAAAAACATTACTCTAAGAAAGGGTCCATGGTCTTCACCAGATTGCCAGAGGGGTCCATGACACACAAAAATTAAGAACCATTACTCTAGAGGGAAGTGACATGGTAAGACCTATGATTCATAAGTTACTAGGAAATTTGGTAAATGGATATTTATATGCAATTTTAGGTGAAGAATGTTAATAGCTACTGAATTATTGCACCTATGTAACCAGGGTTATCAGCCAAGTCTGAAATATTTTAAATAAGACCCCTCTAATTTGTGAAGAGAATGATGATTCAAAGGTGTGGACTTGAGAACTTTGGAGAAGGGAAACATTCTTTAATCCTGTTTCAAGAAAGAAACCTACACACCATTCCATCTCTCCTATGGACCAACTCTAAGGAGAAAAAAGAGAAAGACTTCTAATGCCTCAACAGATCTCTAATTTTTAGCTTGTTTCCTGAGAAACTTCAGGAAATTTCCCTTTGAGGACATCTCTCTTGGCTGAAATCTCAGCTCACTCCCATCTACAAAAGTTTGATCACTCTTGTACATTCTAATCTGCAGAATTTCTCTGCTTTCTGTTTGTCATCTGCTTGGAAAAATGAGTTTAATGACTAGTCACTCACTATTTGTGACGGTCTTTTTGTATTACTAGTATTTGGTGGGAAGGAGACAAACCTGTAGGTATAAGTGTGGGATATCCTTCCCCTTAAAGGGATGGCAACAAGGGATACTAATAGTCTTGTTGCTTTTGAACTTACAAGTCATGCCTCTAGTCTAGCAATATTTAGGGAAGCAGATAGATATAATTCTACTCTAAAACCTCCTCTCAGAGGAGAACAGGGAAGTCAGGAAAGTCAGGCTTATCACCTTCTCTGCTGATTCTAGGCAGGAATCAAAATCTCCCTTCTGGAGAAGTGGGAAAGCTTGTAGAGATAGCTATCTTTGCCTCTCCCACAAGCAACATTTAGATACAACATGTGAGCGTGTGTATCTTATATAGATTAATTTTGAAAACACGGTCATTGTTATCATTATGCAATTATCTTTGAAAACTGGTACATTACTAAAGCTATATTTGGACACAGGTCGGATATAAACTAATGGTAAAACAATAACTACAAAAAAATAAAGTAAAACACCTTTGAAAGACTTCAAAACTCTGATAAATACAGTGACCAATCATGACCCTAGAACATTGATGATGACACCTACATGAAGCCTCTTGGCAGACGGGTAACAATACTAGAAGTGAAGAACAAATACATTCGCAGTCATAACTGTGTGGGGCAGTAATAACCCTTACCCAAATTAATTCAGAGGCTTCTCCAGGTAGAAAGCAGAAAGGATTTTATTTCAATCTCGAGAAAGAGCAACTTGCACCGAAAGGCAGTTCGATGCAAGACTGCAGGTGGTGTCAGCCAAGCAAGCATTTTTATAGGTTCTAACCGCAACCCCTCCCTAGCCCCCTACCTCTTATCCCATTGGTTGGGCTTCAGAGGGCACAATCTAAACACAACAAAACTACCCCAGCAACAGCAGTGGAAATTACAGAATCGTTACATAGTTTTCACCTGCCTTTCCCTCCTTTAAGTATCCTCTTAGTACATCCTGTTTTGTTCATTTCAGATCCTGGAACAATTTGTAGTTATACTTATCTTTTGCAACAATTTGAATATATTTATCCAGGATATTTACAAGCTTCCTGACCTGGGTACACATATATTATTATTAGGGGTCTTTACCTTATTTTACTCATTTAAGTTTAAATTTTATGAGGGGTCTTCACCAATCTCACTAATAACCAACATGCTGATTTGTTTTGCTTGACTATACTTAACTTGTTATAAAGGGGTGAAGGAACAAAGTTAGTGGACATTCGATAAAATGAAAGGGAAAAAACATTGATAAAACATTAAATAGACACTGAAGAAAACAAAAAAAAAATTAGATGTAAAACCAAACCGGGTAATTTTATTATTACCTTTATTACTACACTTTTAAAAAGCAATATACAACAGAAGTTCACAAGTTTGGATGTAAATCTCTTTTTTGTTCATTATATATCAAAATGTTTGTGTTTGCTGTCGACTCATGTTCATAATAAAAAAGAAAATTTTAAAAAATAAAGTTATGATAAAGCTTTCCTCTATGGAATCATTTTAGTCAATAGAATGATGCTCTTCTGAGTGTGTTTTTCTGTAGTATTGAGAAATGGTCTTTGTTATCTACATGTGCATTTTAGTTGAAAACAAACAAAACCAAAAACCTAAGTTAACACCCTGATGAACAGTACCAAAGGAAATTTACTTCTTATGCTTTCTTCTGTGGTGGTCTTTGCTTTTCAGTATAATGATTATCAAGCATTGACACTGAAATCCAAGGTCTCTTTTCCAAAAGTTCTTAAACTTGTCTAATAATATTAGTGATCGGTGACAGTATTTCTACTCCTAAAACAGAGGTGCTATGGTCATATCATATGCATGACAATCTTAATGAAAGTGCTGATAAGAGGGTCAAGACAATTGAATAGCTGATTTCTACAATCTCCTCAAAACTAAAAATAAATAACTAAAAAGAGGGCTAAAAGGTTGGAGAGAATTATATCCCAGAAATGAAGTAACTAAAACTGAATTCACAAGATAAGAGAGGACTGAGAGAATTTTTTTTAACTTAATAAATTATCAAGACAACTATGATCCACTTTGAGTGAAGATATGAATTGTTTCAACCATTCTGGAAACAACACTAAAAAAAGTGACTAATTTTTTAATTGGTACCAACCAAATGTTTTTCATAATTGATACTTGATAATAACTTGAGGTCTGGCTCTGCTGTTCCTCCTTCATTCTAATATTTTCCCATAATTTCCCTTAAATTCTAGATCTTTTGTTTCTCCAAATGAATTTTATTATTGTGTGTGTCTCTATAAAGTATCCCTTTGGTAATCTGATTCGTATAGTACTAAATCTGTAAATTAACTTTGGTAGTATTTTCATTTTTATTATATTAGCATAGCACAGCCATGAGAATTGACAATTCCTCCAGTTATACAATGTTCTTTATTTCTATAAGAAGCATTTTATAACTGTAATTGAATATGTTTTAAAAGATTGATTTCCAGATATTTTATTCATTTTATAGTTATTTTGAATGGGATTTCATTTCTATTATTGTTTCTTGGATTTTGTTATTACTACGTAGAAATATAGTTAATTTTTCTGGGTTTATTTTATGGCCTACAACTTTCCTGAAGCTGTAAAGTATTTTCTTTGCTGATTCCCTAGGATTTTTTAAAATAAGCTAAATAAGCTATAATAGAACAAACAAAGAGATAAAGAACATTACTAGATGTAAAATGGAGAATTCTGATTATGTTAAATTAAAAAGGATTTGCGCCAACAAAACTAATGCAACCAAGAATAGAAAGAAAAGCGAAAAGCTAAAAAACAATTTTTTACAGCAAGTGTCCCTGATAAAGGCCTCATTTCTCAAATAGAGAACTGATTAAAATTAATAAGAATATGTCATTCAAAAATGCTCTAAATCACTACTGATTAGAGAAATGCAAATCAAAACAACTTTGAAAAACCACATCACATCTATCAAGTTGGCTAACATGACAAAACAGGAAAATGGTAAATGTTGGAGAAGATGTGGAAAAATTAGAACATTAATACATTGTTGGTGTAGTTGTGAAATAATCCAACCATTTTGGAGAGCAATTTGGGACTATGCCCAAAGGGCAATAAAAATGTGCATATCTTTTGACCTAGCAATACTACTTCTAGGGCTGTATCCCAAAGAGATTATAAAAATGGGAAAAGGACCCATGTGTACAAAAATATTTATAGCAGCTCTTTTTGTGGTGGCCAAGAATTGGAAATTGAGGGGATGCCAATCAATTGGGGAATGGCTGAACAAGCTGTGGTATATGAATATAATGGAATATTATTGTGCTATAAGAAATGACGAGCAAGCAGACTTCAGAAAAACCTGGATGGACTGATGCTGAGTGAAGTGAGCAGAATGAGGAGAACATTGTACACAGAAATAGCCACATTGTATGATGACTAACTTTGATAGACTTAGCTCTTCTCAGTAATGCAAGGATCTAAGACATCTCCAAATGCTATTCACATCCAGAGAAAGAACTATGTAGTTTGAATGCAGATCAAAGCATACTATTTGTTCTTTTTTTTCTTCTGTTTTATTTTGTTTTTTCTTTCTTGTGGTTCCTCCTATTGGTTCTAATTCTTCTTTACAACATGACTAATGTGAAAATATGTGTAAAAGGAATGTATATATAGAGGCTATATCAGATTGCACACCTTCTTGGGATGAGAGGCAGGGAGGGAGAGAGAGAAAATTTAAAACTCAAAAGTTTATGGATGTGGATGTTGAAAACTAAAAATAAATTTAAAAATAATATGTCATTCCCCAATAGATAAATGGTCAAGGATATGAACAGGCAGTTTTCAAATGAAGAAATCAAAGCTATTTGTAGTTATATGAAAAAAGGTTCTAAATCACTATTGATTAGAGAAATGTAAATTAAAACAACTCTGAGGTACCACCTCACACCTATCAGATTAGCTAATATGACAGAAAAGGAAAAGGATAAATGTTGGAGAGGATATGGGAAAATTAGGACTAATACATTGTTGGTAGAGATGTGAACTGACCCAATCATTTTGGAGAGCAATTTGGAACTATGCCCAAAGGGCTATAAAAATATGCATACCCTTTGATCAAGCATTACCACCACTAGGTCTGTGTCCCAAAGAGATTTTAAATAAATAAACAAATAAATGAATGAATAGAGAGGAAAAACCCTATTTCTACAAAAATATTTACAGCAGCTCTTTTCGTAGTGGCAAAGAATGGGAAATTGATGGGATGCCCATCAATTGGGGACTGGCTGAACTAGCTGTTATGATTGTAATGGGATATTACCATGCTATAACAAATGGCAGGGGCAGCTAGGTGGCCCAGTGGATACAGCACCAGCCCTGAAGTCAGGATGACCTGAGTTCAAATCCAGCCTCAGACCAAACACTTGACACTTACTAGCTGTGTGACCTCGCGCAAGTCACTTAACCCGAATTGCCTAAAAACAAAAAAACAAAAACAAAAAACAAAAAAAAACAAAAGAAACAGCAAGTAGTCTGATTTCAGAAAAACCTGTAAAGACTTATATGAACTGATACAAAATGAAGTGAGCAGAACCAAGAAAACATTGTACATAGTAAGAGCAATATTGTATGATGATCAACTGTGAATGACTTAACTATTTTCAGCAATACAATGATCCAAGACAATGCCAAAGGACTCATGATGAAAAATGCTATCCCCTGCCAGAAAAAGAATTATAGAGTCTAAATGCAGATTGAAGCATACTATTTTTTTACTTCCTGTATTTTTTTTGTTTTTTTTTCCCTTTGGGTCTGTGTCTTTTTTCACAATAAGGCTAATACAAAAATATGTTTTGCATGATTGAACATGTATGACCTATATCAAATTGCTTACTGTCTCAGGAAGAGTGGTGGGGAGGCAGAAGAGGGGAGAAAGAAAATTTGGAACTCAGAAAAATTTTAAATGAATGTTAAAAATTGTCTTTACATGTAACTGAGGAAAAACATTTTTAAATAAATGAGGCATAATAATAAATAGGGATGATTTTATCTTATACCTTCCTTTCATTATACCTTTAATTTCCTTCTCTTGAATTATCACAATTACTAGCATAATTTTTTTAACTCTGTCAAAATAGTAGTGAGGAAAAGAAATATACCTGCTTTTTACTCTTATATTTAGTGATTGGTTAGAATGGTGTTTTCTGACATTATAAACAATGAATATAATAATCAAAACCATTTAGTGGTTAAAAAAAATAACAGATAAGTAGATCAATGAAAAAGACTCAAGAAAGAAGACTCAATAAAATTTAACTAAACAACCCAAACCTGAAAACATAAATTTGCTAGGAACAAGATATCTATTTGGCCAGAACTAATAGCAAAATTAGAAAGCAGTCCAACAGAAATTAGGTTTAAACCAAAATTTTACACCATCTACCACAAGATATTAAAAATAGACCCATATATCAAAGATCAGAGCATTAAAAAAATTACAATTGAAGCAGGTTAGATAGCTTTACAGGTATGACTACAACAATGTAAATGCAAAGAACAACACAATCAAAACGGAATTGATGAAATTATATTAACCAAACCTGACTCTACATAAGAAACATAAGAAGATAGCTCCCCCTGCTTCTTTGCAGAAGTGAGGAACCATGGATGCAGAATATGGTTTCAGTCTATCTTTTAAGTTTGTTAGTTTTGTACAACTTTCTCCCCCCTTTTCCTTTTTAAAAAATTTATTATTATAAGTAATGGCTTTCTGGAAGGAGAAGAAGGAGTAATATGGTAAATGTAAATGATAAAAAACAAAAGATATCATTAAAAATTTAACTGTCAATACTTCAACAAAAGATAGAAAAGATTAATGAATTAGGCATGAAACTTTAAAAAAACTAGAAAAGTTAACAAATCAAAAAACTCCAATTAAATAAGAAATTAATAATTCTAAAACTCAAAGAAGAGATCAATTAAAATTATTATTCATTAAAACAAATAATTACTAACAATACTAAAATAAATAACTATTAATTAAGGAGACTAATTAAAATGTTTTAAAACTTTGATAAATAAAACTAAGAGCTGATTTTTTAGAAAAACTAATAAAATATAAACTAGTTTGGTTTAAAGAAAAGAAAACCAAACTGTCAAAAAAAGGAGAATTCATGACAATTGAAAATTAAATAAGAAAAACTATCAGAAACTATTATATCCAATTATATGCCAACAAAACTAATGACTTAGATGAAATGTGTGAATATTTAGAAAAATATAAAACACTTAAATTAGCAGAACAAGAAACAGATTATTTAAATCCAATATCAGGAAAAAGAAATTGAACAAGCCATAAATGAACACGTAAAGAAAAAAAAAAAACCCAGATCCAGAAGGTATTACAAATTAATTCTACTGAACATTCCAAGAACAATTAATTGATGTGTAATCCCACTTTTTACATTCTATTATGAAAGGTAAAGTATAGAAGTACTTGTTATCATGACAGGGAGAGCAAGAGAAAGGGAGAAAAGACAAAGAGACACAGAGCGGGCTGGAGGGGCGGCATGCACAGTAGAAAAAGAATACCAGTACTCTGGGCTAAAGTGCTGGGGATACAAATACAAGCAAGACAATTCCTGCTCTCAAGGATCTTACATTCTAGTGGAGAAGACAAAGGATTAAGAGGTGGTGGAAAAGAGGTGAGGTGAGTTAGGGTACACAAGAAACCCTTTTGTCTCATAGGGTGAGGCAGGGTGAGGCAATGGCCAAAAGGCAGGTCAGAAAGTGGCATGAAGTCTGTGCTCCAACAAGATAGTGCAAAAGCTCATTTATCACAGCCCAGTAAGTCACTCAAAAGTCCATACCCTTTGATCCACTGGTAGGACTGGTAACAATTCCAGAATCCAGAAAAAATTAAAGTCATGAGGCTATACAAGTTTAAATCAATGTTTGTTCCTAGTAAGTGGTGAGCTCAATGTGATTGATACCATTTTTTAGCAAGCAAAAGAAAAAAAACCCTCAGGTACCCACAATCTCAAGACACAGTGAGGTGCCCCATAAATAGAGAACTTGGCCTGGAGTTAAGAAGTTCTAAGCTCAAATCTGGCCTCAGACACTTGCCAGCTGTGTGACTCTGTGCAGGTCACTTAACTGTTGTCTACTTCAATTTATTCAACTGTAAAATAAGGATAATAATAGCACTTACCTCATAAAGTTGTTGTGAAGATCGAATAAGGTATTTATAAAGCACTTAGCAGAGTGTCTGACACTTACTAGACAATAAATGCTCGCTTCCTTCTTTAACAAATATTACTTTAATTTTAATTAAATTAAATTAAATTTTAATTTAATTTAATTTTAATTAGAATATTAATTTAATTTATTTTGTCCATAGCTTTCTCTACTTAGTTGTTTCTGTTTCTGTCAGAAGTTATTAATCTTTTTTGTATAACAGGACCCTTTAAGCTATCTAGTAAAGCTATTAGACATCTTTTCAAAATAATGATTTTTTAAAAATTTCATAATTAAAGGAAATACTAACTTTCAATTAGAGATTAGTGAAAATAAAAATGTAATTTTTTCCCATTTAAGTTCATGGACGCTTTGAAATCTATCCATGGCCCCCTTCAGAGCCCACAGGCCCTAGGTTAATAGCCATTGCTGTACAATGATTCTGATTAATAAAAATTTCTAGTTAATCAGTCTTTACTTTTAAGTGCTTTTCTTTTAGCAATAGCTAACATTTACTGAAAATACTGAGTGTATGGGGTGTTCGGGGAGAACTAGCACCTCTGGCATGAGGGTTTGCTGAGTCCCTTTCAGGGCTGCTCATCTACCTTTCGTGTCCATTTGTCACCCAACTTTCACCTGTGGCTCCAAGAAGCTGTAGCATGCGTCACAGTTACACCATGGTAAAACCCTCTTGACAGATGGGCTAAACCAGGTTGAGGCCTCAATCCCATCAATGAGCTACAGGGATGTCTACCCCAAGCATGTAAAGACCTCCCCTACTGCAAAAGTCAGATGAGAACAATTTGTTCCAATCACCATGAAGTCAGCTGAAGCAGGCAATGTGGAGCATTTAGAGCTTGGTCAGACATCGAAAACTTCAAGGTCATCCACTGCATCCCAGGCCATAGCCAGTCATCATGACTTCTGTCCTATCACTGGGCTTCAATGACTCAGGAAAAGAGAGTGAGGCTGACAACTGCGTGCAACTCTCCCTCACTTCAATCCAATTCACATACAAGTCATCACCTGTGATGTGGTCCTCTTCAAAAATGAAAGACAAATAAACAACAACTAACATTTACATAGCACTTTGGATATACCAGTTCATTTGATGCTCCCAATAAACCTATGAGACAGGTACAACATATATTATTATCATCTCCACCCAGATGGGACAGAATAAGCTGCACAGGATGAGCAGTTACGAATAATTTATGATCTTCAGCACAGATGGCATTACCCTCTCTTCCCTACTCCGCACTAGAATGCACCCCACTTCCAAATTACTGTCCAAGGTACCACCACCAGTCAGTCAACCAACTAACATTTATAAAGCACCTACTATTATCCTACTAGTCACTCAAGTCCACAACTTTGGTATTTTTTCAATTTCCTTACCCCTCAGATCCTATCAGTTGCCAAATTTTGTCCTTTTTTAACACCACACCTCTCATATCTGTCTTTTTCTCTCTGCTCACATGCTTCTACCTTAATTCATCCCCTTATCACTTCTTCTCTGGATTACTGCAGCAGCCTATGAATTGCTCTCCCCAATCTACAATCTTAACAGCTGCCAAAACAACTTTCCTACAATGCAGGTCTGTCCATGTCATGCCCTTCCCCACCCCTCCCAACTCATTCTAGCACAAATGTTATATCACCACCATTTCATCCTGTTTTTACTTTCCTCTTTTATTTTCCTTTTTACATTGTACATAATTACTAGTATAATAGTACATGTATATAATTTATAAATGTAGCCTATATTATCCCAACTCCCTTTCACACTAACAAATCAGATCGCAGGTGGTAGTTGGCTCCATTCTCCCTCGGGGCTCCAGAAGGAATCCTAATGCAGTTTTCTCTAATGTTGGTGGTTCAAATTCCCATTCTGGTGTCTTCTCCCTAATATCGGTTTTAATATTAGTGCCAGTTAATGTCATTTCAATATCATCTAAGCCATCAATTATCACTCCATTATCATTTTAACCAGTAAACATTAATTAACTTTTGCAAAAAGATAGTTATTGAGAAGCAGAGCATATAGATATAGCCCCCAGCCACAAAGAAAATATTCTACTTAAGTAGTAGAGTAACTCGGACAGTATCCATCAGTACAGTGGTATTAAATAGGTATATTTGGGGTTCACAAGATTCAAGAAAGCCCCACCTCACCCAGTACCACTGAATTCTAAGATATCAACATGGAAATTAGGACTAAGAGATTGTATCGCTATTTCTACAAGGGTCAGTCTTACTCGTTCAACAAACAGATGTTGCTCAGTCACGTCCCACTCTTCACAACCCCATTTGTGGTTTTCTTAGCAGAGATACTGGAATGCGTTGCCGTTTCCTTCTCCAGATCATTTTACAGATGAGAAAACTGAGGTAAACAGGGTCAACTGATTTGCCCACAGTCACACAGCTAGTAAGTGTCTGAGGGCACATTTGAACTCCAGGCCCACCACTCTATCCACTACACCACCTAGCTGCCCCAAAAGACAGATGACCATATATGTAACATAATTCAGTTAGTCAATCAATAAATATTTATTAATTAGTCAGTCAATAAACATTTATTAAGTACCTACTATGTGCCAGGCATTATGTTAAAGGTGCTGCAGATAAAAAGAAATGCAAAAGACAGTCCCTGCTCTCAAGAAGCTCATAATCTAATGTGGAGACAACATGCAAACAACTATGTACAAACAAGCTATGAGTATAAAAAGGGAGGCGGGGAGAGAAAGAGAGGATAATTGACAAGGAGGCCAATGTCACCAAATCATAGAGTACATGGGAGTGTGCAAGAAGCCTAGAAAGGTAGGGGAAAACCAGGAGAGATTTAATATTTGATCCTGAAGATAACAGGAAGCCATTAGAGTTTATTGAATAGGAATGTGACACAGTCAGACTTGCATTTTAGGAAGATTACTTTGGCAGCTGAGCAGAAAATGAACTTGAGTGAGGAAAGATATGTAGCAGGAAGACTAATCAGCATTATGTTGCAACAGACCTGGAATGAGGAGATAAGGGCCTGTACCAGGGTGGGGCAGTGTCAGAGGTGAGAAAGGGTCATATATGAGAGATGTTTTGAAGGTAAAATTGATATGCCTTGGCATTAAAGTGAAAGTAGATGGTGAGAGATTCATAGATAACACTGAGATTTGCAGCCTAGGTGACTGGGAGTATGGTGGTATCCTCAACAGTAATAGGGAAGTTAGAAAACTGTAATTTAAAATACGATACTTTAAGAAGGAAAACTCCAGCCCCCAACTATCTCTTCCTCATCCATGATATCTGAAATTGTGCTCAATTTCATCAAAGAATGTGCTCAATATGAGACTATTTAGGCCTCCTCCAGGGTTAGTGTAATGGTTCCACCTAATTCCATTTTTTTCTGAAGCATTTTTTGACTGCTTACACAGGACAACTCAACATTCTTAGTTATTTCCTCAGGTTTGTTAGACTTCTTCTCTGAGATTACCTTTCATCTATTCTGTATAAATCATGTATTATCTACTTATTTACTAGGTACTCCCATTCAATCTCCCCATTAGAATCTAAGGACAATCTTAGCCCTTCTTTGTTTCCCAAGCATTTATTGTAGTACCTGACACACACATAATAAGCACCTAATAAATGTTTGCTGACCAAATGACTGACAGAAGGGATAGACCAAGGTAAAACTCTATACTGAGTAATTTGTTCTTGAAACTTTCCCACTTTCCATCCTCAAGCTCCTGATGATCCTTCTTTTCTTGTTTCCCCAGGGACACAAGGTCCTCCTGCTGGCTGGAGTTCCGCACCAAAGCTTTCAATGTCCCATGTTCCAAGATTAATGGCTCTATCTTTCCTTCATCCCAACCCTCCAATTCCTGTAATAGAAACTAGTCTCACTTTAGGCAAAAAGCAACCTGATCATAATAATTCACACTAAAGTGTAAATAACTGATTATATAGCTTAATTTTTAATATTTCCTAGATGCATGTATATTTTTTTCTTCAGTATTTTTTAGGGTCTCCTTTAGCAAGCTGCTGACTTGTTTTTCATGATTTTCTTGCATCACTCTCATTTCTCTTCCCAGTTTTTCCTCTACTTATCTTACTTGCTGCTCAAAATACCTTTTGAGATCTTCCAAGGCCTGGGACTGATTCATATTTTTCTTGGAGGCTTTGGATGTAGGAGCTTTGACTTCGTTGTCTTCTTCTGGTTGTGTGTTTTGATCTTCTTTGTCACCAAAGTAAGATAACATAGTCTGATTCTTTTTGCGCTACTTACTTATGATCCTGGCCAATGACTTGAGTTTTAAACTCTTTTTTAAGGTAAGAGCCTGCTTCCAATGTGGAGAAAGTATTGTCTCAAGCTTCGGGAGTTTGTACAGTTGTTTTCAGAGATACTTCTAGGGACCTGTAAATTTTTAGTTCTTCCAAGGTGCTACGATAAGGGGGGAGGTGTTTCCTCTCCACCGCCACAGCAAGCGCCACCAAGCCAGCACTCCTCCTGGCCCCAGGACTGCCCCTCAGAACTGTGACCCAGATCCAAGCTCTGGCAAAGCAAAAGATTCCTGCCTCAGCACTGGCAAAGAGATCCCTGCAATCCCTCTCTAATCAGTCACTTGCGTCCCCCTCAGTCTGTGGGCCAGAAGCTCAGGAAGCAGCTGCTGTCCCAGGCCATGCTGGGGACTTGTGGCTGAGACCTAGCTTCTCCCTCTCACTGCAGTCACAGACTTCTCCCACTGACCTTCTAAGTTGTCTTTGGCATTCATGGGTTGAGAAGTCTGGAAACTACCACGGCTGCCCATGATTCATTCCTCTGAGGCCTGCTCCAGGGTCGCTGCGACCTGTGCGCCCACGCTGAACTGCACTCCTCTCCCCGCCCGGCGCTATATACCTTCCTGATCAACCATCCAGGTTGTCTTGGGCTGGAAATTTGTTTCACTCTGTCTTTTTGTGGGTTCTGCTGCTCCAGTATTTGTTCAGAGCCATTTTTTTACAGGTATTTAGAGGGGTGTGGGGGAGAGCTCAAGCAAGTCACTGCTTTCACTCCACCATCTTGGCTCCACCCCCAATGCATGTATATTTTTAAAAGAGTAATTTATTATGCTCTAATCCAATGCTGATTTGCAACAGATATTTTTTGGAGAGAGGAGAAACCTTCTTTATCACCCCTCCACCTAAAGGTATCAACCCTGTCCTCACAGTGGCACTTAGTTTTAATTCTACCCCAAAGAAATCATGTTTTTCCAACCACGTAATTCAGACTGGGAAATAGGACCTGAACCAGAAGATAAGTTTCGTTAGAAATGGGCTGGAAAAGAGGAGAAGGTAGTTCTTCACCTCTCTCATATGTCACTAGGCTGAGTGTCTAGAGTTGTGACAGCTGAAGCCAGGGATCTTGGTTCATTCACTGAGCATCAGCTTATCTCTAGCTACCACAGCCTTTGGACTAGACCAGAAGACTCTCTAGCAAAGATCTTACTTTCGCCTTTCTATAGTCCACTGAGTCCCAGCCATCTCCATACTGTGTAAAGCCATCATCCCCATATTCACATTATCCTCTCCCCCCAGTCTTGGACTCTACCCCCTGACCCATCTCCTCCTCCCAGCCTTGGACTCTGCCCCCTAAACCACCCACCTCCTCCCTCCAGCCTTGGACAGAACACTAAGTGTCCATCTTATCTTGCTTAGAACCATACCATCATCCCACTCTCTCCATCTTCATGCTATTTCTGAGTATTACCCCACCTCAAAGCTCCTCAGTATGCGCTGTCTTCCTCAATTACAATGTGTGCTATTTGAGAGGTAGGAGCTATGCTGGTCTCTTTTATTTGTATCTATATCCTAAAACTTAGAATAGTTTCTGGTATATAGTAAGTATTTAATGAATGCTTTATCTCATCATCTGTCTTCTGCTTTAAAATGGCTTACTTGCTGGAGAATGCCTTTCCTTAGGGCTGGAGGTTTTAAACTATATGTAAGAAGCCTGACTCTCTTCACACTGTAACTTTCTCCGTCAAGCAATATCCCATGTCACCTTGTCTACTGGGTTCTGACTCCTTGCCTGCTTTTACCTAATACCTAATCTGATCATCAAGCATAGACCAAATTCACTGACTCAGCACTGATAACCCACTGCCCAACAATATGACAGCATGATACTGAGTGAGATTGGTGAAGATCCCTCATAAAATTTAAACTTAAATGAGTAAAATAAGGTAAAGACCCCTAATAATAATATATGTGTACCCAGGATCTAAAATGAACAAAACCAGGATGTACTAAGAGGATACTTGAAGGAGGGAAAGGCAGGTGAAAACTATGTAACGATTCTGTAATTTCCACTGCTGTTGCTGGGGTAGTTTTGTGGGGTTTAGATTGTGCCCTCTGAAGCCCAGCCAATGGGATAAGAGGTAAGGGCTAGGGAGGGGTTGCGGTGAGAACTTATAAAAATGCTTGCTTGGCTGACACCACCTGCGGTCTTGCATCAAACTGCTTTTTGGTGTGAGTTGCCCTTTCTCGAGATCGAAATAAAATCCTTTCTACTTTCTACCTGGAGAAGCCTCTGAATTAATTTGGGTAAGGGTCCTCACTGTCCCACACAACACTATGAACCAAAAAGGGAGGAGAGCCTGTCCTGGACTTCTACCAGGAGATGTGTTAACTCATTATAATCCAAAAGCCAGTGCAGCTCAAATTCTTAGGAGCTGATCATCTTGTCAAACCCTTCATCTCACAGCTGAGGATGCAGGGGCTCTGATACATACAGCAAGACAGTGGAAGAAAAGGCTCTACCAGAATACAGTCCTCCCTAAGTCTCGGTCGAACTGTTTCTCTTACCTCTATGCCAATGGGGTCAAACTCAAATAGAAATGGCGGCCACTAAATACACAAAGATTCCTACAGTAGCCTACATATTGACTTGGAAAACCACATACTAGTAGTATCTATATTCTATTGTCTTGTTATTTACTTTATTAAATATTTCCCAATTACATTTTAATTAAGTTAAGCAGTATCAGTTCCAGATATCAAACTATATTACAAAGCAGTAATCATCAAAACAATCTCACACTGCCTAAGAAATGGAGTGGTGAATCAGTGAAATAGATTAGGTACATAATACACAACAGTAAATAACCACAGTAATCTAGTATTTGATAAATCCAAAGATCCAAGCTTTTGGGACAAAAACTTACTATTTGACAAAAATTTCTAGGAAAACTGGAAAGCAGTTTGGCAGAAACTAGGCATGCATCAACATCTCACACCATCTACCAAGATAAGGTCAAAATGGATAAATGATTTAGATAAAAAGGGAAATATCATAAGTAAATTGGGGAGCATGGAAAAATGTACCTGTCAGATCTATGGATAAGGGAAGAGTTTATGATCAAACGAGATAGAGAGGGTTATGGGAATTAAAATAGATCATTTTGCTTATGAAATTAGAAGGCTTTTGCACAAATAAAACTAATGCAGCCAAAATTAGAAAGGAAATAGGAAACTGGGAAAAAATAATTTATAGCAAGTTTCTCTGATAAAGCCCTCATTTCTCAAATGTATAGGGAACTGAGCCAAATTTATATAAAAAAAAAAACAGCCATTCTCCAGTTGATTAACAGTCAAAAGATATTAATAGGCAGTTTTCAGGAGAAGAAATCAAAGCTATCGATAGCTACATAAAAAAATGCTCTACATCACTACTGCTTAAAGAAATGTAAATTAAAACAACTCTGAGATACCACCTCACACCTATCAGATTGGCTAACATGACAGAAAAGGAAAATGACAAATGCTGGAGGGGATGTAGAAAAACTGGTACAACATTTTTGTTGGTAGAGTTGTGAACTAATCTAACCATTCTGAAGAACAATTTGGAATTATGCTCAAAGTACTATAAAATTGTACATACCCTTTGACCTAGCAATACCACTATTAGGTATGAATCCCAAAGAGGTCAAAGAAAAGGAGAAAGGCCCTATTTGTACAGATATATTTATAGCAGCTCTATTTGTGGTGGGAATGAACTGAAAATCAAGGAGATGCCCATCAACTGGGGAACGGCTGAACAAGTTGTGGTACATGAATGTGATGGAATATTATTGTGCTATAAGAAATGAAGAGCAGAATAGTTGCAGAAAAAGCTGAAAAGACTTGTATGAACTGATGCAAAGTGAAGTGAGCAAAGCCAGAAGAGCACTGTACACAATAGCAGCAATATTGTAAGGAGGATCAACTGTGAACAGCTACTCTGATCAAGACAATGATCCAAGACAATTCTGAAGGACCCATGATGAAAAATGCTGTCCACCTCCAGAGAGAGAACTGACGAACTCTGAATGCAAATTGAAGTATACTCTTTTTGACTTTCTTTACTTTCATTGTTTTATTTTGTTTGTGTTTTCTTTTGCAATATGGCTAATAAAGAAATATGTTTTGCATGACTTCACATGTATAATAGATATCAAATTGTTTGCTTTCTCAAGCAGAGGGGAAGGGGGAAGGAAGGAGAGAATTTGGAACTCAAAATTTTTTTAATGTTAAAAAACTTTACATATAACTTGGAAATATTTAACATAATAAATAAAAATAATTTTTTAAAAATTTTAGTTGGACAGTACTTGTGTACTGTAGGCAGCAATGCAGCCTTCAGGCCACACTATTGGAACTATCCCAGTCAAACAAGGATGACAGCTCATTTCATTCTTCTTTATAAAATTACCTTATCATGATGAACACAATAAGTTCACTTATAAAGGTCTTCTATTTCAAAAAATAAATAAAACTCAGAATCCTCACTGCAATGTAGTGATATCCTTGGGTTCTCAAAAGCCATGCCAGCAGAGACAAGCCCTGGCAGCTTTCACCAAAATGAAAAACCTGGTAACAAACAGCACCTACTGTCTGAGCACCACCTAGCTCAGTACAGAGAAGCTTATCACAAGTGGACTGGATACTGTAACCTACAAAACGAGGGAAAACAGAAAATGGCTATTAGTCTATCAAGCTCCCTTCTGCTACTGCCACAAAAATGGTAATGGCAGAAAAGGAATTTAGCTTACATCAATATGGACATCACTAAAGTAAAAACAGAAGATGAAAGCAAGTGTTTATCACCATAAACATTGACATTTGGTGACTATAAATAAAAGACAGGAGAGAAGAGCAAAAATATTTTTCATAATATAGTTCAGGATTAAGAAATGAAAAAGAACAAAGGTTTGTAGACAACTAGGTGGCAGAGTAGATAGAGAGCTAGACTCGGCATCAGGAAGACCTGAGTTAAAATCCTGCTTCAGAAATTAGCTGTGTGACCTATGGTAAGTTTTATAAATCTTAAATGCTAATTATTACTATTAACTATTCAAAGGCTCCATATTTATATATCACAAATACTTTAAGAAAAAAGACAAGCCACTGGACATAATGACCAAACATCACCAAAAAAAATAATGAAATTGTTTACATATTAACAGAAAAAAAAAACTTGGTTATTGATGTGTTAGGCATCTATGAATCAAATTTTTATGTGTAATCAGACCATTGGCCAGATAAAGTGAGTCAAAAACATCACATCAAATGAAAGTTAAAAATGAGAGGACAATTAAAACAGCTCCATCAAGACCATTCAAACAAGCTGTTGGTATAATTTTAAAATGGGAAATAAATTTAAACATGGGCTATGATCACTTCCTGTAGACATTTAACCATGTGCAGCAATCACCACAACAAGCATGCTCAAAGAACCTAGAAAGTGACTAAGCCAGCAAATGAATTAATTTGCAGAAAACTTTACAAAAAGAGGACAGTGGGAGATAACAGATATTTTTGTTGTGTCACAAAAAACAACAAAAAGCAAGGAAAAAGAAAACAAGCTTGTAGAAAAACCTAGCGTGAAACTCAACCAAGTCAGATCTACTCAAGAACATTTATAGATGAACTGAAAAGCAAACAAATACAGAAAATGGAACAGATTTGTTAGCATTTCTATAACAAACTACCTTCATCATTAATGACAGCAGAACCACCACATTGGGACAGTTTAGTTCCCGATGTTGTATATGAAGTAAAATGGCATTAAAGAATAATTGAGGGGGCGGAGCCAAGATGGAGGAGGGAAAGCAGTGAGTGTCTTGAGCTCTCTCCCAAAGCCCTCCAAATACTTAAAAAAAAATGGCTTTAAACAAATTCTAAAGCAGCAGAACCCACAAAAAGACAGAGTGAAACAGATTTCCAGCCAAAGACAGCCTGGATGGTTGATCAGAAAGATATATCGTGCTGGGTGGGGAGAGGAGCGCAGTTTGGTGTGGGCGCGCAGGCCTCAAAGGACTGAATCGTGGGCAGCTGTGGCGGTTTCCAGACTTCTCAACCCACGAATGCCAAAGACAACTTAGGTCAGTGGGAAAAGTCTGTGACTGAGGTGAGAGAGGAGCTAGGTCTCAGCCGCCCCTGGGGTCGTGGCTGTTTCCTGAGCTTCTGGCCCACAGACTGAGGGGGAATCAAGTGGCTGATCAGAAGGGGATTGCAAGGATCTCTTTGCCAGTGCTGAGGCAGGAATCTCTTTCCTAACCGGGGCTTGGATCTGGGTCACAGTTCTGAGGGGCGGTCCTGGGGCGAGGAGGAATACTGGTGCGGTGGACCTTGTTGTGGTGGTGAAGAGGAAACACCTCCCCCCTTATCATACCACCTTGGAAGAACTGAAAATTTACAAGTCCCTAGAAGTACCTCTGAAAACATCTGTACAAACCCCTGAAGCTTGGGACAGTACACTCTTCACACTGGAAGCAGACTTCTACAAGCAGCACAAAAAGAGTCAGACTATATTATCTTACTTTGGTGACAAAGAAGATCAAAACACAACCAGAAGAAGACAACAAAGCCAAAGCTCCTACATCCAAAGCCTCCAAGAAAAATATGAATCAGTCCCAGGCCTTGGAAGAGCTCAAATGGGATTTTGAGAAGCAAGTAAAAGAAGTAGAGGAAAAACTGAGAGTGATGCATGAAAATCATGAAAAACAAGTCAACAGCTTGCTAAATGAGACCCAAAAAAATACTGAAGAAAATAACACCTTAAAAAATAGCCTAATCCAAATGGCAAAAGAGGTCCAAAAAGCCAATGAGGAGAAGAATGCCCTAAAAAGCAAAATTGGCCAAATGGAAAAGGAAGTCCAAAAGATTACTGAAGAAAATACTTCCTTAAAAATTAGAATAGGGCAATTGGAAGCTAGTGACTTTATGAGAAATCACGACACTGTAAAACAAAACTAAAAGAATGAAAAATTGGAAAACAATGTGAAATATCTCATTGGAAAAACAACTGACCTGGAAAATAGATCCAGGAGAGAGAATTTAAAAATTATTGGACTATCTGAAAGCCATGATCAAAAAAAGAGCCTAGACATCATCTTTCAAGAAATTATCAAGGAAAACTGTCCTGACATTTTAGAACCAGAGGGCAAAATAGAAATTGAAAGAATCCACAGATCACCTCCTGAAAGAGATCCCCAAAGGAAAACTCCTAGGAATACTGTAGCCAAATTCCAGAGTTCCCAGGTCAAGGAGAAACTATTACAAGCAGCCAGAAAGAAACAATTCAAGTATTGTGGAAACACAATCAGGATAACACAAGATTTAGCTACTTCTACATTAAGGGACCGCAGGGCATGGAATATAATATTCTGGAGAGCAAAGGAGATAGGATTACAACCAAGAATCACCTACCCAGCAAAACTGAGTATAATCCTGCAGGGGAAAAAATGGTCATTCAGTGAAATAGAGGACTTTCAAGCATTCTTGATGAAAAGACCAGAGTTGAATAGAAAATTTGATTTTCAAATACAAGACTCAAGTGGAACATGAAGAGGTAAACAGGAAAGAGAAAATCATAAGAGACTTATTAAGGTTGAACTGTTCACATTCCTGCATGGAAAGATGATATTTGTAACTCATGAGACCTTTGTCAGTATTAGGGTAGTTGGAGGGGAAAAAATTATATGTACATACATAGATATAGATAGATAGATAGAGGGCACAGGATAAGTTGAAAATGAAGGGGTCATACCTGGAGAATAAAATTAAAGGGTGAGAGAGGAATATACTAGTAGAAGGAGAAAGGGAGAGGTAGAATGGGGTAAATTATCCCACAAAAAAAAAACAAAACAGAAAAGAAAAGGCTCTTACAGTGGAGGGGAAATGGGGGAAGGTGAGAGGGAATGAGTAAATCTTATTCTCATAGGATTTGACTTAAGGAGGGAATAACATACACACTCAATTGGGTGTGGAAATCTGTCTTACCCTACAGGAAAATAGGGGGGGAAAGGGACAAGAGAGTAGGGGAATGATAGAGAGGAGGGCAGATTGGGAAAGGGAGTAATCAGAAGCAAATACTTCTGAGGAGGGACAGGGTCAAAAAAAGAATAGAATAAATGGGTGGGCGGGATAGGATTAAAGGAAATAGAGTTAGTTTTTCATAGCATGTCTACTATGGAAGTGATTTGCATAACTGCACATATGTAACCTATATTTAGTTGCTTGCCTTATCAATGAGGCTGGGTGGGGAGGGAGGAAGGGAGAAAATTTGGAACCCAAAGTTTTAAAAACACATGTTTAAAAAAATGTTTTCACATGCAACTGGGAAATAAGAAATACAGGAAATGGGAAATCCATCCTGCCCTACAGGCAAATTGAAGGGGAAGGGGATAAGAAAAGTGGGAGAAGAGATAGAAGGGAAGGTAGACTAGGGGAAGGGGTATTTAGAATGCATGCCATCTTGGAGTGGTGGGAGGGACAAGATGGGGTGAAAATTTGGAACTCACAATCTTGTGGACGTAAATGTTGAAAACAAAAAAATAAATAAAAATTGCCATAAAAAAAGAATAATTGAGTAATAATAATTACACACATAAGAAATTCAGGCTAGTAGGGACAATTTTGAAAGCACTTAAGGAATGATATTTAAAGCACCTGTAATATATTAATAATAATAGCTAGCATTTCTAAGGTTTACAATGCCCTTTACAAATATTGCCTCATTTGATCCTCACAACAACCCAGCAAAATAGATGCTATTATTATTACCATTTCAGAGATTAGGAAATTTAGGATGGAGAGAGGTCTGTAATTGTCAAGAGGCTGTATTTAAACTCAGGTCTTCCTTGGTAAGTTCAGTGCTATATCCATGAGGCTCAGGATGTTAAGGGGTCACCTAAACTTGTCTTTTTGAGTTGTCATATTTTCCAGAAACACTGTACCTAGAACATACAGGAGGCCCTGAATGTGTCAAAGATGAAGCTCCCCTTGAACTGACATAATTTGTTGTCGCACCCCAAACTGGACTCCCTGTGTGTCCTTGGGAGGCAAGACTAGAGTCAGCCAGTCTGTTCCAGGCTGGGATAATGCTTGTGCCGCTGGGGTCCTCTGCAGATAAATGGACCCTCCTGTCTTCATAGTCTAGCAGTTTCCAAGAAAAAAGAATGTGGCTTTTGCCATCACCTTCCTCCTCCCCTTCAGGAGGGGTTACTGCACCTTTCCCCTCCCATGCCATGCCCCTTCCTGTTTTCTCCTCCTCCTTTTGTTGTACTGTCATAAGTATGCAAACTTCTGCAAGGACTGTGAACTCTGAGTTTCACATGCATGTTCATTTCTACTATAATAAACCTGATTTTCACCTAAGTCTCCTGACATGACTGCCTGTTGACAAACTGCACCAGATCTTCTATATAAAATGTTTATAAGAATGAGCTATATCTAAAATGTCCTTGATGGAAATAAGGGAGCAGGCAAGCTTTTAAAGTTTTTGAAAGTTCTCAAAAGTTCTGAAGATGACTTTCTGTAGTAGATCGCATCCAATTTTTTAAAAAAATTATTAAAAACATCAAATATTTTATATATTAAGATTCAAACAGAAAAGGGTATTGTATGAGAAACCATTACACAGTTTGCTTTTTTAAAAAGCATATATTAAATTCAACACAATAACAATGCTGCCCATCTTCTCTGTGTCACCTTTTATGTTTCCTTGATGCTCTTTTCTTTTTCTCCTTTTTTTTCACATTACTAACACTACCCACCAGACAGCTAGATTGTACAGTAGACAGAGCAGGGCCCTCAAATCAGGAAGACCTGAGTTCAAATCCACCTCCAGACACTAGCTGTATGACCCTGAGCAAATCACTTAATCTGTCTGCCTCAGTTTCCTCAACTGTAAAATAAGAATAATAATAGCACCTAGTCCTCAAGGCTGTTGTATACAACACTTAGCCAAGTGTCTTGTACACAGTACAAGCTTAATAAGTGCTTGTTTCCTTCCTTCATTCCCTCCTTCCTTCCTTCCTTGTAACAAACAAGTATAGGCAAGCATTGACAATGTCCAAATATATATACATATATATATATATATGTATATACATATCTCATCCAACATCTCTCTGCTCAAACATGGTAAACATGTTTCATTCCCAGTCTTCTGGAGTCATGATTAGTATTGACTGTACTGACAAGAATTCTGAGGTCTTTTATGTTTTTATTTCTTTACATTATTATGATCACCATATAATGCAGACTTCTGTGATTATTTCATTCTGAATTAGTTCAAACAAGTCTTTCCCCATTTATCTAAATTTTGTCATTTTTGTTATTTCCTTAGGAAATAATAATATTCCATTAAATTCACATATCATAATTTGTTCATCCATTACAATAAAAAGAGTTACTATTAATACTTTTGTACATATGGGTCCTTTCCCTCTGTTTTAGACCTCTTTGGAATACTATCTATGAGTGATAACTCTGGTTATAAGCTGTACATTATTTAGTCACATTTTATATACAATTTCATATTGCTTTTCAGAATAGTTGGTCCAATTCACCAACCCATCAATAGCATATACCTGTTTTCCCAAATCAACCCCAACAATTGCTATTTTCCTTTTTATTATCTTTACCAATATGATGGGTATGAGGTATAACTTTCTAGTTGTTTTAATTTACATTTCTCTTATTGTTCTTGATTTAGTGAAATTTTCTTTCATATGGTTGATACCTTGCATTTTGTCTTTTAAAGACACCATGTTCATATCATTTGACCATTTATTTATTTTCAGAAATGGCTCTTCTTACATGTTTGTATCAATTCCCTATGCACCTTAGGAATTAAACCTTTATCTGAAAAAATTAGCTCCAAAGATTTTTTCTTAGTTTTTTGTTTCCCTTCTAACTACCAGATTTTGTTTGTGCAAAAGCTTTTCAATTTTATATAATCAAAATAATCTACTTTATCTTTTATGATCATCTCTATCCCTTATTTTATCAAGAATCCTCCCCCTATCCATAGTTGTGAAAGGTGTCTCCTTTCCTTCTCTAATTTCATATATCCTTTATATTTAGTTGATACGGCCACTTGGAGATTACTGTGCTCATGTGACAGATCACATATCTGTATAGACCACATATTTGTAATTATACAATTGGCTCAAAAGTAAGTATAGAGAACACTCAAGCACTCTGGAGTCAGGGGGACCTGAGTTCAAATCTGCCAACCTCAGACACTTGACACTTACTACCTGTGTGACTACTTAACCCCAACTGCCTCACAAAAAAAAAACAAACAATAAAAGTATAAAGAACACAAGATCCTACTTCAGTGTTCTTAACCTACAATTCATGAAGTTTTTTAAAATATATTTTGATAAATGTACTTCAATGGAATTGGATTTCTTTGTAATCCTATGTATTTAATTTTATGCATTTAAAACTATTATTCTGAGAAAGGGTACATAGGTTTCACCAGACTGCCAAAGGGGTCCATAACTCAAAAAAAGAGTCAGAATCTCTGTCCTAGTGTATTTTTGTTTGATGATAAAAATATATGACTCAATAAGGCAAAATGCAGCTTAAAATGGAGCCTCTCTTCCAACAAGGAATATATTAAGATTATACAAGATCTTTTGATGAATACAACCATAGAAAGAATCCTGATTATCAATATTGAGCTAAGCATAAAACTGGAAGATATACTGAAACATTTTCATCACAGTTATAAAATATGTCATAGACAAAGTTCAAATGGAAAGATTACATATGGTAAGGGGTCCTCCAGATGTCCTCAGAGCATTCACTACAAGACCTCTCCAACAAAATCCTGCCACTTGAAACACATAAAACAATCCACACAAGGAAAAGTCAAGCAGATATAGAATTGGCAATCATTCAGGCGTAACTGCAGTTAATGGACAAACTATGAGTGACTATATTTTGTACAGGCAGTATAGACAAAGCACTGGACCCATAATTTAAGAGGAAAAAGAGAGCAGACCGGATTGGGTTTGGGGAAACTGTACTATGTTTTTAAAGACACTAAGCTACTCCCTTGTCAATTACTAGGTATCACAAAACTTTAATTGCCTAAAACTTCACTAAGACTTTTGGAACATCTTATGTATGCCACGAGTCCTTCTCCAGTGATGCATTATGACTATGAATAGTGGAATACTTCAAACTCTAAAGAATTGCATATACAGGTAACCCAAACAATAAAAGAGAGATGTACTGTAGATATAAATAGACTATAGCACATAGTACCAATGATTACTTGTGCACCTGTGGCATAAAAGATACTATCCAGGAAAATACTGGAAAAGAAAGAAGTGTGATCATGTAACGAGAACAAGGAATAAGAGATAAGGAGGCTGATAACAACAATAATAATAGCTAACCTTTATTCAGCACCTACTATGTTTCAGGTACTGTGCTAAGTGCTTTGCAAATATCTCATTTGGTCCTCATGACAACCCTAGGAGGTAGATTCTATTATTATCCCTATTTTACAGATGAAGAAACTGACGTAAGCAGAGGTTAAATGACTTGCCCAAGGTCACATGGCCAGAAAACGTCTGAAGCCAAATTTGAACCCAGGTCTTCCTGACTCCAGGCCCAGCTCTCCATCCACTGCCAATTAGGTGTCCTTAGGCTTAATATTTCAATGGTACCTAGAGAAGGTCAACAGACTTAAAGAAAAGACCTGCAAGCAGAGAAGTGCTGGAGCCAGCTCCAATCAGCTCAGGCCAACTGGGAAGTTCTCAGAAATTAGCAAATGTTACAAATTATGGCTTAATTTGTTGTTTTGTTAATAATCTTAGAAACATGTTAGAGAAAAAGTTAATGACGCAGATTCAACTTAAAAGTGTGTCATTACACATTTTTCTCCATGGAACTAGAAGCCCAACAACCTGTAGTTAAATATTTACCAGCACACTCCTGACTGTGAGACACTGGGTAGATCTTCTAAGACAGATATCTAGACGGTCACAGGCAACGATCTCATCAGATGAGAAGGCAGGGGGCTAGCCTGCAACCTGCATCACTGGACTGAGTACCCACAATTGATAAGATCATGAATCTATGGGACAATTTCGAAAAATTATACTGTTTCCTATCTTTCCCAGGAAATGTTACTTTTTGCCTCTCTTAAAACATAAAAGCATGGGGCAGCTATTTGGCGCAGTGGATACAGCACCAGCCCTGGAGGGAGGAGGACCTGAGTTCAAATCCAACCTCAGACATATAACACTTACTAGCTGTGTGACCCTGGGCAAGTCACTTAACCCCATCACCCAGCCAAAAAAAAGAAAATTTAGGGGCAGCTAGGTGGCATAGTGGATAGATCACCAGCCATGGAATCAGGAGGACCTGAGGTCAAATATGGTTTCAGACACTTGACACTTATTAGCTGTGTGACCCTGGGCAAGTCACTTAACCTCGATTGCCACACACACATACACACACACACACACAAAACCCATGAAAGCATTTCCTTTTCCCCTAGGAGCCATAGAATATCAAAGGTCACCTCACACAAATTCCAGAGCTAAAATGCCCTCTACAAAGCCCAGTAAGAGTTCTTTCACACATAAATCTATCTCCCAACAATCTAAAAAAGTAGTCGTCCAGTCTCTGTTTAAATAACTCCAAGGATAGGGTATTTTAGGATTTAACAGAAGCTATTCTACTTAACTAAGAGTAGGACAAAGAAAGAGAAAAATTATATCTTCTTACATTCATCTCAAAATGTAAAATTGTGTATGCCGAAGAACAGGAGAACTCATTTAGAAGTCAGCCAAATCATGGCTCTGCTACTCATAGTCTATGAAACCTTGGACAATTCATTTAATCTCTCTAGGACTCAGTCTAATCTCTAAAAGAGGAAATTGGAGTAATTGACCTTTTTTGTTCTTCCAACCCTGTATCGATGATCCTACCATGGGAAGGGGAAGTGTCTCAAAGACCGCAGTCAGAGGACTTGCAATGGTCTTCCCCATTTCCCACATAAATAGATAAAAAGGCCACAA
The DNA here is from genome assembly GCF_900497805.2 of Vombatus ursinus. NCBI lineage: Eukaryota > Metazoa > Chordata > Mammalia > Diprotodontia > Vombatidae > Vombatus > Vombatus ursinus. The sequence goes on from NW_020954591.1 coordinate 21,449,504, forward strand.
ATTAAAAAAAAAAGGTAGAAACCAAACAGTCTCAAAGGAGAATAGCTTCCCTGCAGAAAGAACAAGGAAAACGATCAAGCAACAGAAAAAAATCATCCAACATCAAATACTAAGGATTATAAAGATCCTGAAGAGAAGTAGCCAAAAAGAAAGAAATAGTAAGTGAAGCCAATAAGTGGACTCAATAAAGCCATTTGAAGGCAATGGAGGAGGATGTGGTATCAGTATAGAAAACTGTCTTCTATAACAAACGCTGCATATTCAGTAAAAATGGAACAAGACAAATGGATAGCAAATACCAACAACATGGAGAAAATGGTGGAACATTTGAATAAAGGAATGGAATCAATCAAATAAAATTCTTGAGCTGAAAAACCAACTTACACAGAGGCAGAAAATGTAGCATAACAACACCAAAAAACAACTCAACTGGAAAAAAGGCTTGAAAACATTTTAAACCAAAATGATTGAACTAGCAGTCAGGATTAGGAGAAAGAAACTAAAAATCATCCAATTATCTGACATTTTTTTCAAAGAATAATAGCCATAGCTCAAATCTGGCCCATTACAAATAGCCTGGTTGGTCTTTGCCTCCTATCTCTCCCCATTTCTGTCCATCCTCCATTCAGCTGTGAAATGATCTTAAAGCTAAGGTCTGATCATAATATGCCCCCATTCAGTAAAGTCCAGTGTCCACTCCTATCACATCCAGCATCAAATATATTTTGCTTTTAAAACCCTTCATAACCTGGCCATTTCCTACTTCTCCAATTTCTTCATACTTCAATTACCTCCACATATTCTGTAATCATTGACCCTGACCTCCTTGCTATTCCACTCTATCTCTGGACTCCCCATGTACTACTTCCTGACTTCTCTGTCCACCTTCCACGTTCTGTATGAAGCCTTTTACAAACCCCCATAATCTTAGTAGGTTCCCTCTATTGATTATCTCCAATTTATACTGTATGTATTTTGTTTGTACAGAGTAATTTGTATAGTAACTAATAATAATGGCTAACATTTATATAGTGCTTACTATTTGCCAGGCATAGTCCTGAGTACTACTTTACAATTATTGTCTCATTTGAGCTTCACAACAACCCTGAGGAGTAGATGCTATTATTATCTCCACTTTACAAAATACATTTCTTCAAAGCAATCAACAAAAAGAAGGGGAAACCAAAGTTAACTTCCAGAATCTCTACACAGCTAAAATAATAAGTGGTGACAAAAATATGTATTGTTTAAATTCTGCACCAAATTTCCAAACACTTATAAAAGAAAACCTGGCTGAAGCATCTGGTATGCAAATCAATGTAAGAACTACTTTGATAATATGGTACAACTACTGTTTGAGTATGTTCTTTAAAACAGGAATTCTAATTGTGTCTAGATTTGTGGGTTTATGTCACAGTAGTCCTGGGTATATCTCCCTAATAAAACAAAATAAATATTATTAAGCACCTACTATTTGTAGGTGCTAAGCCTCTTACAAACATCTTTCATCCTCACAAAAATAAGTATTAACCAAGCACCTACCATATTCGAGGCATTATGCTAAGACCTTTACAAATATTATCTCATTTGATCCTCACAACAACCTTGGGAGACAGGTGCTATCACTTGTTGAGGAAACTAAGAAAACAGAAGTTAAAAGACTTGCCCACAGCCACACAACTACTTCTACAAAGTGTCTGAGGCTGAATTTGAACTTTGGTCTCCCTAACTCCGGCTGCTAGGTGGCACAGTGAATAGAGTGCTTGGCCTGGAAATTAGGAAGGCTCATCTTCCTGAATTCAAAGCTCGCCTCAGACACTAGCTGTTTGACCATGGGCAAGTCACTTAACCCTGTTTGCTTCGGTTTCCTCATCTGTAAAGTGAACTGGAGAAGGAAGTGGAAAACCACTCCAGTATCTTTGCCAAGAAAACCCCAAATGGAGTCATGAGGAGTGGACATGACTGAAAAGCAACTGGGCAGCAGTCCAATTCTCTATCCATTGCTACCTAGCAGCCTTTAAATATAGATCTTACATTTTGCTGAAGAGACAAAGATTATGGATGAGCAGGATAAAAGAAAAAGTCAAATTAAAGCATATTTTGTATTTACTGTCCTTATAGAAGTAGGTTCCCCAAAGAGAATGTAAACTCCTTGAGGGCAGGTGCAGTTTGTAGTTTTGTAACCCCAGCACCAGAATATGGATTAAATGACAACTGCAGGGAGGTGTATGCCCAGGAGGGCATCACTTCTTACCATAAAATGAAGTCTGTTTTCTCATTGGTGAGCTCTCTTTGGGCAAGTCAATGATCGCACTTTCTCCCGCCTATCAATGAGTTAACCCCACCTTCGCAAGAATCTATCACCCAGGTAACATCTCATTGTCTCTTGCTCACCCCCTAATCAACACGTCCATTTTAAGGCCCAAAGCCACAAGAATTGTGAGAAAAAAACACGGGGGTAAAGTATTACTCACAGAGTAGTTCCAGGCCAGAGTTCTGTCCCCCGTAATCCTCCAAGAAAGCACGTGGCTCCAGAAATGGCCTCAAGAGATCCAGGGGAGCACAAGGTGTGATCAGCATGTCCACGAGGCGGCTGCTTTTCTTACCTCGGGCTCTCCCTTGGGACTCACGTGTTTCTCTCTGACTACTGAGCATGCGTAACAAGAAACCCCGCCCATCTGTGTACAAGGGTGGGAGGGATTTACTTCACTCCTCCTTGCCTAGTTCCTTCCATTTCCCGTGATGCAGCGCGGTGCGCCACCACGAAGTTTGGGGCTGTCTGTGGGCTGACAGAGGCAGAGATGTCCATACCTTAGAGTTGCTGTAGGAAAATGAAAAGCACTAGGAAATCTGAAAACAGAGAGTTGAGGCTATTCTAGGGAGTGAAAATTAATTCTTCTTTAATGACTGAGGAGTCTGTGTATCGAAATTCAAACTAATCTTTAAAAGCTCTGTCAAAGAAAAGCAGATGGGCTGCAACTTTACAGAAGAAATTAAGAGGAAGCCCTTGGGGTAAATGCCTCAGCTTCACCTGGAAAGCCCTTCCTTTCACTATCTAGCTATGCCCTACCATTCTGGGCTTATTGCACATAACCCTTCTTCATTCCCTGTATTTCAGCCAAACTGGCCTACTTGCTGTCCCTCCAAATTCTGCATTCACTCCCTCAGCTTCTTTGAAATTATCTTTGTCTCTGAACAATTTACCACCCACCCTCTTGCCCACGAGGTGCTCTCCCATTGCCCTGTGTTTTGGATTCTTTACCTTCGTCTTATGTAGCACCTCCTATGGCAAACCTTCCATAATTCCTTTAGTTGGTAGTGTGGATCTGATATTTATCTAATAATACCACCGCCTAATATGTATAAACACCTAAGTCTTCTCCAGGATAAATTCCACCCCCCCCCTTTAATACTCAGCCCTCATACAATGTGCCTCTGCAATTGTCCCTCCACTCCATCTCTTGACTTTGTGCCTTTGTACTGACTATCCTTCCTCCCTCCTTCTAGGCATAGACTCCTTCCTGGAATCCTTGGTTTCTTTCAAACCTCATCTCAAGCTCCACTTTCAGCATAAGTCTACTGATGGAATCAGAAAACAAAGTTGCCATGGATCTGTTTTCTATATGTTTTGTTTGTGTAATTCTGCTTCTGTTCAAGCCTGGGCCAGTTTCACCAAGGGAAAGCCATGAACTTTGTGCTGCTTATGTGGAAGGAAATGTGACTCCTGAATGGCTGAGAGAAACATGATCCTGCGTATACATACATGTGAGCAAACTCACTCAAAAACTCAGATTTCTAAAAGCCATATACAAGTGCAAGCAATAATAAATCTAATGATGAATGAAAAAGAATTACAAATATCCTTAAGAATTTTGTTAAGAGCCATTGGCCCAAGGGGCAGCTAGGTGGCTCAGTGGATAGAGCAGTAGCCCTGAAGTCAGGAGGACCTGAGTTCAAATCCGGCCTCAGACCAAACACTTGACAAGTACTAGCTGTGTGACCTTGGGCAAGTCACTTAACCCAGATTGCCTCACATGCAAAAAAAAAAAAAAAGAAAAGAAAAAAGAGCCATTGGCCCACAATGAGCTGAGGTAAGCATGGAATGCTAAGCACAAGAAGGGTGCTCCCCAATTCAGTATTGGCGAATTTTATAGTTTTTAAACCAAAGTGTAGAACCAAACCACAGTATATACTGTAATATGTATTCCCATTATATTTCATCAGATTCAACTTGGCTCTTCCTCAGAGCCTACTGGAAGAATTTTTTTTTTAACATGGCCTCTGTCTTCAACACTTTAGGCATGCCACCAAATTTCATCTGACATGCAAATTTCATAAAGTGTCATCTATTTCTTCAACCAAATCATTGATAAAAAATGTTGAAGAGTTGTCAAGGACATATCCTAGAATCCTTTCTCCTGGATCCTCCCTTCAAGTTAACATTGATTCAGTTAAGGACTACTTTTTGGGTCTAGTCATGGAATTAATTCCAAATTCACCTAGCTGTTTCATTTTCTAGTCTACATTTCTCCATATTATCTACAAATATTGCATGAAAGATTAGGTTAAATGCTTTATTGAAATATGTGTAGAGTCTACAGCATTACTTTAATATAGGAAATTAGTTACTCTACGGAAAAAAAAAAAGGAAATAAATTTAGTCTGGTGTGACTTATCTTGATGAAGTCATGCAGGTTTTTAGTGATTATTTTTTCACTTTCTGAGAACTCAAATATACTCTTAATAATGTGGTCTAGACTTGTATGGACTGATGCTGAATGAAGTGAGCAGAACCACGAGAACATTGTACACAGTAACAGTCACATTGTGTGATGACTAACTGATAGACTTAGCCCTTCTCAGCAGTGCAAGGATCTAAGACTTCTCCAAAAGTCTCATGATGGAAAATGCTATTCACATCCAGAGAAAGAACTATGGAGTTTGAATGCGGATCGAAGCATATTATTTGTTCTTTTTTTTTCTTCTATTTTGTTTTGTTTCTTCTTTCTTGTAGTTCCTTCTATTGGTTCTAATTCTTCTTTACAACATGACTAATGTGAAATTGTGTTTAATAGGAATGCATACGTAGAGCCTATATCAGATTGCGTGCTGTCTTGGAGGCGGAGAAAATTTAAAACTCAAAAGTTTATGGAAGTGAATGTTGAAAACTGAAAATAAATTAAGAAAAAAAGAAAAAAATAATAATAGGGTCTAGAATTCTGCCAGGAATATGCCAAACTCACTATTCTACAATTTATAGACTTGGCTAGTCTCTTTTCTTCTTTTTAATTGAGCTATTTGATTTTCTCCAGTCCCAGGACACATCTACCATTCTATATAATCTTTCACAAATAACTAGCGATGGCTCAGTAATAACATCTGCTATTTATTTCATTACTCAACAATTATTTGCCAAGTAGTGACAAGTAGGGCAGCTAGATGTTGCCTAATAGAATTCTCCCTTGACTGAGGTTTAAAGTTAACCATCGTTGTTTTATCTTTCTCAGCACAAAATTCATTCTCCAAGAAGAGTAAACAGAAGAAAAATACTCACTATCATAATATTATTCCACCAAGGCAATAGTCCTCAACTTTTTCATTATCCTCTTTCCCCAAAAACAACTTAAAAAAACACGCTTCTTGTGTTTAGCATTCCATGCTTACCTCAGCTCATTGTGGGCCAATGGCTCTTAACAAAATTCTTGAGGATACTTGCCATTCTTTTTCATTCATCATTAGCTTTATTATTGCTTGCACTTGTATATGGCTTTTAGAAATCTGAGTTTTTGAGTGAATTTGCTCACATGTATGTATACGCAGGATCATGTTTCTCTCAGCCATTCAGGAGTCACATTTCCTTCCACATAAGCAGCACAAAGTTCATGGCTTTCCCTTAGCAAAACTGGCCCAGGCTTGAACAGAAGCAGAATTACATAAACAAAAGATATAGAAAACAGATCCATGGCAACTTTGTTTTCTGATTCCCTCAGTAGCCTTATGCTGAAAGTGGAGCTTGAGATGAGGCTTGAAAGAAACCAAGGATTCCAGGAAAGAATCCATGCCTAGAAGGAGGGAGGAAGGATAGTCAGTACAAAGGCACAAAGTCAAGAGATGGAATGGAGGGACAAAAAAAAAAAAAAGCACATTTAGCTGGATTGTAGACTATGTAAGAGGGAGCAATATGTAATAAGACTGAAAATATAGGTTAGGCCAGGTTGAAAAGAGTTTTAAACAACATACAAAGGAGTTTATACTTGATTATACGGAACCACTCAAGTTTATGGATTATTTATTTATAAATAAAGTTTCTCTGTGCTTCTCTGCTAGGTATCTGGTCTGTTTCCCAAACTCCTCATTTAATGTCTCCTGTTCAAGTGGTCTGTTGTCTACCCTCACAAAAAAAAATATGGCTTTTTTCCCTCCATCTTTTGATTCTTAGCAAAAGTTCTTTAGCTTTTTCGCTCGTGTCCCCTCTGAGTCTTCCTGTTTCATGAATTAATAAATGAGTATTTGCTATGTGCCAAGCCCTGAGGATACAAATGGAAAAAATGAGATAGTCCCTGGTCTCAAAGAGCATGTACTCTAAACGAGGAAGACAACAAAGAAAGGAAAGTTCAGCTATAAGGCAGAAGAAAAAGCCAAGAAGTCCCAAGGGTTGAGAAGTCAGGTGGATCGAAAGGCTCAGGAGTCTTTTAGGAATATCATTTGGTCAGATAACAGGGCCAGTAGTCCCACTGAATGTGACTGTGTCTACTTCAACCATTCCCTTCTCCATGGCAGCCACTCTGCAGTAGACCCAGCCCCCGGACCTGAGCAGCATCGTACATCAGATCAACCAGTTTTGCCAGACATCAGCACTACCTCAGTGTGCGAGGGTCGGATCGCCAACCCCAGCCCCGCCAACCCCAGCCCCATCAGCCGCAGCCTGCTTATCAACATGAGCACTCGATGTCAACCCATAGTTTCCCTACTCCGATGCCTTCCTGTGTGGTCAACCCCATGGAGCACACTGCTGCCACAGCAATGCCCACCAACGGTGCTGACAACCTGCCCACGATGGGGATCAGTAGGGCAATGGTTGGCTAACCCAGCGACCTCAAGCCAGTGGCCTGGAACTAGCACCAGTTGGCCCACTTGCAACAAATGTGCAGTCAAGCTGGTGGTAACTCTGCCAGTGGCCTGGCAAACAAACTTCCTTCGGGGCAAGAAATGGCAGGGCCAAGTTTCACAGGCAAGGAACCCACTTACCCACAAGAACTTTGCATAGGCCAGCCCTTCCACCTGAAACCGCTGTTGGAGAAACCAACCCCATCCCCACCTGTCAATGGCCCAGGCGCCTCGCTGGCCTACCCCAATGGGCATTATTTTCAACCCCTGTGGAACAACATTCTGCCCATACGCAACAGCGACAGCTCCAGCTCACAGGACCTCGCCATGCCCTTCCATGGTGGGCAGACTATAGGTGTGCCCCTCGACTGTGCTGCTGCTGGGGCCCACTATCATGTCGATACTGCGGCAAGCACAGTGCCTGGCCAGAACAACTTGATGGAAACAGTGGATAACCTGAGTGGGGACTTCCAGCAGGCCTGTTTCCATGAGCAGAGCCTGGCTATGCTAAGCAAGGCCCAACCCCTTCTCCCCGCCCCGGCAGCCAGGCCCCTGAACCTACAGATAGTTAGAATCTTCATATTCAGCACCTAGGCTATAGATAGGTGCCATTGTTGAGACACAATCCTACAAGTTATAGGTGTAAAGCATATAGCAAGGTCTGGAGGAATTTAAGAGGCAATAGTAGGACAGATAGTGGTCTTCCCTCTCATTAGAAGAAGTTGAGGTGGTGACTCCTTTCTTATCCAAGGCAGATGAATCGTCAAAAAAGACAAGATGAGATCTGGAATAGCCCAGGGCCAGGGAAGGTAGTGGAGGAAAGCAAGGGGAGGAAGGACACCCCAAGGGATGACTTTAAATATTGAATTATTTCAAATATTCCTCATGTAAGAACCTTGGGCAAATATCCTGTTATAGGAACCCTATCCCTGATCCCAAATCAGATAATAAATCAGGTAGGGATAACCCTGAGTAGATTCTCTACTCATCCAGATCTACCTGGAACCTCACACCTATCCTAGACAGCTGTCTCCTAAAGCAGAATCAGAGTGTTTCTGGTTCAAAAAAAGTGAAATGACTGACCAAGAAAAGCCAATTCCCTGTGATGAGGTGACCTTTTTAAAACAGGACAGACATCCCTAAAGTGAAACTGCCATGGAAAACATGAGCTAAAATATTAAGAGGTGGTGGCACTTATCAGAAAGTGCTCGTTGGTTCAATTCAACCTTTCAACAGTACTCTTAGTTATGATCTCTGCCCAGATTTTTTGCTTTTCCAAACCTGAGTCTAGCATATGTTCTGTGTGTTCTATTACCCAGCCTATCGGTATTCCCATACTATCTAACCTGCCCAACCTGCTTGTTCTGGATAAGAAACTCAGACTTTATTACTAACTGAATTCCTACTATTCACCTTACCCCAGCTTTCCCCATCCTTGGCTCTGAATTCTCAGAGTCAAATCCTGACCAACCTAACCAAGGTGTGGTTATATCCTTTGTGCTCTTTAGCCAGCCTTGACACCTATTTGCATACCACAGGCTCTCATATCTGGAAGAGAAACAAGCAAGTAGCCCCTCTACAATCCAGGCAATACTGAATGGTTCTCAAAGTATGGCCTGAGAAAACTCTTAAGGATCACTAAGACCCTTTCAGGGGAGTCCTTGAGGTAAGAACTATTTTCATAATACTAATACATTATTTGCCAATTAAAACAATCTTCCTGGAAGGTGCAGAACCAGGATGGTGAATTAGAGGCAACCCAGCTGAACTCTGTCAACATTCCCCTCCAAACAACTTTAAAATAATGCCTCAAATCAGAATTAGAGCCAAAAAAAGATCAGAGGGAGACATTTTTCCAGCCTAAGAAAACTTAGGAATTTGGCAGAAGAAGTTTGTAGCACTGCATGGAGGCCTGTCCAGAGCCCATAACAGCAACAGAAACAGCATCTTAGAAACTCTCAGTAAGGGGATCAGACAACTGGTCAGAAAGAGATTATAGGGGACCCTTTGCTGGGTACAGCTGGCACTGATTGGTAGCTGTATTGTGCATACACAGTTCTGGGTTATAGTTCCAGGGTAGAGAGAAGCATTAGAGGTCTGTCACAAGGGAGCAGGGGCACTGGTCACAGTTCCAAGGCAAAGCAAGTACTAGCATTTGTTGCTGCAGGGGACCAAGGATTCTTCCTGGGTAAAAACCAGAGCACAAACCAGAAAAGCAGTGACAATAGCTCTCCCAGAATGACACCACCTTAAGCATCAAAAACTTGCAGACCACCCCCCAGAACTAGTTCTGAAAACATCAGCACAAAAAAGCCTGAAGCTTGGGACAGTGCATCCCCATGCCTAAGTGAGCAGAGCTCAACTTTAACATAAAGTTCAAGGTAAAGAAATAGGCTGGGAAAATGAGTTAAAAAAAAAAAAAAAAGAATTTGACCATAAAAAGCTATTACAGCATCAAGGAAGACCAAGACATAAATTCAGAAGAAGACAACAATGTGAAAACAGCTAAAAACAAACCTCAAAGAAAAATGGGCGTAAGGCCAGCAAGAATTCCTGGAACAGTTAAAGAAAGAGATAAGAAGGTAGAAGAAGAATTAGGAAAATAAATGACAGTGATGCAAGAAAATTATGAAAAGAGAATTAACAGCTTGGTAAAAGAGGCACTCAAGGGGCAGCTAGGTGGCACAGTGGATACAATACCAGCCCTGGAGTAAGGAAGACCTGAGTTCAAATCTGGTCACAGACCAGACACTTGACACTTACTAGCTGTGTGACCCTGGGCAAGTCACTTAACCCCAATTGCCTTGCCAAAAAAAACCAAAAAACTGAAAAAACCAGAATTGGTCTAATGGTAAAAGATGCACAAAAATTAATTAAAGATAAGAACTCCTTAAAGAGGAGAATTAGCCAAATGGAAAAAGAAGTACAAAACCTCACTGAAGAAGATAATGCCTTAAAAATTAGAAATTGAGCAAGTGGAAGTAATGACTCTATGAAACATCAACAAACAATAAAACAAAGTCAAAAGAATAAAAAAAGAAGGAGAAAATGTAAAATATCTCATCAGAAAAACAACTGACCTGAAAAATAGATCAAAGAGAGATAATTTAAGAATCACTGGACTACCTGAAACCCATGATCAAAGAAAATGCCTAGACACCATCTTTCAAGAAATTATCAAGGAAAGCTGCCCTGATATCTTAGATCCTGAAGGTAAAATAGAAATTGAAAGAATCTACTGATCACCTCCTGAAAGAGATCCCCAAAGGCAAACTCCCAGGAATATTATAGCCAAATTCCAGAGCTCCCAGGTCAAAGAGAAAATACTTCAAGCAGTCAGAAAAAAAATAATTCAAATATCATGGACCACAATCAAGATCACACAAGATTTAGCAGCTTCCACATTAAAGGAGTGAAAGGTTTAGAATATGATATTCCAGAAGGCAAGGCAGCTAGCATTAAAACCAAGAATCACTTACCCAGCAAAACTGAGTTTAATCCTTCAAGGAAATATGGATATTTAATGAAATAGAGGACTTTCAAGCATTTCTGATAAAAAGATCAGAGCTGAATAGAAAATTTTACTTTCAAACACGAGACTTAAGAGAAACATAAAAATAAAAAGGTAAACATGAAAGAGTAATTATAAAGGTCTCGATAAAATTAAACTGTTTACATTCCTCTATGGGAATGTAACTCCTAAGAACTTTATCATTATTAGGGCAGTTAAAATATGTGCTTTACATGCTTCTAGAAGACCCTTCCAGATATAAAATATGCCCCAAATGGCAATAGCAAATCACAGTATTCTGTGATACCATTCATACACAGGCAGTAACAAAAGTCATTATTACAAGAACAGAAAGGAGTATAGCAGCTCATTCTTCTGTCCATCTGTCCCTTTACTGGGCAAAGTAATGACCGACACCGCAAATGTCAAAAGGTCAGAGAAGGGAAAGTTGGATGAGGTTAAAGAATTGTGATAAATGAAGGAATGGGAGAAAAATCTGTCAACATTCATAAGAAGGTAATTTCCTAAACCAAAATAATTTTTTAAAAAATACATGGTAAAATTGAGTTGACTTAAATATCTGCCAAAAGAGTAATGAGCTATAAAACCGAATATAATAACATAAATAGCTGTAGAGAAAAAATGTGGGAAACCTTCTTGAGAAAATATGTGCAGTTATGTGGTTTATAATAAATAAAATTCATTTGCTTCTTTCCCACTTGCACGTATATACTCATTGAATTCAACAGCTGATTATCAAACACCTTCTTTGTTACCTGAGCACCACAACTATTGTTTTCTCTCATTTTGTCTCTCCAGGGTTTTGAACATAGTAGGTGTTTAATACCTGAATTTAGAATTGAATTGGAAAACAAGATTGTAGGTCAGGTTAATATAAGCTTACGAATGTCACAAATATATTTATTTGATCTCTAAAGAAGTCATAGTTATTCCATTTGTTTGGTTTTTCCACCAAAGGGAGAATTTTCAACATTTGGACATATGTTTAGTAGGCCTACTTACTATTGATAAAGCACTGTGCTAGGAATGGTGGAAGATACAAAGATACTAAGCCCTACCCTAGAAAAGCTAACCACTTAGTAACAGCTGTAAATAGCTGTGGAATTCAATGATTTTGCAGAAATTGCCCACCCTAAATGATAATGTAACCAAAAAAACAGCCTCCCATTCCAGCAGCTCTGGGTTTGAGTAGAGAAAGCTTTTTGCCAGTAACCATCCCAATGAGTATCACTGAAGATAAAATGACCATTTGGAGATAATTGCGTACTAGGAACCTCAAAATTAGTAGAAGATCAAGTCCACGTAATGTGAATTCTTTTTCAGTTCTTATATAATAGTAATTACTTTCCGGTAGAATGAAAGCTCCTCGAGGGCAAAAATCATTTTCCATTTTGCCTTTGAATCCTCAATACCTAGACACTTAATATTTGTGGAATTGATTTTCATTTAAAACTTTTTGACATCTTTTGTTTTTACACCACTTTCATTTCCAAATAATAGCTCCAGAGAGAAATGAAGAAGCAGTGACTTGTCAAATTAATCCTGCTATATAGATGGTTGTGGTCCTTCATTCTCAAAGAGGACCAAAATGACATCACTATGCTAGAGTAAAGTTTCAGTGTGTCTGAGTGGCTGATCAGACCAATACAAACTCCAAATGTTCTACCACAGGTTGGGCACAAATAGTCCATGTGAACATTTGGGGTGAATTCTCAAAATCTGCATATCATGCCCTTCTTCTGAGCTATTTCAATTCTGCTTCACTCATAGAGCACAGCACCTTCTGATATGGGCATGCCATGCTAAGTGGTCCCATGCCAGTGTCTCCCATGTCACATAATCAATTCCAAAGTTCTTACAAAAGACCTTGAGAGTGTCCTATATATAATATACTATATAGATAGTACTTGATTGACAGCACAGAAGAAGAGGTCATTTTAGGCCAGCTTTTAGGTCGGGAGTTGTCAATGAAGGAGATTTGAACTGGGTCTCATGTAGAAAAGGTTTGAATCAAAACAGTGGCTATGAAATGAAAAGATCTGTAACACACTAGGGCAATTTCCTTTCAGAAGTCCTTCATCACCAGATTCAAAGACCCTTGGCTGACTAGTTACTGGAATGAACCATTCCTAACAGTCTCGCTGTTTTATACTTAGACCTAGACCACAAAATAAGCAAGAATTAAGTTACGGAGGTGAGTAGAATTTTAGAAAAGCTAAACCTCTGGAGAAAATTGAATGAGAATAGAAAGGAATATACCTCTTTCCCAGTGGTACATGGCACATGCATAAAAATTGGCCGTGTATTAGGGCATAAAAACCTCACAATCTAATGCAGAAAGGCAGAAATATTAAATGCATCCTTTTCAGATCACAATGCAATAAAAATTACATGTAATAAAGGGCCATGAAAAGATAGACTAAAAATTAATTGGAAATTAAATAATCTAATCCTAAAGAATGAGTGGGTCAAACAACAAATTATAGAAACAACCAATAACTTCATCCAAGAGAATGACTATAATGAGACAACATACCAAAACTTATAGGATGCCATGAAAGCGATTCTTAGGGGAAGTTTTATATCAAGAGATTCAAATTGGAGCTGCTATAATTAAATACATTGTTTTTATCTTTCTTTTTTTTTCTGACTTTGACCTTTGCTTAACTAGGCTCTATATTGGGCCCTCTTCTCTCTCTTTCTGAACTCTCTCACCTAATGAGCACATCAGTTCCCATTGGTTTAAGAACCACCTGTCTCTATGTAAGTGATCACAAAACTACATGTCAAACTATCTGTTGGACATTTCAAAGTGGAAGTTTTAAAGACATCTCAAACTCAATACATGGAAAACAGAACTCATTTACTTTTCATCCCAAACTTCCCTTTTTCTGTCAGATACCACCATTCTTCTACCCAATCAGATTTGTAACATGAGCATTATCCTGAACTCCTCATTCTTCTGCACTCTGCACATCCAATCAGTTGCCAAATCTTGCCGTCTCTACCAGCACAACGAGTCTTGCATATAACACTTTATCTCAACTCAAATAGCCACTACCATACTTCAGACCCTCATCAATTCTCACCTAGATTGTTGTAATGACCTCCCAATTGACTCCTTGGCTCAAATCTCTGTCCTCTTCAATCCATCCTCCAAATAACTGCCAAAATGATTTCCCTAAAGGGAAGGTCTAATCATGTCACTCTCCTACTCTGTAAACCCAATGTTTTCCTATTACCTCTAAGATAAAATATGAACATCTTTGGCTTTTAAACCCCATCATAATGTGGCCTAAACCTTTTTTTTCTAGTCTCATTCTATATGACTCCCATTCCTTTGTTGTACAGTCCAGCCAAACTAGGCTTCTCTATATTTCTCAAACACAACATCATTTGGTTTATCTGTGTTTTTGCGCTGGCTGTCTCCCATGTCTGGAATATACTCCCTCCTAATCTTTGTCTGATAGAATCCTTTCAAGCTTCAAGAGGCAGCTCAGTCACCACCCTCTACCCAGTGCCTTTCCTGATCCTCAGAAATGCTAGTGCCTTCCCTCTCTAACTTCCTTCTATAGTTGTATTTTTTTTGTATTTATTCTGCATATCTTCATCCTGTATAATGTATATACTTATATATGGGCATGTGGTCTCCTCTGATCGAACTCAAGCTCATTTAAAGTAGGAGTTGTTTCATTTTTTTCATTTTATCCCAAAATACAGTGTCTGGCACATAGCAGGTGTTTTAATTTAAAGAAATCAGGGAAATCAAATGAACTAATATGAAACAAAAAAAAAATCATAAGAAAAGCACAATACTTTGAATATAAAAATGAAAAATTACATAGGAATACTGGGAAAAGGATAGAAAGGAATAGAGAGGTGGTGGTTATAAAACTTTTATGAACATAAACATTCATCTTTATATGTAAATAGTTGTAATTGTGTATTTATTTGTTTTTGTTGTTTAAATACATAATTAAAAAATTAAAATTCATAAAATCTTTTTTTAAGTAGTCATGTGAGTCAGTAGTTGCTGATGTCTTCTTTGTCACCTTTTTTAACAAAAGATTTTGATCTTTTCTTGGCTTTTGAAAATCCACTCTTTGTTGTGAAAACCATTGCAAAAGTGCCCTTAAAATTATGTTATCTGAATGTTAAATTTTTTACATGTAATTATGAAATATTTAACAAAATAAAAACTTATTGAAAGATGAGGGAAAAATAGTTATATTACCTACAACATAGATTTTTTTTCTTATGTATGAGCAGTTTCAAGTAATTACCCAACTAGTTTTCTTAAATACCAGTGTCATTTTCGCCCATGGTGTTGCTCACTGGTACTACTTTTGTCTTTCCCATCTTTCAGGATCAGTAACTTGTTTCCAGAGACTCAAATTAGAGCTGCTATACATTGTTTTTAACTTTACTTTTTTTTTCTTCTGACTTTGACCTTTGCTTAACCAAGCTCTATACTGGGCTTTCTGTTCTTTTTTCTCTGAACTCTCTCACTTGGTGACCTCTCACATAGATTCTGCGTGGTGTACTAGTTTGAACAGGATGATTGTGGTTGATGTTAATAGATTACAGCAACATTGGCAGATCTGTTTCATTTAACATCTATTTGTTATCCTCTTCATTTCATTTTTGAATGTTCCAAGATAATCTGGCTTGACAGTAACTTGTGCTAAACTCTCTACAAGCTTCTTCCTCTTGTTTTGTAAGGTGACATGCACCATCTCCATAATGTTTTACAAATGAGGTTATTTTTTAAACCTCTGTTGCCCATAGCTACCAAATCTCTACACTTGACAAAAGTCCAGTGTTTGGCAGCAGAGTCAATTTCTGGGTTTTTTCAGTATCCTCAATGTGACAACAATTTTGCATTAGTTAAATTTTTCTAAGAAATAGTGATGGTGTAAATGTCATTATTTTTGTCTTTATCATCTTTCAGGATCAGTAGCTGGTTTCAAGAGATTCAAGCTGGACCTGCTAAAAATTAAATGCGTTGTTTTTGTTTTCACTCTTTCTTCTGGCTTTGACTTTTTAACCAGAAGATCTGACTGCATGCATGAAGTCATACAGAGTATCACAAGATTCCAGCGTTCAATTATTTCATTTTTGGACACTAGATGGCAATGTAACAACATCACATTACCTTATTATAGTATACATACCTTTAACTGATGAAGAATTTTAACGTTAAGAGTGATTCTGAATGACTTTTTTTAAGATTTTTTTTTAAAACATAAAAGATACTATGTTAGAAGCAGCTTTAAATTAAAAAAAAAAAAGCACACACACAAATGATCTTCTCACTTTTTTCCAGAGGTGGAGGACTATGGGTGGGGACTAGTATGTTTAGACACTAAAGATAATATCTGACTTTTAAGGTTAATTTTGATAATCCTTTTTCCTCCTTTTTTTTTAACTTTGTTAAAAGAGAACACTCTATCCATAAGTGCCATAAAGTGCCATAAGTGATATAAAAGTAAAAGATATCAATCAATAAAAACTTACTTATATGGTATACCTTGCCTCAGGAATATTGCTATGGTTCTATAAATCTAAAAATAAATCAAGAAAAGTTATGAATGCTGTATTGACTAGAATTGCCTAGTAACTCTTCATTTTAATGACTTCTAGACAGATATGCTGGTAAATGTTTAATAATTGACTCTTTGGGTGTTGGGGGTGGAGGGAATGTACACAGAAGACATTTTAAAATTTAATCTGTATTATTAATATTTTCTTTATAACTTTCTTATGTCTAGACAATCAGCAAAACAATGTATCAAGCTCTGATTTATAGATTTCCAAGGTCTTAATTGTCACATTGGAAATTTAACTACTTATTCTTGAATACTACTTTTTCCAGTCCTATACAAGTAGCACCTTTCTTGAAACAATTCATAAGAATGGTGACTATTTCAACTGAAAGTTTTTCTTTGAATGAGTAAATATCAAAAAAGGAATCATAATCATTCTGTCCACATACCGGTGATGATTGAAATGAGCTGAAATTATATCTCATATATAGATAGTTTAAGAACTGCAAGATTCTTAATATTTTCTACCCCCTTTCCTACCGCTCGACTACTCCTATAGAAATAAATGGATGAACAGACCATTAAACTGGTCAATCAGTCAACAATTATTTATTAGGTTGTTACTATGTGCCAGGCATTAAGGATACAAAGAAAGGCAAAAGCATTTCCTTATCTAAGAACTATACATTCTAATGGAAGAGACAACATATAAATAACTAGGTATATACCCAATGTATGCAAAGGAGATGGAAGGTGATCTCAGAGAAGGGGCCAGCAGATACAGGGATCAAAAGAG
This sequence comes from Vombatus ursinus, assembly GCF_900497805.2. Classification (NCBI taxonomy): domain Eukaryota; kingdom Metazoa; phylum Chordata; class Mammalia; order Diprotodontia; family Vombatidae; genus Vombatus; species Vombatus ursinus. The sequence goes on from NW_020954591.1 coordinate 21,466,485, forward strand.
GTTTCCTGCAAGAGGGAAGAATTGAGCTGAGTATTGAAGGAAGCCAGGAACACCAAGAGTTAAAGTTGTGTGGACAGAACATTCAAGGCATGGGGGATAGCCAGTGCAAAGACCTGGAGGAGGGAAGTGCCCTGTTATGCTCCAGAAACTGCACAGTAGGCCAGCGTAGCTGGAACTTAGAGAATGTGGAGTGGAGTAAAATGAAGAAGTCTGGAAAAGAAGGAAAGCGTCAGCTTTAAATGCCAAACAGAGGACTTTATATTTGATCCAGGAGATCATGGTGAGCCACTGGAACACAATGAGCAGAGGAATGACATGGTTAGACCTACACCTAAAAATTCACTTTGGCATCTGAGTGGTAGCACAGTCTTCTCCCCATTCATCACCAGCTACTGTTTTTGGACTTCTTTGGCTCTCTCCATCATGCCTTCCTTCCCCAGGAAACACATCATTGGCAAATCTCATTATCCTGCAAGGTTGAATCTGCCTGGTACTCTCATCTCATCAGTACCTTCTGCCTCTCTGATTGGATCTTCTGACTGGAGGGCAGGGCCATGGGCTCCAGGGCATGTATTAAGGAAGAGTTTCATGTAGTCTTCTCCCCATTTACTTATGCTGCTATGCTGCTCTTGGACTTCTCTATCATGGCCCCATCCCCTCACTGCTTTTAAGCCTCCTTTTGTGTATTTTCTTCCCCGTTAGATTGTAAACTCTCTGAGGGCAGGGGTTGTCTTTATCTGTATTCCTAGCACTTAGTACTATGGTATGACAGCTAGTAGGTGCTTAATAAAAGCTTATTGACTAACTGTTAGGTGGTATAGGTATTATCCTCATATTATGACAGGCTATTTAACACAAATATTCTACTATGTGATTAAAAGTATAGAACACTACAATTTTCAAAACATTAAAATGACAAATAATACAAAAAACAATGGTAAGACACATGATGGATGAAAGCAAGCTGTAGTATGTTACCAATGACAAGTGACATGGAAGACATATATGTTCAGAAAAGGAGGTAGGCCAGTCAAGAAGTAGGAATGAAAGACAAGAAATAGCCTACCATGTAATGTTCACATACATGAACATTACTAGCTCCAAGAGACTAAGAGAACAAGAGGAAAGTCCTTTAGCCTTTTGGCTTTAGTCTTTTATCTTCCATAAAAGCTTTTAGGAAAACATGGACAAAAATAACACAGGATTGAGGAGACACGGAGGGTTTAAATTTGTATCAATTGAGGGAGTAACTGTACTTACAAAGTCATAAAACCACTAACGCATCAAAAACTTCTTCTTTGGAGATTACTTGTTCATTTAACAAACATATGTGGTGACCTCAGAAGCCAAGAATCTGGAAATAAGAAAAAATGTTGTTTAATAAGAGTAGAAACAATAGACGTCCTAACCCAAAATATTATAAATTCTTTAGAGCGACAGCCCATTTTTTGGTTTTGTGTTAGCATTGTTAGTGCATTGTAAAACAATAGGAGGTTCACAAATATCTGTAAAATTGAATTTTAGTAGTCATGGAGTCTCTTGGTTTAGGCACTATTTTAATAGTATCATATGAAAAGGGAATTGAAGGGGAGAGCTGTGTGGAGGTAGATATGCACACAACAGCAGCTCACAATCCCTTCCAGTTCTGATGAGCTATGCTTCTTTCATTCCCAGGAACAGCTGAGAGTCTAAGAACAAGGAATTAACCAGAAACATTATGAAGAGCAGACAGAAGAATTTAGAACGTACATGTTGGTTCTGGACAACTGCTTCCAGTACACAAAAGGTCTACACGAAGCTAGCTTGACAGTCAGGGACAGGTGCAAAGCAGCTGATTGGGGGGAAAAAGTAGAACCAGTTGCCAGGATAACTCACTAGGGCCAAGGAAGGAGTTCAGATCAGGATTCAGTTCCTAGAAACCAAAGGACAGTGCAAATTCTAAACTCCTTGGGAACAGGCACTATATGGCACCCTAAATGAACACCTGTTATTTTCAATTAAGTTGCTCTAAATCCATATGAAGCCAAATTCAACTTTTGAAAACAGTAAAGGGGGATAGGTTTTGGAACAATTCGTTATTGATTAGGTCCAGAAGCACAAGACCGAATTCAAGGACAAAAACTAATTACCAGAGTTCTGGAAAGTTAGAGTCAGATAACCAGAGGCAAGAATCAGTGTCAAAAGCTTAGGTCAGAATTATTGGTAATCCAGAGGATTGGAATGATGGGAAGGGGCCAGGTGATAAAAGGCTGTTAAAGCCAAACACAAGATTTTATATTTGATCTGGGAGGTAAAGCGAACCACTGGAGTTTACTGAATGGTGCATTTTTAATGCTTCCTCAGCTTCTCAGAGAAATAGCTCAGTCACATCTCTTGCAGCGGTATTCCCTCATAATCAGAGGCTCAGGCACAGAGGCCACACCTTACAATCAGAGTAAAGTTTCTATCATTTTGATCACTGTCAATGCTGGCCTCTTCTTTCTCCCCCTCCTCCCCAATCTGGGGTACTCTCACACAACGACATATAGCATCTGGGGAAAGAGTAGCTGTACACTTAGACCACTGGTAGTAGAGGAGAATTATACACTTAGGGTATGAACGTGGCCAAAGACAACTCAAACCTCTGGCATTGCAGTCACTCTTTCTCTTCTTCTAAGTATCCTTGTGCTGGTCTCTCTGGGAATTGTGTCTCTTCTGGGCAGGTTGCTCATCTAGGCTCCCTGAGCTCTGAGAATCTAGGAATAATTCCCTCTCGAGAGTTGGATTCTTCTGCAGCCATCTCTGCTGCCAGAGGTCACACTCCTCAGAGCTGTCTCCTGCCTCACCTGCCTCCTCAGAGAGTCTCTCTTGATAGTTAAAGGACCATCAGGGTTATAATCTGATCCTAGCCCAGGCTCTTTCACACCTCTTTTAGGTAAAATAATTCACCTCATTCTACTTTTCCCTTCCCCCTTCTTCTCGTGTATTCCACTTTCTCACCCCTTAATTTTATTTTTTTAGATATCATCCCATCAACTCATACCCATGCCCTCTGTCTATGTATACTGCTTCTAATTGGCCTAATAATGATAAAATTCTCAGGAGTTACAAGTGTCATCTTTCCATGTAGGAATATAAACCATTTAATCTTACTGAGTCCCTTAAGACTTCTTTTTCCTGTTTATCTTTTTATGCTTCTCTTGAGTCATATGTTTGAAAGTCACATTTCCTATTCAGGTCTGGTCCTGTCATCAGGAATGCTTGAAAGTCCTCTATTTCACTAAGTACCCATTTTTCCCCTGAAGGATTACACTCAGTTTTTCTGGGTAGGTGATTCTTGGTTTTAATCCTAGCTCCTTCGCCTTCTGAAATATCATATTCCAAGCCCTCCATTCCTTTAATGTGGAAGCAGCTAAATCTTATGCTATCCTGACTGTGGCTCCATGATGTTTGAACTGTCTTTTTCTAGATGCTTGAAATATTTTCTCTTTGACCTAGGAGCTTTGGAATTTGGCTATAGTATTCTCAAGAGTTTTCCTTTGGGGATCCCCTTCAGGAGGTGATCAGTGGATTTTTTAAATTTCTGTTTTACCCTCTGTTTTTAGTATATCAAGGCAGGTTTCCTAGATAATTTCTTCTGTATTTCTTTTCTTTTCTTTTTTTTTCTTTTTTTTTTTTTTTAGTTAGGCAAAGGGGTTAAGTGACTTGTCCAGGGTCACACAGCTAGTAAGCGTTGTGTGTCTGAGGCCAGATTTGAACTCACGTCCTCCTGAATCCAGGGCTGGTGTTCTATTCATTGAGCCACCTAGCTACCTCTCTTTTCTGATTTCTATTTGCTGTCTGCTTGGATAAATGGGTTTATTTACTGTTCGCCATTTGTGATGGTCTTTTGTGTAACTAGCATATGGATTGGAAGAGGCTAAGCTGTTACATAAACTTAGAGTACTGGCTCCTTTTCTACTGCCTACAAACATGCCCATATCTCTCCCATCCTCAAAAAACTCTCACTTGATCCTTTCATCTCTACTAACTATAATTCTATATTTGTTCTACCTTTATGGTTAAGCTCCTTGAGAAGACCATCCACCATTAGTGCCTCCACTTTCTCTTCTCTCACTCTCTTCTTAACTCCCTATAATCTAGCTTCTGACCTCATTATTCAACCAAAACTGCTCTCTCCAAAGTTATCAACAATCTCTTAATTGCCAAATAATGGCCCTTTCTTAATCCTCATTCTTCTCCACCTCTATGCAACCTTTGACAATTGTGATTATACTCTTTTCCTTGATACTCTCTTCTCTCTAAGTTTTTGGGACACCCCTCTTTCCTGATTCTTCTCCTACCTACCTGACCTTCAGTCTCCTTCATTAGATCTGCATCTTCCTCTAGGTCATGCTCACTAACCCTAGTGTCCCACAGGGCTTTGTTCTGGACCCTTTTCTCTTCTCCTTCTTTATAATTTCACTTGGTGATTTCATCAGCTGATGATTCTTACTGATCATTCTTAAAGCTGCTTATCCAGCCCTAATCTTGCTGCTGACCTCCAGTCTCTCATCTCCAACTGCCTTTCAGATATCTCAAACTGGTTGTTCAGCAGTTCTCTTAAACTTAGCATGTTCCAAACTGAACTCATTATCTTTCTTCTCAAACCCTCCCCTCTGTGGGAGGGTTATTCCCATTGGAAGCAACATCACTTTTCCATTCTCCCAGGCTCACAACTGAGATGTCATCCTCAACTCCTACTTATCATTACCCCCTGTGTCTGATCTGTTCCCAAGATTTGCCAATCCTATCTTCGTAATCTTGAATATGTCGCCTTCTCTCTTCTGCAACCTGGTGCAGATCCCTGTCTTCTCACAATAGCCTACTGGTTGGTCAGTCTACCACAACTCCCCCCATTCCAGTCTATCCTCCATTGTGATTTTTCAGAAGGACAGGTTCTACCTTTCCTACTTTGTTTTTCCTTTCCCAAGAAAGTGGCCAAACATCAGCCTCAAGATGAGGTAACATCATGAGCTCAAGAAGTCTAGAGTACTTGAGTCTAAAGAGTGGAACTAGCTGGAGGCAAGGAAAGCTTCTGCATCAGAGATGGCCCCTCACAAAAGGATTGGCCAGAGCCTGGCCCATTTTATAGCAGACATATGCTTGGAGTTGTTGAATACTGCAGAGCCAAGGTGAAGTATATAAAATGTCTAATCAGAAATCCCACATTTGCTTTATATTCTGATCAGGTTTAAATATCAGCTTTTTGAGAGATTATAACAGAAGTTATAGATTATGTTACTAAATCAATACTGTTTTAAGTAGTTATAACAATGCACACTTTTGAGAGATTTGGGGTTTTAATAACTTTTTTCCACGTAGGAAGTAAATACCTGTCCCATACCTGATTTATGCTATAGATTGAGTACCTTTTTACTCTTCCTTTTTGGATAAACTTTTTGGATAAGTATGAGCTTACATCTAAGTTTAAGTAATTTTTTCCTAGGATCAATATGGGTGTTTGAGTCAAAAAGTATGAGAAAAGGGAACCCAGCTCCCTTCTCATTAAAGACTAGCCCCTCCCCAAACTGTACCTTCTTGGATCAAGTACATGGGTCCAAAGTAGATGAACCCCTTAGGGAGACAGAGTAAGTGGAGCACCATAGACCCTATGGACTCAGTAGAAGTACTTTATTATTAGACAAGTATCACAATTTATTTAGCCATTCTGTAATTGACTATTTACATTTCTTTGCCCCTACAAAAAGTGGTGCTATAAATATTTTGCTGTATATACAGTGGTATGTTGGTAATTATTTTACAACCAGTTTAAAAAAAAGTATTAGGGCATACTTTTAAATTTAATTTGCCTTATTAACATTTCCTTAATCATTTTTCTAAGAATAGATAATCAACAAAACAATAAATCATGCCCTGACTTGTAGCATTTGCTGATTTCTGAGAAAAACAAAACAAAACAAAAACACTGAAAATTTAACTATCAGCTCTTTCAAGCCAGTAAGAGATGGCTCCAGGATACCTTATGTATATAGGAACTTTCTTTCTAACTTTGGCCTCCTTGATGTACATGACTAGTATTAGGATCTTTGGGTCAAAGGGCACATACTCAGATTTAAAAAGAAACCAAAGTCTGTATCCTAAAGAGATCATAGGAAAAGGACCCACATGCACAAAAATATTTATAGCAGCTTTTTTGTGGTGGGAAAGAATTGGAAATTGAGGGGACATTCATTAATTGGGGAATGGTTGAACAAGTTATGGTATATGAATGTAATGGAATATTGTTGTGCCTATAAGAAATAATGAGCAGATGTGGAGCCAAGATGGCAGAATAAAAACAGTAACTTGCTTGAGCTCTCCCCTACACCCCTCCAAATACTTGTAAAAATGGCTCTAAACAAATTCTAGAACAGCAGAACCCACAAAAAGACAGAGTGAAACAAATTTCCAGCCCAAGACAACTTGGATGGTCAGTGGGAAAGGTCTTTTGTGCCAGCCTGGGATAGGAGCACAGTTAAGCATGGGCCACGCAGGCAAAGACCTGGCCTCATCAAACCTGGACCAGGCCTCAGGGGATTGAATCACTAGCAGTTGTAGTGGTTTCCAGACTTCTCAACCCACAAACACCAAAGACAACTTAGAAGGTCAGTAGGAAAGATTTGTTGGACCTCGGTGAGAGAGGAGCATGGTCCAGCCCCAGTCCTGGTGCAGCCCAGGGGTGGTGGCTGCTTCCTGAACTCTCAGCCCACAGATGGTAGAGGGATCAAGCAGCTGATCAGAGAAGGATTGCAGGGATCTCTTTGCTGGTGCTGAGGCAGAATTCTCTTGATTTGCCTGTGCTTGGATGTGGGTTGCAGTCCTGGGTGGTGGTCCTTGGGCAAGGAGGAGCTTTGGTGTGGTGGAGCTTGTGGTGGTGAAGCTTGTGGTGGTTGTGGTGGAGAGGGAATCCTCCTCACAGTTCCAAAGCAGAAAGAGTGCTTGTGATCACTCATAGACCAGAGCACAGGCCAGGAAAGGAGTAAACACCTCACCTTTGATCATACCATCTTGGAAGTACTGAAAATTTACAGGTCCCTAGAAGTACCTCTGAAAACAGCTGCACAAAACCACCAAAACTTGGGACAGTACATTCTCCACACTGGTAGCAGACCCCTACCTTAACAAAGAGTTTAAAAGTCAAGTAATTGGCTGGGAACATGACCAAACAGTGCAAAAAAGTCAGACTATAAAATCTTACTTTATTAACAAAGGTGATCAAAACATACAACAAGAAGACAACAAAGTCAAAGTTCCTACATCCAAAGCCTCCAAGAAAAATATGAATCAGTCCCAGGCCATGGAAGAGCTCAAAAAGGATTTTGAGAAGCAAGTAAGAGAAATAGAGGAAAAACTGGGAAGAGAAATGAGAATAATGCAAGAAAATCATGAAAAATAAGTCAATAGATTGCTAAAGGAGACCCAAAAAAATACTGAAGAAAATAACACCTTGAAAAATAGCCTAACCTAAATGGCAAAAGAGGTCCAAAAAGCCAATGAGGAGAAGAATAACTTAAAAAGCAGAATTGGCCAAATGGAAAAGGGAGTCTGAAAGCCCACTGAAGAAAATAATACCTTAAAAATTAGAATGGAGCAAATGGAAGCTAATGATTTTATGAGAAATAAGAAAATTATAAAACAAAACTAGAAGAATGAAAAAATAGAAGACAATGTGAAATATCTCATTGAAAAAACAACCGACCTGGAAAATAGATCCAGGAGAGATAATTTAAAAATTATTGGACTACCTGCAAGCCATGATCAACAAAAGAGCCTAAGAGGCGCAGTGGATACAACACCGGCCTTGAAGTCAAGAGGACCTGAGTTCAAATCCAGCCTCAGACACATAACACTTAATAGCTGTGTGACTCTGGGCAAGTCACTTAACCCCAATTGCCTCACCAAAAAAAAAAAAAAAAAAAGAAAAGAAAAGAAAAGAAAAGAAAAAGATCCTAGACATTGTCTTTCAAGAAATTATTAAGGAAAACTACCCTGATATTCTAGAACCACAGGGTAAAATAGAAATTTAAAGAATCCACTGATCACCTCCTGAAAGAGATACCCAAAGGAAAACTCCTAGGAATATTGTAGCCAAATTCCAGAGTTTCCAGGTCAAGGAGAAGATATTGTAAGCAGCCAGAAAGAAACAATTCAAGTATCATGGAGTCACAAATAGGGTAACACAAGATTTAGCAGCTTCTACATTAAGGGATCAGAGGGCTTGGAATATGATATTCCAGAGGTCAAAGGAGCTAGTATTGAAACCAAGAATCACCTACCCAGAAAAACTGAGTATAATCCTTCAGGGGAGAAAATAGACATTCAGTGAGAAAGAGGTCTTTCAAGCATTCTTGATGAAAAGACCAGAGCTGAATAGAAAATTTGACTTTCAAATACAAGATTCAAGAGAAGCATGAAAAAGTAAACAGGAAAGAGAAATCATGAGGGACTTATTAAAGTTTTACTTTTTACATTCCTGCCTGGAAAGATGATATTTGTAACTCATGAGACCTTTCTCAGTATTAGGGTAGTTGGAGGGAATATATGTAGACAGAGGGCACAGGGTGAGTTGAAGGGATGATATCTAAAAAATAAAATTAAGGGGTGAGAGAGGATTGTACTGGGAGAAGGAGAAAGGGAGAGGTAGAATGGGGTAAATTATCTCATATAAGAGAGGGAAGAAAAAGCTTTTACCATGGAGGGGAGTAGTGGAGAGGTGAGAGGGAATGAATGAATCTTATTCTCATCCGATTTGGCTTAAGGAGGGAATAAATACACATTCAATTTGGTATGGAAATCTATCTTGCCCTACAGGAAAATAAGGGGGAAGGAGATAAAATGGGGGGGGAATGATAGAAGGGAGAACAGATTGGGGGAGGGGATAATCAGAAGCAAACACTTTTGAGGAGAGACAGAGTCAAAGGAGAGAATAGAATAAATGGGGGGTGGGATAGGATGAAGGGAAATATAGTTCATTTTCACAACATGGCTATTATGGAAGTGTTTTGCATTACTACACATGTATAACCTGTATCGAGTTGTTTGCCTTCTCAATGAGGGTGGGTGAGGAGGGAGGAAGGGAGAAAATTTGGAACCCAAAGTTTTAAAAATGCATGTTAAAAAAATGTTTTTACATGCAACTGGGAAATAAGATATACAGACAATGGGGTATAGAAATCTACCCTGTGCTACAGGAAAATAGAAGGGGAAGGGGATAAGAGAAGGGGGGGTGATAGGAGGAGGGACAGATCAGGGAAAGGGATATTCAGAATGCACATCATCTTGGGGTGGAGGGAGGGTAGAGATGGAGAGAAAATTTGGAACTCAAAATCATGAGGAAGTGAATGTTGAAAACAAAAAATAAATAAATTATAATGTGTAAAATAGAGGGGAAAAAAAGAAAGTGGAGAGGGTAAAGGATGCCTTTGGGAGGTGAAAAGAGAAAGAAATTAAGGAATAAACAAAGAAAACCTGTAGGAAAGAAAAGCAAATGGAGAAGAAATGAGAAAAATAAGAATGCAGAGAAATGCACATTATTTTTCCTCTTTACAAAATAAAGGAAATACTTATAATGACTGCAAAATACTCAGCACTTGGACAATTGAATACCTTTCATATTGATATTAAAGTTGTGTCATCCCAATACAATTCTAAAAAAAAAAAAAAAGATGATCAAGGAGATTTCAGAAAAACCTGGAAAGACTTACATGAACCGATGCTGAGTGAAGTGAACAGAACCAGGAAAATGTTGTACACGGTGACAACAGCATTGTGTGATGACCATCTTTGATAGACTTAGCAATACAATGACCTAAGCCAATTCCAAATGACTCATGATGGAAAAGGTTATCCACATCCAGAGAAAGAACTATGGAGTCTGAATGCAGATCAAAGCGTACTATTTTCTTTCTCTTTTTTTTCTTTCTCATGGTTTTTCCCTTTTGTTTTGATTCTTCTTTCACAACATGACTAATGTGGAAATATGTTTAATATGATTATACATGTGTAGTCTATATCAGATTGCATTCTGTCTTGGGGAGGTTGGAGGGGGAAATCTGGAACTCAAAATCTTATAAAAATGAATGCTGAAAACTAAAAATAAATTTAAAAAGCACTAAAAAAAAAGCAAGAGAGAGACTGAAGTTGGGTAGTCAAGTGCTTACTATGGGCCAGGCACTGGGCTAACAGCTGGGGTTATAAATATGGAAATACAGTCCCTGTGTAGGCATGGAGGAGATGGAGGAGAAGTCAAAGAAATCCAAAATGAGTGTAGTTGGATGGGAAATGAAATGTCCCTTTCCTCCCTTCCTCCTTTTCTCTGGGAAGCAGATGATTTCCTTCTACTGGAGGTCCAGCCAAGGCTAGATGACCAAGGGTAAATCAATCAACAAACATTTATTTGGTGCTTACTGCATTGAGGGCTCCAGCATCTTTTTAGGAGCCCAGATTTTAAAATTTAAAGTTATCTTTGACCCAAATAATTTATATAAGACTTCAAGGTTTGCAAAGCACTTTGCATATGTTCTCTTAGCATAATGCCCAGCACTTAGCACAGTTCTTGGCACGCAGTAGGCTCTTAGTAAATGCTTACTGACTGACTCGTATCAATTGATCCTCACTACAACCATGTGATATAGGGGCTATTATTATTCCCTTTTTTAAAATGAGGAAACTGAGTCAAAAAGAGGTTAAATGACTTGCCCTGTATCATACAACTAGTTACATGTCTACAGAAGGATTCAAATTAAGTTCATGATTCCAGGTCTAACACAGATCCAATCAGTTGCCAAGTCATTGGATTTACTTCCACAGTATATCTTGCATAAGTCCTCCTGTCCTTCATCATTTCTCAGCTGGATGGCTGCAATAGTATCCTAACTGATCTCCTTGCCTCTGATCTCTCCCTTCCCTAATGCATCTTCCACACAACTGCCCAAGTGATATTCCTAAAGCATAGGTGTTGCAGTAGTGGTTAAACTTTTGTTGCAGTGGATCACTAGGTGCCCAAGGAGTCAAGTGATCAATTCCTTTATTAAAAACACTGTTAAAAATGATCCAAGACAATGCCAAAGGACTCATGATGAAAAATGCCATCGACTTCCAGAGAGAGAACTGATGAACTCTGAGTGTAGATTGAAGCATATTGTTTTTTTACTTTATTTTTCTTGCTTTTGGGGGGGGAGAAACATGGCTAACATAGAAATATGTTTTGCATGACTTCACATAACAAGGAGAATTTTGATTTCCTTCTCATTGGATGGGTGAAGGCTTAAAAGGAGGGGAAGACATTCAGAAAAAGAACTATGGAGTCTGAATACAGATTGAAGCATATTTTTGCTTTCTCTCTCTCTCTCTCTCCCTTTTTTCATTTCTTCTTTCTCGTGGTTTCTTCCATTGGTTATAATTCTTCTTTACAACATGGCTGATGTGAAAATAGGTTTAATAGTAATGTATATGTTGAGCCTATATCAATTTACATGCTGTCTTGAAGTGGGGGAGGGGAGAGATGGAGAGAAAATTTGGAACTCAAAATCTTATGGGAGTGAATGTTGAAAACTAAAAATAAGTAATTTATTTTAAAAAAAATTTCAAAAAGGAGGAAGAGAACTTGGAACTCAAAATTTTTTAAAGTGAATGTTAAAAAAAATCAGGATAAAACAAAAAATACTGCTAAGTACCCCTAGGTAAAAGTAGTTTACCAGAAGAGTTAAAAAAAAGCCTTTGGCAAGAAAGTGAAAAAATATTACAGTTAAGTCCTCCAGAATTCAATGCCAGAGGTTTAGAGCTGACTTTATATGCTCCTTGAGCAAAAGGCCCACATCTGGGTCCAGGATCAATCTTCTGAGGGGCAAAGTTAACTCACATTGGCTGGTCTGCTTTATAACTACTTTGCTCACAATTGTCCCAGACAGGTGTTAGGAGAGACTTTGTAGGAGTGAGGTGTGTTTATTTGACTTCACTGGATCCGCCGAGTTTCTTGGCTCTAAACAATACGTCTGACAGTTACTCCCCTCTTCCCGAAACTCCAGTGTTTCCCTCTTCTTCTAGGATAAAATACAAGTCGCTCTGCTTGGTATTTAAAACTCTTCATAGTCTGGCTCTAGCCTACCGATGGAGCTTATTAAATATTACTTTCCTTCGCTAGCACGTGCTCTATGTTCTAACCAAACCAACATTTCCTACAGACTGTCTGTCCTTCTACGTGGAAATCCATCTGCTATCTGTCTGTCTCTCATATCTGGACTGCCCTCACCTCCAGGCCTTTTTTACAAGCCTTAACTTCCTTCAAAGCTCAGCTCAAGTATGGCTTCCTAAATCAGGCCTTTCCGGATCCTCCTTAGCTACTAGTATTTTCCCCTCTCTCAGTTGTTCAGTAGTCTCTCACTCTTTATGACCTGAAGGACCATACTGTCCATGTGGTTTTCTTGACAAAGACACTGGAGTGGTTTGCCATTTTCTTTTCTGATGGATTAAAGCAAACAGAGGTTAAGTGACTTGGCCAGGGTCACTTACACAGCTAGTAAGTAAGTGAGGTTAGATTTGAACTCAGGTCTTCCTGATTCCAGGCCCAGTACTCTATCCACTGAGCCACCTAACTGCCTCTTCCTCCCTCAGTTACCTTGTGTAAATATATACTTTATATGGATATTTATATGTTTTAATAGCATATTTAACAAGCTATTATTTAATAGCTTCTTTAACATTTTAATTTCGTATACTTATTTATATATCTACTTGCTTCACATCTATTTATATGTTTATGTTAATTTAATTTATTTAAATATATTTATTATTTAATAGCTTAAGCTATTATTCGATAGCTCCTCCCTCAGTTACTTTGTGTAAATATATACTTTAATAGCTTAAAACCGCACTAAGATTTGTAGGATAGTATGTATATGTATATATGTATGATGGTACCCGTCTCCTCACATAATAAGGAGGCAATGATGATAGGAGGAGATGCAGAATCTGTGGAGGCTTGCTTTGAAAAGTTGAGAGACTACTTGGTTAAGTCCACTGGGGCTGGGGTCTGAGTAAAGTTTATCTCAGGTCAAAGGAACCCAAATGAGTGCCTCCTTGTGTAAATCCTTATCCTCATGAAGACATTGACTCAGGCAAAAGTGGCTCATGAATAAAATCCCATTTTCTCTCTCTTACATCTAATAGATGTTGAACCATTTTAGGTTATTAATCTTTCCTCCCTTACAAACTCTCCTACTTAGCAACTTAAACTGGTTTGGCAAATACTATTGTTAATTTTCTCCAAAGTATTTTTGATCCCCTGGATGTGGTTTAATACCACAAACCCCGCTTGCCTCTCCCAAACTCACACTCAACCAGGATATGTTTTTCAGTTTCTACAGCAATTCAAGCTGTTTACTGTACCTCTATCTGGTACCTGTAATGATCACATAACCAGGACAAGGAGTCTCTAGGTTTTCTTTATATAAAGGGGGATAAATGATAGCAAGGAAAGAACAGAAAGGAAAAGAGGAAAGGTTACATTTTGTTGGATATAAAGCAGCCGGTGCTTGGCACTGCTGTCTGCCTCAGAAACGGGCATTTCTGTTGCTTTAGACTCCTTTTGCCTCATGGGAAGAAAAATAAGAAAAAACTTGAAGTGGTAGCTCTATTAATGAGAGTCTCTTCTTTCAAAGACTTGGAGCAGGTGAGAAGGAAATTGTTTCTGAGGGCACTCCTGGGTTAGTTCTTCAACTACTCTTTGACTCAGTGCAGCAAATACTTTCATTGGCTATAGCAGCCACAATGGTATGATGCTAGTGACAGCCGTCTAGAAGGAGAAAGCTGAGAACAAAACGTTAACACCTTGGCATCTGCCTAATTGGTCCCCAGATGGAGGGCAAACTCTCCAACCACAAACTCAAGAAATTGTACTCATTGCATACTCATCTCTTACTGGCTTCTTTCTCCCAGAAAATTTCACGAAACCCATCCAGAAGTCCTAGTTCCAAAATGATGGAGTTCTGGGAATTGACCTAAGCATCTCTCATCTCTATGGTAACATAGGGTTACATTTGTATTTACTTTGCATATACTTTGAATGTACTTATATGGAGAAATGTTATTTCCTCTGACAAAATGTAGGTTCCCTTGAAGGCAACAGCTGCTTTGTTTTTGTCTTTGTGTCCCTAACTCTTAGACACTTAATAAATGGTTACTGGTTGTGTGGATTGTTTGAGGAACAAATGAATATAACAGCATTGTGTTAGATAATCCTAAAGATCCCAATTCCTAAGATAAAGACTCACTACTTGAGAAACAATGCTGGGAAAACTGGAAAACAATCTGGTAGAAGTTAAGTGAAGACCAACAGTTCACCCCAAACATCAAGATAAGTTCAAATTGCTTAAATAAGGGTGGGATTGAAACCACCTGACCCCAATTGTCTCAATCAATCACTTTGCTAAAAGGCTCTCCAATTTTAATAAGGTTGTAAAGAACCACGTTCAGTTAGGCCAAAAAACAAAACAAAACAATTTGGCTATATACCAGAGATCACATATAAATTTAGTGTGTTGAAAAGGGATTGATTTCCAGAAGTGGAAGCAAGTGAATGAATGCAGAATGAAAGGAGCAGAACTAGGAGAACAATTTATTCAATAATAACAACATTGTAAAGACAAACAACTCTGAAAAACTTAAAACCTCTAATGAGGAAATAACCAATCATAATTCCAGGAGACTGATTATAAGTATGTTGTCTACCACATGACAGAAAGGTGATGGACTCAAGATGTAGAATGAGACATGCATTTTGTAGGGCATAGCCATTGTAGAAATTTGTTTTGCTTCACAATGGAAATTTGTTACAAGGGTCTTGTTTTCTTTTTTTCAATTTGTGAGAAGCAAAGCGGAAAGAGGGTCTAGAGATAATGTTGCCAAAATAAAAACAAAGGAAAAGAAAACAGAGTCAACGATGCATTTTTAATGCACAGAAGAGAGCAAAAAGAAGGCTAGGAACAAACCACAGACAAGCAGTATATCTTTCAAAGTTGAATTTTGAATTTATAATATACTTTAAAAGAAAAATAAACTATAGAATAGAGATTAGGTTTCATGTATAATCTTTTTCTGTTCTTTGTATATGGTAATGTTTATTTTATTTCATATTTAAGTTCAGAAGGAAAACATTTAAAAAGAAAATGCAAGTAGAAAGTCAGCCAGTCAATATACATTTATTAAGTGCCTACTATGTGCCAGGAACTGTGCTAAGAGCCAGGGATACAAAGAAAGGTAAAAGACAGTTTCTTCTCTCAAGTTCCTCACATCTAATGGGAGAAAGAACACGCAAACAACTATGTACAAGTATTTGTGCAACCCTGGGCAAGTCACAATCTCTGTTTGCCTTAATCCACGGGAGAAGGAAATGGCAAACCGGTCCAGTATCTTTGCCAAGAAAACCCCATGGCCAGTATTGATATGTTATCTTCCATGGGGTTATGAAGAATCAGACATAAACGAAAGAACAACAACAACAACAACAATGTATACCAATAAGCTACATGTAGAATTAAATTGAAATGATCAACAGAGAAAAGGCAGTAGAGCTAAGGGTAATCAGGAAAGGCTTCCTGTAGAAGTTAATTGAGAGAGTTTATTAAAGAGCCTCAATATTTCTTTACCTCTTGGGGGTAGGTAGCAGAGTCTGAGGAGTCTATTAGGCTACTTGATGTTTTGCTCTTCCATATCTACTCATAGGCGCTAATAAGTCTTTGATATTTTATATATTTTCTGTTGTGGGTGAAATAAAGATTGCGCCATCTTCTATACTCATATTGTACACTGAGGGCCTATTAGGGAATTACATACTCTATTACCTACATTTTGGGAAACCTAGATATTTCATTTCTCTTTGTTTAGATCTATGATTACATTGATATAGGGAATTCCAAGTGGAAAAAAAAACCTACCACTTGTCTAGTCACTTGTATGAAACTTAAAGTTTTAGAGACTGAGAAGCTAAGTGACTTGTCCAGGGTCTCACAGCCAGTATGCATCAGAGGCAAGACTTAAACACAGGTCTTACTGAATGAGGCTAGTTCTCTATCCATTATAACACACACACATTTACACACATATATACATATACACATGCATACATACTCATACACATGCATATACACACACACACATGCACATACCCTACACACATGTACACACATATATTACATATATACATATATATTACACACACACACACATATATACACACACATATTACTCTACCTAAGCTTTATTCATGAAGAGAGAAACTGATTAGGCCAGTTGTCCAAGAGTTTTATGGGGCACGGATGAAGATTCCTGGGCAATAGGAAATACAAAATAAAAACAAGTTAGTTTGAGTGGGGGGAAATATGAGAAACTTGGGGGAACCAGGCTTCATGTAGGAGGCAGGACTTGAAAAGAGCTTTAAAGGAAGCTAGGATTCTAAGAGGTAGAGGGACCACATCCCAGGCATGGGGCATAGCCAGTGCAAAGGCACCACTGGATTTTCATTACAGAGAAATGGCAAGTAAACCAATTTAGTTGGAACAAAGAAGGCATATGGTACATGAAAAAATTGGTACATGTCCAGCACATAGTAGGCTCTTAAAAAATTCTAGCTGATTGACTGACTGGAATGTGTAATGAACCTATAAATACATATCAGAGCCAAAATGTAAAAAAGGTCTAAGTGTATAAGAGGTAGAGAAATGACATATTCAGGACTGTGATTTAGGAATATCGTTTTAGCAGCTGTGTAGAAGATGGATTAGATAGCAGAGAGACTTGCAGCAGAGGGACCAATTGTGGGAATTGTTGCAACAGTCTAGCTAAGAGGGAATGAGGGACTGAAGTAGGCAGGGGCCTGTGTGAGCAGAGAGAAGGAGAAGGAAGCTAGATGTTGCAGAGGTAAAATCGACAACCTGACAAGTGTCTGGATCTGGGAAGTGATGAAAGAGTCCAGGATGACCTCAAGACTGAACTTGGGTAACTGGAAGGATGGTTCAAAAGGGAAATGAAGTACACAGGGAGAGATGATGAGTCCTGTTTTGGTTATGTTGCATTTACGATATTAATATTCAGGTTCCTCAGGAGACATGCTAGTGCAGGATATATAGATCTGGATATCACCTACATAGAGATGATAATTGAACTCATGGGAGTTGATGAAATTGCTCAGAGAGAAAGGAGAAGAGGGTAAGACCTTGGGAAATCACTATATTTAGTTGGATAATGGAGCAACAAAGTACACTGTGGCATGACCAGATAGGTAGGAGAATGGAGAGAGGGCAGTGCTATGGAAAGACAGAGAGCAATATTTTGGGACTTCTGAAACCTGGCGACCTGTGAACGAAATGCTCCTTTTACCTTTTTGTTAATTTTCCCATGCCTGATCCCTTTTCCAAACTCAGGCCACCATGCCTACCCCTTGCATTGTGGCTTAACTGGCTGCTTCTGCCTATCTCTGATGCCAAGCTACCCTGTAGTGACCACTGGTGGCATGACACCACTTGGACTTGAGGGAAGCAATGAGTTGCCTAGGACAACAAAAAATATATTACGTGTTAGGAACAGTGGCTCTGAGTCAAACCAGAAAAAATTAAATCCTCTCCAATATGTTTTTTTTTTTTTGGCAAGGCAATCAGGGTTAAGTGACTTGCCCAAGGTCACACAGCTAGTTGAGTATCATGTATCTGAGGCCAGATTTGAACTCAGGTCCTCCTGACTCCAGGGCTGGTGCTCTATCCATTTCACCAACCTAGCTGCCCTATCTAATATGTTCTTTAAGCAAGGAAGGAAATGTGAAATTAATAAAACATGAAAAATTTGAAAAGATTTGGGGACTTAAGAAATCAACTTTAAAGTTCACTTATACGGAACATCTTATTTGCCATTGAAGATATATAACAAAAATAATTATACTAACTCATAGTGTATATATTTAAAAAGTAAAATAATCTTCCTCTAAGTCCAACATTCTCTCAGTTTCACTATTGATTTACAGAATTATTTAGATCATTTAAATTTATATTTATATGAATGGCCACAAAAATCCTACTCAGATATCTCACTGTTGTTTGCAGGTGACCCTAGATTTTTGAAGGCTTTGTAATGAAGCCTAAACTCTTACAGATTCTAACTACAGTAGAATGTAAATTCCTTGAGATCTGAGACTACTTAATTTTTGTCTCTGTATCCTTAGCATCTAATTCAGTGCTTTGTACATATTAGGCACTTGAAAATGCTGCTTTTCTCTGAATTAAATAACAATTTGGAAAAATCTTCAATTATGTTCCTGATGGTTGACTATACCTATTGTCCAAGGATCATCAGAAATAAATACTTGTAGACTAATATCCAAGAGACTGGCCACAAGCTAATTCATTATTTGGCCATAGCAACACATGAAACAAAGAGTGATTTTTTAAAATGGCCCTTGGCCATCATTCCCCAATTGATAAATGCTCAATAGGCAGTTTTGAGAAGAAGAAATCAGAGTTACCAGTAAGCATATGAAAAAATGCTCTGAATCACTAATAGTTAGAGGCAACGCAAATTAAAACACCTCAGAGGCACCATCTCACACTCATCAGATTGGCTAACACCACAAGAAAAAACAATTGGCAAATGCCAGGGAAATGTGGGAAAATAAGTACACTGATGCACCGTTGGTGAAGCTGTGAATTAGTCCAACTATTCTGGAGAGAACATTTTGGAACTATACCCAAAGGTATATAGCCTTTGACCCAGCAATACTGCTACTAGGTCTATGTCCCAAAGAGATCAAAGAAAAAAGAAAAGGATCCATATATACAAAAATATTTATAAAAGCTCTTTTTGTAGTAGCAAAGAATTTTAAACTGAGGAAATGCCTATCAGTTGGGGAATGACTGAACAAAAGTTGCATGATTGTGATAGAAAACTATTGTCCTATAAGAAATGAAGAAGGGGATGGTTTCAGAAAAACGTGGGAAGACTTATATCACCTGTGAAGTGAAGTGAAATGAGTAGAACCAGGAGAACAAGGTACACAGTAATAGCAATATTGTCAGTGATCAACTATGAAAGACTTAGTAATTCTAATCAATACCATGATCAATGACAATTTTAAACCATGATGATTTTAAAGGACTCATAAGGGAAAATGCTATCCACTTCTAGATGGAGAACTGATGAACTCTGAGTGCAGATTTTTTTTTCTCTCTTCTTCTTCCTCTCTCCCCACCCCCGACACAGCTAATGTGGAAATATGTTTTGCATAACTTCATATACATAATGGGTACTGTATTTCTTGACTTCTCAATTGGTGGGGAGGAGCTGGAAGAAGGAAGAGAATTTTGAATTGACAATAGTTTTTTTAAATGGCTTTTCGTCCTGTGTGTCCCTCTTTGATTTCCATAGGAAAAAAAGTAGGCTGGGAAATTGTACAGTACTTTCAATAAGTCCAACCTGCTCACTGAAACAAGCAAAAACTATTATTTTAACACCAGTATTTATTCAGTTGTGTTATGTGGATGCAATTAATAAAATACTACAATCTCAGAAGAATCAAAATTGCAGTTGACCCAAAGAGCAATGGAAATGTGTATGGGAATTGCAAGTAGCCTGAAGAATTTTTCTAATAATGACTTGCATATAAGAAATTCTGTAAAGGATAAAGAAGGGAAAGTATGGTCAAGAAAGGAGGTGTGCTGGTTATGTAAGAAGAATAAGGGATGACAGATGAATGAAGATCTATACAAAATTTTGATATATCACAATTTTAAAAAATAAATTTCATTTGATATCTTTGTTTTCTTATCACCTACATTTACCAATATATCCCTCCTTTTCCCCAGCCTAGAGAACCATCTCTTATAGCAGAAGGTACCACAGGACCTGGAGCCACTCTCTCAACCCTCACTCACACAGGCAGGCTGAGATGCCAGAGGGAACCAACTACATCTCATGTCAGGGTCTAGAGGTAACTCTGACGGTCTGGGACAAGGTCTTTTCTATTGCTGTAACTCATGAGTCCTCACAGATGACCTCCCTCTCACCAAGATTATCAGATAATATCAATTAGTCAGCAAGATTTTATTAGCTTTTTAGAAAGGGGTATTCACTAAGATAGTGTAGTAAGAAAAGTTGATTCAAAACATCCTCCTGAAAATTTAGGACATACTACCAGCATATATAGAATCCAAAGGAATATAGGCTCAAGCTTAGAGCACATATGTGGCAAAGCTGTAACAGCCCCTGGTTGCTAGAAAGTCCTTTTCTCCCCTTCATTGGGTACTTAAGAAGTTCCCTTTAGGCTTGGTAGAGCTTCTTTGCTGAGCTCCTTGCAGTCTTGAAGCTGCTTTTGTTCAGTGTGTCTATTTTGTCCCAGGCTTCTAGTAGAGACACAGATGCTGCCAAGACTAGGATGTTGGTAGAAGTCTAAAATCCTCTGATCACAAAAATTTCTTCCAGTCAAGGGGGTGGGAGGAGGAGGCCAATGTGCCCTCTTTACCTCCCATCAATTCCTTTTCAGGGGCATGACTGGAGACTTTGACCCCTAACCTGCCAGGGGCTCAAAGCTCCAATGCCAAATTAGATGTGAGTTTTCATACCAGCCCCTCCCAGCATCAACCGATCTAGAACAGGCTTCATGTTGCACCTAATTGAAACATGAGATATGCAGGTCTTGTCTACAGCTAATTCACTCATCTGATGGGTGGATTCAATCAGTAGATTGAATCAGAGCTAAGAGGGGGTGGATGGCTTGATTGAAACAATCACCATACAAAAAATAAAAAAGGGAGAAAAGCAAAATTAACCAACACATCAAAAAAAAAAAAAATCTGTCATTACATGCAGCATTATGCTCCCCCACCATGGTTCCCCTACCTCTGTGCTCTCAACATAACAAAAAAAGAAAAAAAACCTTTTATTGGTTTAATATTTTACATGTGTCTCAGTTCCTTCTGGACTTTAGTGTTTCTAACATTGTTTTTAGAGTCCATTCTTTCTTCCTTTTGCAACACCCTGCTGGCTAGGTCTATGCTAAAATTTCACCAGGCAAATATTATGAAGATAGTAAAGTATCCTTTTAGCCTGGGAGGAGATGGAAGAAATATCACCAAGTTTGGAGACTGCAGTGGGATTTGGAGAAGCCCATGAAAGTTTGGAACTAGGAAAGAGAGAGGGTGAGGATAGGCCTGCATTCTCTTCCTGATGGCAGTGGCAATTGAAGCAGGAGAGATGGAGTGGCTGAGAAGGAACTACAACAGACGGATAGTGATGTAATCAAACATTCACTTTAGCCAAAATCTTCATTCATTCATTCCCCAGGTGGTAGAAGCAGTAACAAGAATCCTGAGCTAAGCCCCAAGCATTGATGAAATCTCCCCAGAAGCAAAATTCAGGCTGTCAGGGTTTCTGATCTTCTCTAGATGGGGGCTTTCAACCTAACATTTCTTAAGTTTCCTATTAAGCTACTTGTATCTTCTCATTCCTCTCCCACTTAGTATGGGATTTTGTAAGGGTGATTTGTTTATGTAAATGAGTTTGTTCCCCTTGTCTCCGGGCATGTCTTTAGCTGCTGAGCGTAGGGTGGGGTAAGTCATAAGATACTATGTTTCACAGTGAATGTAAGTTAAACACTTCCATTCTGATTTGGTTAGAAAATGACTATTTAGGAGTATTTTATGAGTCACTTATTCCATATTAATTTTATAATTCTTTTAACTTTCCAAGAGAACAGGGGGTTTCACATGCATCTGGGGCCATTTACTTCTCCTATAACTAAAGGAATCTAACCTCCATTATCAAGGTAACCAAGGGTGGAAGTCATAGAACCATAATCTGCTACCTCGATCCTGGAGAAGGAGGTAGGGGAGATAGAAAGAAAAGCCCTGTCCTGAGCCAGCCCCCAAACGCAAAGCTAGAAGGCTCGCAATTTTACCCCTTTATGGTTGGGAGGGAATAAGGTGAACACAGGCATCTCATACCACAGTGACACCTGGTGGTTACATATCCATCCTCAATAACTTGCTCTTGCTTCCATCTTTAAAATTTCTTTAAAAATTCTGAATTTAAATACCAGAAAAGAGATCATAGAGCACAAAAGAGGATTATATATGAAACTATGAACCTCCACTTCATGCCACTTGTTTTTTTTTAAATATAAAATAAATTACACAAAATTTCAAAAATCTGCTGGCCTGTGCTTCCTTCTGAGCTTCCCCCTTTTCTCTTATATATATTTCTTTCAGCATTTCAACTGCCTCCTTTTCTGGGAGGTTCACTATTGCTAAGTCCCTCTCTATCCTCAATCTTACCTCCAATTAAAAACTGTGGGGGAAAAAGGTGATTATAACAAATAATATATAGTTAAATTCATATAGTGGTCAATCCAAAACTGTTCTATATCTTGAATCTATTACCTCTTTGTGAAGTGGGCAGCATGCTTCATCACTGGTCTTCTGGAATGTTGGTTGGTCACTTCATTGATCTGAGTTCTTATGTCTTTTAAAATCATTTTTCTTTATTATGTTGTCTTTATATAAATTGTTCTGGTTCTCATTTTTCTCTTCAACAGTTCACTCTATTTAAGATTTTCTAAAATTTTCTCTTTTTCATCATTTTTACAACACAATAATATGCCATTACATTAATATATATTCACATATTCCCAACCATATATTCAAATACGACAATTTGTTATGCCATTTCCTAATTGATGGGCACTCCCTCAGATCCCCAGTCATTTGCTGTTTTTTTCCCTTTCAGGGACCCTTTTGGAATCAGGAAGTTTGTTTTGCTTGCAGCCATTTTTTCCTTGGTGTTATTCTCCATTTTAACACTCCCTTCCTATCCTCAATTGTTTCCCTGTTTGTTGAATTTTATCTATTTCTTTCTGTGTGTACCTTCAGTCCTGCTAAAGCCCGGTCTGGTTCAGTGAGTGAGAGTCTCTTTTAAATTTGAGCTGGTCACTGAGCTCCCTATAAATTAGCCTAAGTAGATTGTTCCCACTTTTCTTTCATATCAAAAGTCATTAGCACTTGTGTCCTTAGAAGTTCATTCTTGAAAGCTTTCTTTCTGTTTGATGTTACTTCCCCAATTGGAATTATAGGTATGGGATCCTTCCTTTTCTATCTCTGAACTCTCTGAAATGCACACTATGAAATACTGAGGCATGTTATACTCTGTACCATAATACCTTCCTTTTTTATCATGAACTCTAAAATGAATTCCAGGTTTTCACATCAAGAACCAAATAAATAAAATAAATTGTGGACAATATAACTAGATATTGCAAACTAAAAAGTGTCTAACCAATGTACTATGGAAATATTATTTCTTCATTTTGCATGTCATGTTGCTTTTTATAATAGCTCCTGTAGCAAGTGCAAGAGTCCCCAGACCCTTTTGGTCTTTTCCATCTGGGCACTCCATGGAGTCATGACAGGCATCATGGAAGTAGAAAGAATTAGAAAATTATTTTCTCCTTTTAAGTCAAGAGTTTAGACTGAAAGGGCCTAAGCAGAAGAAAAAAGAGTTTAAAAGACAGACTTAAACATCTTTGGGCTTTTCAAGAGATATGAGTGTGTATAGATATAGATATTTCTAGATATCTAAGTCAATATAGTATTTGCAGCCAGAAGGAAATAATTCAAATACCAAGGAATCATAGTTAGGAGCACATGAGATTTAGCAGTCATCCCCATAAGGGAGTGGAAAAGAACATGAAACATGAAATGTGATATTCCAAAAGGCAAAAGATATGTCTACAGACAAGAATAACTTACCCAGAAAAAATTGACAAAGCATAGTCCTACAAGGGAATATATTCATCTTAAAAGGAATGCACAAAGGAATAGGAATATGAGTAAAAGGGAGTATAAGAGGGAGGATAGATTCGGGGAGGGATTTGTCATAAGCAAAAAACTACATAAGTTTACAGAGTGAATTGTGAAGAGGGATTTAAAAGAAAATAAAGGATAAGAACCTGTAATAAAGAGGGGTTGGAGAATAAGGAGAAGAAAAAGCATAAGTGAAAAGAAAATGTATAATTAATTATCAAATTAGACAATATTTCTAAAGTACTTAGCAATGGGCCTGGCACATAGTAGGTGCTTAATAAAATCTTGTTCCCTTCTCTCCCCATCCTCAGTCATAACTTTGAATGTAAATGGGATAACTCAACTCACCTTATACAATGGAGGAGGATAGTAGAATGCATTAGAAAGCAAAATTCAATCATCTTCCATGTCTGAGATCATAATTGATACCCCTGCTTTTTTATGTTTAGCTGAGGCATAATATATTTTATTCTAACCCTTTATTTTTAAGTTTCAAGGGACCTCAATTAATCCATTTCATCGTTATATACATCTAATTAAAAAAGAAACAAGAAAAAGTTAACAGAAATTTAGAAAAGTTAGATATAATAGACCTCTTATGATTACTGAATGGGAAAGGATTGTATATATTTTACAACTGTGCATGGCACCTTTACAAAAAGTGAGCATGAATTACAGCATAAAAAGTCACAGAAAAACAAAAATAGTCAACATAGCCTTTACTGATCACAATTAATAAAATTATATTGAAGAGCTGCTAAAATATTAAAAATCAACTGGACAATAAATAACAATCCTAAAAAAATTAGTGGGTCAATGAACAAATTATAGAAACAATGGATAATTTCATTAAATGTAATTACAACAATGAGACAACAAAATTTTTGAGATGTAACCAAAACAGTCCTTCAGGGAAAATTTATATCTTTAAATACCTTCATTTAAAAAAAGGGAAAGAACAGATCAACAAATTGAGCATATGACTAAAAAAATACAAAACTAACAATTTAACACTCCCAGCCCCAATTAAACAACAAAATATAAATCCTGAAAATTAAGTGAGAGATTAGCAAAATTTAAAACAAAAAAAATTAATGAAACTAGGAATTGTTTTTTGGAAAACAAATAATATAATAGGTAAACCTTTAGCTAATTTGATTAAACAGAAGTAAAGAAAAACCAAACTACTAGTATAAAAAAATTAAAATGGAGAATTCACAATAAAGGAAGAAGAAATATAAGGATATTATTAGACATTATTTTGCCTAACTATGCCAACAGAACTAAAGATTTAAACAAAATAATTACAAAAATAAAAAAATACACAGATTAACAGAACAAGAAATAGAGCATTTAAACATCTCGATCTCAAAAAAAAAAAAGAAAGAAATTTAAGAAGATATGAATGAACTTCCAAAGAAAAAAAATCCCAGGACCAGGTGGATTCATACATAATTTAATTCTCTTACACATTCAAAGAACAATTAATTCTCACATTACGTAAGCTGATCACAAAAATAAAATTGAGATCCTGCCAAATTCCTTTTATGATATAAATAGGATCTTGATACTTAAACTAGGGAGAGTCAAAACAAAAAAAAAATTATAGACTAACATCCCTAATGTACACTGATGCAAAATTTTTAATAAACTATTAACAAAGAGGATATAACAACATATCACAAAGATTATATAGTATGACCAGGTTGGATTTATACCAGGAATGTGGTTGGTTCAATATTAGGAAAACTAGAAACTTAACCATATTAGTAACAAAAAATTAATTTGATTATATCAATAGATACCCCAAAAAAGTTTTTGACAAAATATGACACCCATTTCTGTTAAAAAACATTAGAAAACATAGGAATAAGTGGATTTTTCTTTACCATGATAAATAGTATTTATCTAAAATCAAGAGCCAGCATTATATGTAATGCTGATAACTACAATTCAGTTCAATAAGGCTACGGTTGAAACAAGGATATCCTTTGTCCCTACATCTATTTGACAAAGTATTAGAAATGCTGACTATTGCTATTAAGACAACAACAAGAAACGGAGGGAATAAGTATAGGTAAAGAAAAAAGAAACAAAATTATCACCTTTTGTAGATGACAGGATGTTTTATTTAAAGAACCAAATAGAATCAAATAAAATTAACTGAAACAATTAATAACTTCAGCTAAGTTGCAGGATATAAAACAAATACAAAGAAATCATCCTCATTTTTAAAAAATATCAATAAAATCCAGCAGGAGAAGATATCAAGAGAAATTCCATTTAAAATAACTACAGGTTATATAAAATACTTCAGAGTCTACATATATATATATATATGTAAAACGAACATATAACCAATATATATATAACCAATATATAACCAAGAACTATAAAAACACAAAACATTTTTTTGTAGAAATATAGACCTAAATAATTGGAAAAAATATTAATTGCTCATGTGGGGTAAGAGTCAATATGATAAAAATGACAATACTAAGTTAATTTACTAATTCAATACCATACTAATCAAACTGCCAAAGAATTACTTTATAAAACTAGAAAAATTATAAAATCCATCTGGAGGAACAAAAGGTCAAGAATCTCAAGGAAATAAAGAAAAAAAGTGAGAAAGAAGGGGGCCTAGAAGAACCAGGTTTCAAATTAGACTGCAAAGCAGTAATCATTAAAACAATTTGGTATTGGTTAAGAAATAGAGAAGTTGATCAGTGGAATAGGTTAGTTATTCAGTATATAAAGACCCCAGTTGCTAAGGTAAGGACTTGTTATTTGATAAAAACTATTAGGATAATTAAAAGGCAGTATGGAAGAAATTAGATTTAGATCAATACCTCACATCTTATATCAAAATAAGCTCCAAATAGGTATAAAAAATCCTATCACAAACAAATCAGAGAAATGAGTAAAACATTTAATGAGATCTATGCATAGAAGAAAAATTCATGACTGACCAAAGGATAGAGAGGATCACAGAAGATAAAATGGACAAATTTGATTCACTAAATTTAAGTTTTTGCACAAAAAAGTTTGATAAAGCTAAGATTAAAAGGGAAATAATTAATTAGAAAAAATCTTTGAGGCAAGTTTCTCTGATAAAGTCTCATTTCCAAAATATATAAGGAATTGATTCAAATTTATAAGAATTAGAATCATTCCCCATTTGATAAATGGGCTAAGGATACGAATAGTCAATTCTCAAAGGAAGAAATGTAGGCTGTACTAAAAAAAAAAGTTCTGAAAGCCATATGAAAAAATGCACCAAAAGCCACATCTAAAGTCATATGAAAATATGTTCTAAATCACTAATTAGAGAAATGAAAATAAATGCAATTCTGAGATTCCACCTTACACCCATCAGACTGGCAAAGATGGCAAAAAAGAAAATGGCAAATATTGGAGGGGCTGTAAGAAAACTGGCACATGGATTTACTGATGGAGCTGTGAATGGGTACTACCGTTCTGAAAAGCAATTTAGAATTATACAGAAGTAGTTACTAAACAGAGCATTCACTTTCACCCAGCTATATTACTGCTAGGCTTATACCCCAAAGTGATCAAAGAAAGAGGAAAAGGACCTATATATGCAAAAATATTTGTAGCAGTCATTTTTTATGGTGACAAAAACTGATAACTTATATACCTATCAATAAGGGAATGACAAAACAAATTTTGTTATATGAATTTAATGGAATATTATTGTGCTGTAAGAAATGGGGGAAAAGATTATTTCAAAGAGAGATGGAAAGACTTGCATGAATTGATGCAGAGTGGTGAGCAGAACCAAAAGAATAAATTATACTTTAACACCCAATATTATAAAAATGAACATTTTGAAATATTTGAGAACTCTGATCAATTCAGTGATCATTCAACATTCAGAGGATAGATGATGAAGCATGCTATCTCTCTCCTGACAGAGAGTTGATAGTCTCAGAAAACATAAAGAGACATGGTTTTTTGGGTATATGGCCAAGGAGGGGATTTGTTTTCCTTAACTATGTATAGTTGTTGTAAGAATTTTGTTTTCTTCCATTTTTTTTTTTTTTGGTCCAGTGAGGTTGGGTTTAGATTTAGTTGATTTTTTAAAAATTAATTTTAAAAAGCATGAAATTATTTAAAAAGACATATATAACACTTTCAAAAAAAATCTATCCACCCCCAAGTTTTCTGTTTTCCTTAATACACTTCATAAATATCCTTCAAAGCAAACAACCAACAATCATTTAGTAAGCCCTAATTATGTGGCAGGCACTGCTAAGCTGGGGATACAAATTCAAACAAAAAAAAGTCCATATCTTAAAGAAGCCTACTTTCTAATTGAAGAAGAAAACCCTAGCCACCAAATATAAAAGGGAGATTGATCACAACTACATTGAAAAAGGCTCCACATCACTAATAATTAGACACATGCAAATCAAAAGAACTCTGAGGTTTCACTTCATGTACAGAAAATTGGCAACAATGACAGAAAATAGCAACAGTCACTGCTGGAGGGAGTATGAGAAGATAGACACACTAATATACAGTGGATGGAGTTATGAAACACTAGCATCATTTTAGAAAGCAATTTGGAATTAATGCAAATAAAATGATTAAAATGTCCTTACCCGTTGAACCAAAGACTCCATTAAAGGGCTTATATACTAAAGGAGTCATCAGTAATTTAAAAGTCCCCATATACTTCAAAGTATTTGTAGCAACACTTTTTGTGATAGCTGACACTTGGAAACAAAGTATATGCCCATCATTTGGGGAATGGCTAAACAAATTGTGGCATATGAGTATAATGGAATACTACTGTACTCTAAGAAATGATGTGTGTGATAAATGGAAAGCATGGAAAGACCTATATGAACTGATTCAGAGCAAAGTATGCAGAACCAAGGAAATAATATACACAATAACTACAACAATGGAAATGGAAAGAACAACCCACCAAAAAATCAAAAGCAAATGTAACAAAATTATAAAGGTCAAAAGGAACACAAATGAAAAGGTATGAGAAGATACCCCCAACCCACCCTTTTGTGGAGATGGGAGGTCCACAAGTATTACACGTTGCATATATTTTTTGGATTTTATCAAATCAGTTGTGTTGCGTTGACTTTTTCTCTTTTTTTATTCTTAAAAAATTACTATTTGTCATATGTGATGGTTCTTGGGGAGTGGGAGAGGAGGGATACTGTTGATTTTAAATCTAGAAAAAAAAAAGTCTGAGGCACAAAACTTCCTAGTATAATGATTTCATGAACAAGGTTGACTATTGCCAGTCAGATCACGTCATTTGACTCCTCAGTAGTCAGAGACAAAGGAGTGATTTACAGAACTATTTTTTTTATAACAGAAGAAGAAGAATTAAAAATTACAGCAATCTTAGAAAACTTGTTTTGAACATAATTAAACCGGACGAGGTAGGTCATCTGACTAATCCACTTCTCCAGAGCTTTCCTAACCCAAATTTTTACTGTTGGCAACATCTGGAGTGTCGGCATGTCGGGAATACAATTGGGAGTTTCTAGGATGGGACAACTATTAAATCTGATACTCTTTTGGATTAGGGACTGTGGCTATCAACCTATCTGTCAAAGTGAGATTGCTTTAGAAATCTTTGCCCTGCAGCTATAGCATTTTGTAATTAAAAATATAACTTTTTAAGGGACCTAGAGATTGACTAATATAGTTTTTCACCTACTAAAAAGAGGATCTTACTTCAGGGCGTTCAAGAAAAGAGGAATTTATCCATTAAAGACTAAAAGAGGAAGTTATAATCAGTAAGCTAGAAGTCAAACCCCACTTCCAGCTGTCAGGAGCTTAACCTTCAATAAAGAGTCCTATAATATCAAACTTAATCCTATGTTTACTTTATTCCTATAAAGATATATGTGTACTTTAAATTATCTATCAATAGATGATAACTACTAATGACCCTTATTAATCTATTAATTCCTTCAATGTATGGGATACTATGGTGATGTTAAAAGCAAAAAGGATTTGTAAAACTTTTTTTTAAAGAGGGGGAAACTGAAAAGGGAAAGGGTACATGAGAGTGGGTATGGTGAAAAAGTCTGAAGAATGAAGGGTGGTTGGTCTGGATGCTTGCTCAAAATGGAGGTTCTGGGAGAAAGTCACCAATAGAAGGGAGCTAGAGAATGGTGGCAAAGTCTAAAGGGGATACTCATTGTCTCTTATGAGAATGTTTTCCTTTCATTATTTAGTCCCTTGTAATTGCTCAAATAAATTTACTTTTCTTGGATTCTCTGGACTCTGGTGTTTATATTTCAAAGTTCCTACTTAGCTCTGATTTTTTTCATCAGGAATATTTGAAAGTTCTCTATTCCATTAAAGATTCATTTTTTTTTGTAGGATCACACTCAACTTTGTAGGGTAAGTTATTCTGGTAGTAACTTTCTCATCTTGTACCTTTTGAAATATAACATCCCAAAATCTCTACTTGTTTGTAGTAGAAGCTATCAGATCCTGTGTGATCATGACTATGGTTCTTTTGTATCTGAATTCTTTCTTTCAGATTGCTTATGATATTTTTTCCTTAATGTGGAAGCTCTGGATTTTGGTTATGGCATTCTTGGAACTTTTCCTTTGGGAGTTTTTTTAAGAGGTGATCAGTAGATCAAATATTTACTTTGCCCTCTAGATCTAATAGATCTGGGCAGTTTTCATTTATAATTTTTTGAAAGACAGGTTTTTTTTAAATCATGGTTTTCAGGGAGTTTGATGATTCTTAAATTATTTCTCCTTGACTTGTTTTCCAGGTCAGTTATTTTTTATAGCAGATACCTTATATTTTTTCCCTATTTTTTCAATCTTTTGATTTCTTGCTGCCTCATAGAGCTGTTAATTTCTGTTTGGTCTATTCAAATTTTCAGGTAGTCTGTAACTGGGGTAGGATTTACTACTTTGTCTTTTAAGTTATTCATTCTCCTTTCAGTTCTTTCTTCCAGAACTCTTAATTTTTTTTTTTAATCTCTCACTTCTTTGCTTCTAGGTATTTATGATTGTCAATATAGAAAGTCCATTTTTTCCCTTTGAAGTCTCTGTTTGAAGTTGTTAGGGAGTTATTCTTTTCCTTCTAGTTTAATTTTTTTTTTTTGGTGTATCTTTGAATCTGTCATAATTCTTTATAGTGGTATCTTCTCAGTTTACTCGTCTATCTAGCCTTTGTCCCTGAATTTGGGCTTTATTCCAAGGCCAGACTCTTTCTCCTGCTGTGCTTTGGATGGAGGGGTCAGTCCTGCTTGACCTTGCTCTGGGACCCTCATGTTCTTCTGCTGATCTTCGACTTTGAGGTTAGACCTCTTTAGAGCACTGAACCTTCAGGGCATCTAATGGTATATCAGGACAGCATGCTAAGTACTTCAGAGCTGCTGAGTCTTAGTTGTCCTAATCTGATTACTCCTATGAATTCAGGCTTACCATACTGACCTCTGTTGCTTTGGGTGGCTTTCAAGATCCCTGCTGTGGGTTTCTGACTACATTGAGGCTTTCTCTTGGGACCCTTCCACTTTGGATACCACTGAATGAGTTCCATGGGCTATGACATCTCTGGTCAGCTTCTAGTTGTGTCAGGAGACTAGAGTTTAGTCTGCTTGCCCTGGCATTGGTTTTGCTGGTAGGCCCCTTTTTCAATTGCTCGCATATTTTTGGCTGAATTTTTGTGTAGTTTTGAGTGCAAGCAATCACTTATTATAATTGCTCATTAGATTGCTTGATACTTATCCAATCTGTTGGGATTTTTATGTTTTTGTTGGAATTGTGTTTGGGAGATGGTGTTGGCTGCCTCCTTTCACCCAGAAATATTAGCAAAAAGTAATTTATTTAGATTTTAGTCAAGCATTTGGTAAATATCTCAGACAATTCTTGTTGAAAAGATAGACTACCTTTTATCCTTTGGCAGAGAGGTGAAGTACTTGTTTCTGTTGTTCAGCTGTTACAGTTGTGTCCGACTCTTTGTGACCCCTTTTACAGTTTTCTTGGCAAAGATACTGGAGTGCTGTTAAGCACCTACTATATTCCAGGTGCCATGCTAAGTGTTTTTACAAATATTACCTCATTTGATCTTCATATCAACCCTGAGAAGTAGGTGCTATTAGGAAGTAGGTGACCAAAGGGGAAATTTGTTTTGCTTAACCATATGCATTTGTAACAGAGGTTTTGTTTTTTATTTCTTTCTGGAGGAGAAGGAATGAGGAAGAACAAAGAAAGAGGATTTTCATTGATTGACAAAAGTAAAAATTTAATTAATACCCCCCCCCCACACACACACTGGAGTAGTGCTTGTCAACTGGAACGAACCAGCCTCTAACCTGTGGATGGCCAGAGCAGGCCAGAGCAGGCTAGAGACAGGAGAGTCAGGAATCAAAAAGAAGTTTAACTTCAAAGTGAGGAAAATGACTTGCAAGCGAGGAGGCAGATTAGACACATGTATTAGCGCCCCACGCCTAGTGAGGGGGACCCACTTTAGTTTGGCTGAACCTTGATTTATATACTTGTGTCTAGACAAAGAGTCAAACAGTGTAGTACAGCAACAGTGGTGAGGCACAGTGGCAACAGTGAGGCAAGGTTGTCTAGAGACAAAAAAGTCAGTTCACAACAGGGCTTTGTATCTGGGCCTGTTGGTGCTTGCCCAAGCTCAGAGACCATCAGTTCCAGAGGGTGGGCACAAAGGATTGTTGTTGTGCCAAGCTTAGGGCACAGCTTGCTTACTGGGCCTTAGCTCTGGAAAACAGGGTGTCTCCTAGTATCTCAAAACACTACACAGGGTATACCTATGCTAATTTTTCTTCTAAATCATGTTTAGCTCATTAGAATTTAAAAGCCTAAATGGAATGCAAAACTTAGTTTTTAGATGTTAGGCAGCATTAACATCAATAATAACAAAATTATTTAAAACTGAAAGTTGCAAAATTATAAAGAACAAGCTTGGTCCCAAAAAAAAGATATGAAAAGGCACCCTCTCCACTGCAGAGGCGGAGGACTATAGGTATGGAGCACTGAATCAGATTTTTTTGAGACATTTGTTAATTTTGGTGAATTCTTTTTTTTTCCCTTATTTTAATTCTTTGTTATTAGAGATGGCTCTCCAGGATAGGGGTCAGAAGAAGGAAAGGATACATTAAGAAATGTAATGATGTAAAAACAAAATATTTCAATAAACATTTCTTACAAAAATTTTTTTTAAAGATATGGTTTCATCAAGTAGATATAGCAAGATTATCACCTCTCTGGTTCTGATACTATTTCTTACTAGTTAGAGATGGTATCAGCTTATTTTTTTCCTGTCATGGCATACCATTAATTAATTTATAACTTTTAGAACACTAAAATCCTATTTTTTTTTTTAAAATACAAACTGTTGTCTAGCTATACTTGGGAAATTGATTTTTTTGAATCCCAGGCAGAACTTTGTGTTTTCTCTATTAAATTTCACCTGGTGAGCCATTCTCTATAAATAAGAAGTAGATCCAGTTAGCAAGATTATGAGATTTTCTCTTGGACTACCCAGCAGGATGAAAGTAGCAGTGAAGAAGGCAGATGGTCCAGAAACTGCAGTGGAGTGATGAGGTAGATCATAGGAATTAAGGAGAATGATGTATTGGAAGTGCAAGGTTTTTGAGGGGACATCAGTCTATGTAAGATTCAAGTCTGAGGCATGAGTTATGGATGGAAAGAAAGTAA
This sequence comes from Vombatus ursinus, assembly GCF_900497805.2. Taxonomy (NCBI): domain Eukaryota; kingdom Metazoa; phylum Chordata; class Mammalia; order Diprotodontia; family Vombatidae; genus Vombatus; species Vombatus ursinus. The sequence continues at coordinate 21,500,054 of NW_020954591.1, forward strand.
GATTATAAGCTAAGTGCTGAATTTCTTGAGATAGAGAGAATGACCTGGAAATTAGTATTTAATAGAAACAATGTACTGGATAGGGAACTATAGATAGAGTGAACCTGAAAGGAGGAGAGGTCATATTGTTAGTAGAAAAGTCTTGAGGTAGCATTGACGTAATAAGGAACATGCCTACTCCTTCTTCTAGACCAGTGTTTCTGAGCTTGTTTGTGTATGGCCAAGGAGTGATGGATTAGGGGCAGGCTGAGAGAAAGGACCTTTGGTACTTTAAAGGAAACCAGGGACATAGTGTCTTATAGGTCGATCCAGGTTTGAATGAACTCAAATATATGGGATTGTGAGAGAAAGAGAGATTTGTTAAATACAAAACTCAATATTAAAATGCAGCTTCCTTGAGGGCAGGTATTATTTTGTTTGGATCCATGGTACAGTAGAGATTGTTCTGTACTGGGAGTCAGAAGACCTGGGTTCAAATGTTAGTTCTGATACTTGCTAGCTATACGATTATGGGCAAGTCATTTCATATAATTATAGAACTTCATAATTGGAAAGGATTTGAGAGGCATTTTAGTCTAGGTTATACCCAAACAAGAATTCTCTCTACAACATACTCGATAAATGGTCAACTAGCCTTTGACTGTATAAGCCTTATTTGTAAAATGGGAATAATAATATATAAACTCCCTCCTCTATAGTATTATTGTGAGGAAAGTGATGTGTAAATCTTAAGGAGCTATATAACTGTGAGTTATTAGTATTTCTTTGGATTGGCACAGTACTAACACATATAGTAGGCACTGAATAAATGCTTGCTAAACTGAACTGAATTGAATCTAATTGCTATAAATCAACTTGTATTTCAAAGGCATTAGGAAAAATATTTAAAGGAATTCAGTGGAGAATATTTTGGTTCAGTGCCCAGCACATAGAAAATGCTAACTATACATTTGTTGACTCACCAGTGGATTTTTCTATGGGTCGGGGGAATTAGCATTTGTGTAGTGCTTACTATATGCCAAGCACTATGCTAAGTGCTTTGCAAACATAATCTCATTTGATTCTCACAATAACCCTGGAAGCAGATGCTGTTATTATGCCCATTTTATAGTTGAGGAAACTGAGGCAGACAGAGGTTAACTGACTTGTCCAGGGTCACACAGCCAGTGTCTGAGTCTGGATTTGAACTATCTTCCTCGCTCCAGGCTCTATGTTTAATCCACTTTACCATCTACCTGCCTTTTTGTTAGAGGGCAGTTGATACCAGCCCACTCCATTTAGCCCAGATAACTTTTTCATTTATACATTTTGATAGATTCAAATCAGAGTTGTGAACAAGGCTTACAGATCAGTATTTAATCAATCAATCAAAGACTTGAGACTAAGTCCTTGGATGGGAACTGGAGGGACATTGACAAGACAGATGTTCAGAATGGAGTCTTAGTCGTGCTCTGTGGGTCCTTTATGAAATATCAAACCAGTTGAGGGCCAAAAGATTCAAGCAAGCAGAAAGCAGAGATTGCTACAGCTAAACCTTGGAGAAAGGGGTGAGGAGGAGAACTCTGGGCTTTGGTTTCAAATTAAACCTCCCTCCTCCCATCCTAGCAGCTTCCTTTGACCAGCTAAACAGTATCCTCTGACTCAGATTCAAGGCTCCGGCAAGAGCCCAGCAGAAAAGTTACTTCACACCTAAAGGGAACAGCTTGAAGGTTTTCAACAAAACAGTTTCTAGAAGCTGTGTTTGTCCTCCACGCCTTCTATGCCACCAGCAAAAAGATTCGGACTCACTGAAGGCTCAAATGATGGTTAGCATTTTTTAGCAATAAAGTATTGTTTTAATTAAGGTACATACATTTTTTTAAAGACATAATATTATTGCACATTTAATAGACTACAGTATAGTGTAAACATAACTTCCCACTATATCTGGGAAACTAAAAAGTTGATGTGACTCATTTTATTGTGATATTTGCTTTTATTTTGGTGGTCTGGAACTGTACCCACAATATGTCCTAGGTATGCCTCTACCAACCAAACCACCTTAGTTAATTGCCCCTTTCTAAGAAAAAGCTAATTAAGTCTGGTTGACTAATATCATAATCAATCTTAAATCATGCTGAGAAACACAACGGGTTGCTGGGCTTATCAGCTAGGGAACTGGAAAGATACCTCCCAACCCTCTAGGTTACAGCTACAGCCCTGAGGAGACATACTTCAGGAACTCTGGGGATCCAGCCTGCCAGTGTGAAGGGGTGTAGGGTTAGGAGAGTAGCTCCGGAGAGATAAATGTATAAAGGAGTTTTTCACTATATTTGTCCAAAATTAACAAGTCCAAAATGGAACTCATTATCTTTCCTCCTGTTTTACAAGGTCAAACGATTAACTCTTTGAGGAGGCTTCACTCCTGAGAGATCCTCAGAGATTATCTCTCACACTCCTAACCTTGTCCCCCTCCCCAAACCCTTCGCTATTACTGTAGAGGGCCAACAACATCCTCTCAGTCCCTCAGGCTCCTAACCTAGGAGCCATTTTGGACTCCTCACTATCTCTCATCCTCTTTCTGGGAGGCATCCTTTACTTCTCACTGTCTCTTACTCCCATCATTTTGTTGCCAATCGGTTGATTTTACTTTTGCAAAATCTCTCCCTTTTCTCTTTTGACACTGCCACCACTCTAGTGCAGGCCTCCATCACCTCATAGCTGGACTACTGCAGAAGCTGTTGGTGGGTCTGCCTGCCTCTAATCTCTCCCCTCTTCAATCCATCTCCATTCAGCCACCAAAATGATTTTATTAAAGCACAGGTCTGATTGTGTCACCCCCTAATCAATAAGCTCCAGTGGCTCCCTATCACCTCCAGTATCAAATACAAAATCTTTTGTTTAGTGTTCAAAGCCTAGTCCTCTCCTACCTTTCCAGTATCCTTTCTTATACATTACTTTGAAGAGATGAGAGGTTTTTTGGTTGGTAGGTGTTGAAGTGGGCCTGGAGTCAGGAAGACCTGGGTTCACACCCACCCTCAGGTACTTACTAGCTGTCTGACCCTGAGAAATTAACCTCTGCCTCAATTTCCTCTTCTGTAAAATGAGGATAATAATAATACTTATCTCCTAGGGTTGCTGTGAGATCGAATGACATTTTGTAGAATACTTTGCAAACCTTACATGGATGCATAATTACTAGCTGACAACTGATGGACCTTAGTTTCTTCATCTGTAAAATGAGGGTACTACTATTTGCCCTCTAGGCCTTAGAGTGGTATATATACATGAGTCATTATTACTAACTATATTATATAGCTATCCATAGCCATTATAAGCAAATCTCACACTGTGTGTGGAAATTTGAAATTTTTCACTTTGACTAAGATCCTGGTTGACCACACTGCTTGCAATGGCAAAACTTAATTTTTCTCGCAAATCCACCATAAAGTTCCACGTGGCCTGCATAAACAGATTCCATCATAATTGGGGAGGGTAAGACAGTCAAGAGGCAGCTGTCCGCGCATGTGCAAAAAGAGGCTCCTTCTTAGTATCGGTCAAAAAGACATTCTCGAAAAGTTCGAGCCAGGGCCTGAACTGCGCAGGCGCGGAGGGCGCGGCGCCGCAGCACACGGCGGGGGCGGGGCTTGGGCTCGGCAACGTTACAACTAGCTGCAGCTTTTGGCAGCGCCATTTTGAAAGCGCTGTTGCCGCGGATCGGGTGTGTGGAGCAGGAGCTGAACGCCTGGTTCGGTCTTGCGGCTTGCCCGGCCTCCTTTTCCATCCTACGGACATCTGTTTTATTTCCTCCAGACTTCCAGCGAATTTGGGGGAGCGATCATGTTGAGAGGAAATTTGAAGCAAGTGCGGATCGAGAAAAACCCGGCCCGCCTGCGGGCCTTGGAGTCGGCGGCGGGGGAGAGCGAGACGGCAGCTGCGGCTGCCATGGCGCTCGCTCTGGCCGGGGAACAGGCGCCGCCCCCCTCGGCGCCCCAGGAGGACCACCAGGAGGAAGAGATGGGCTTCACCATCGACATCAAGAGCTTCCTGAAGCCGGGGGAGAAAACCTACACGCAGCGCTGCCGCCTCTTTGTGGGGAACCTTCCCACGGACATCACGGAGGAGGACTTCAAGCGACTCTTCGAGCGCTACGGGGAGCCCAGCGAGGTCTTCATTAACCGAGACCGCGGCTTTGGCTTCATCCGTCTGGTGAGAAAGAGGGTTAGACCTCGCTACAGTCAGTAGCTGGCGCGCGCCCCTCCCCTCCCCCAGCGCTCCGGGGGTCCCCAGGGGCCGGAGCCATGGCCGCCCCTGCGTTACCAGTCGCGTGCGGTTCGGTGGCGCGTCGGGCCTCTTCCGGGCCTGCCGGGTGCCCCCAGCCTTTCGCACGTCCGGCTCCCCAGTGCTTGGCAGTTAGCCTGGGCTCTAGTCCCGGCGGCTCGCTGCAGCCATCCTTGTCCCGATTTAAAATCCCGTTTTCGGTCTGTTCTAGATTTCTAGATTTTCACCCGGTCCCCGAGGGAGCGCCTTTGCCCTCGTTGTCCTGTAGGAGGCGCCTCAGGCCGAGCTTTCTTTTGTAATGGGAGAAAAAGGGGTCTCTTTGGAAGGGTTGACACAGAAATAAACCACTAATGAAGCCTTGTGCAGGGGTGAGGGGCTGGGTAGGCATCGTCCCTTTGAGTAAGGTTCCTTTACAAGGAAATTTCTTAATGAGGAGAAAAGGACGATTTCTTTCGTGTTTCCACTTAAAACACCTTTCTATGGACCATCAGAGCTGGTATTGGAATGGCCAAGGCATGTTATTTATTTCATAAGCTCGTAGGTTTAAAAAGGGTCTGCCTTCCGAATATTTTGTCTTAAAGTAAATAGATGGAGATATAGCCTATCTAGTGTTGATTTGTTATATCCATGGTTCCGCTGTTGGTTGCCAATGGTTGAGGGAAGTGGCTGATGTAGTTAATTTTGGGGGAGGTGGATGCTACTTTAACAAACAGAACTATTCATTGAAATCTCCAATAGTTTTAACCTTCGGTGGTACAAATAAAAACTTAAATTTCTAAAGCTTTAGGCCATGGTGTTACTGTGGAGTACAGTGCAGGCATGAGGAATGACGTAGTGTTACGAAGAGTTGGGGGGAAAAACGACTTGATAGTGTTCACCATTTTTAAAAAAGCTGTGTTAATGCTTTTCCTTTTATATGGTTATCATTTTCACTCTCACCCTCCCCCCCTTTTTACTTCCACCCTCAAGACACACAATCACAACAGTTAAAATAAATTTACATATTATCCTGGTCTGATTAGGAATGTCTTCTTCCACACCTAGGGTTCACTCCTTCCCAGAAAAGTGAGAAGTATGTTTCGTCTTAAGTCTTCTGGAGTCACTATTAGTCACTGGGTTATTAGCATTTGGAAATATTAATTTTTGTGCATTTTTTAAAAATAGAAAATGGCTCAGTTGATTTGAGAAGGGCCTTCTGTTTTTAAGCTTGGTGACTTTATCAATGTTAGATTTGCAGCATATGGTTTTATATTTAAAGGTTTGTTGAACATGATGTGTTTTCTACAACAGGGTGATTTTCTTAATGAAAAATTTTTTGAATACTATATTGTGTTTTCCCAGTATTTTCATAGATTGGTCTTCAAATAAACTTTCATTGTCAGAAAATTGTTATTACCCCAGCTTGTGTTATGTTAGCCAATTCTAATAGCTGCTAACAGCAGTGGCATGCAATAAATGGAAAATTCATGATATATACTGAATATATGATGAAACATACATGCTCTGGATATATTTAAATTTACACTTTCAAACAAGTGTCTATCAAAATAGAAGTCAGCTATTAACCGAACTACTTGTGTTAGGAGTGAAATTTAAAAAATACGAGTATTATTTGATGTAAAGTTGGAGCTTCATTAGAAGTAGTTTAAAAACTAAGTTTAGCATCAAACAACATATTAACTTCCTTTTACATAATGCAAACAAATAAAACCCTGTCAATTTATAATAGTGACATTAGAATTTTGGGAAAGCAGGATATGTTTATAGAATTCAAAAATTAAAACTTTTCCTTAGCCCCTCATTTGTTGTACAGTGAGCATAATTGGGCTATGAGCTATCTGAAGACAAGATGGCAAAAATTTCATGTTCCCCTTGTCCTTATGCCTCCCTGATCACTGTGAGGCTGCATTTTTTTTGAGAAGTGGAACTGATGGTATTTCCCACTGTACTATAGAAATCATCTGTTTTTTCTTTAGAAACAAATTTGGCTTAGATGAATGGAGATAGAAAGACTTCTGCTTTTTCTCATTTCCCAACCCTGCCATTGTTGCCAGTTCCCTAGTTAAAGTGAATCAGACCCATTGATACTATTAATTCTGTCATTTGCTCTGGATAAAAGAGCAACTATGGCAATCATAGACTTAGTATAGCTTTTTGTTACACTATTCTGCCCTTCTGTGTTTTTTATAGTTCAAAAATCTATTCCTTAAAGCCACTTTTAAAACACCTATGTGACCATCAAAACTGGTATGGGAATCGCCAGCGCACGTTATTTATTTAATAGACTTACAGATTTAAAAAGGATCTGTCCTTCAAATATTTTGTCTTCAAAGTAAGTAGATGCAGATGTAGCATATCCAGTGTTGAACAGTTCTCTACAGTTCTGCTGGTAGTGGCCAATGGTTGGGGATAAGTGGCTGGTATAGTTAATTTTGGGGGAGGTAGATGTTATTTTAACAAAGGATTATTTTTTTTCCTTCTAGAATATGGCCCCACTTTCATAATGAAAGTCATTGAGAAAGTTTGTTTATTAAATTGGACTTTTTAGCATGGCTTTTTAGAAGCACACTTATCTTTGTAGTTGAAGAATGATTGTATGAGTAAACAGGCAATTAACTGTCTTGTATTTTGATGATGTACTAAGAAAAATTTTGCTTTTTTGTATAGTGAATTGTGTCCAGCTACATATCATCAAACTCAATTACAACAATACGATTGTATGGGAAAAAAATACCACCGATTTTACAAATGAAGATAAAATTCTTATGTTTCATGAGTGGTAGCATGGTGCAGTGGAATAGTGTTCTGGATTTGGAATCAGGAAGCCTTAGGTTCAAAATAGGCCTTAGTCACTACTTCTGTGACTAGGCAAGTGATTTAACTTCTCTTAACTTCAGTTCCTCATCTGTATAAAGGATTGGACTTGATGGCCCCTAAGGTACTTTTTAGCTCTTAAGTCATGATTGTATGATTGAAGTATAAAGTATGATTATTCTCTATGCCTCGTGTTGGAAAGTGTTTATGATGGAAGTAAAATGAGGATATTAGTCTAGATTATCTCTTAAATTGCCTTTCAGGTCTAAATTGTACACTTAAATGAAGTAATTTGTGGTGGGTTAATGTTTATGACTGCCAGTCATTTTTATGGTAGGACTTTGGCAATTGTGGAAATGTGTTACCGTGGAAGGGCTACCTTGGAAAATTTCTTCTATTGGGAAAGAAATTGAAGTGATTTTTGTAGCTGTATTTCTTTTTTGGGAAAGGAATCATTTAAAAGAAACATTTCACATATTTGGCATATTCTTGATGGGATGTTCAGATATTTTGAAAAAAATTCACCAAAGAATGCAAAGCCTAAGCTCCAAAAGAATTGGATAATTTATTAGTCTCTTGACTAGTTCAAAAACTAGTTTTGGCCAGATTGACTTAACCAAACAATCAGTTGCAAGCAGTGTTAATTCAAGTAACTTTAATTTGACCCAAACTGTTTTTTTGTTGGCAGTAAGCCAGTTTTTTGCCTTTGCTTTTACCATGTATCTATCAAATAAAGCAATTAATTAATTTATTTTTGATCAGTCTATAGAGATATTTAAGCAGCTAATGTAAAACAGTAGAAGTCTGGGAATGTGGTGTACTAGAAAGAGCATTACATTGGGAGATAAGAAATATGAGTTACAGCCGCAGGACTTTGTTGCTTTGGTAATAAGGAGGGTATGAGGCCCTAAGAAGAAAATTGAGAGAGGCAGTGTTTAGCCTGGATAAGAGAAGGCTTAGAGAAACAGAAAAAATTTACATTTTTCATATGGAAGAGAAATTAGTCTTATTGCTTGAACCCAGAAGATGGGTCTTAGACTAGTGGGTAGAATTTAGAGTCAAATATTGTTTCAGTATTAGAAAATTTGTTAAAATTGATGTTGCAAAAATGGAATGTGTTACTTTTGATGAAATGGGTTCCTGTTATTGGAGGATTCTTTCAAGTACTTAGATTCCTTCAGAATCCTTAAAATAATGAGTTGTTCTAGATGATCATTAAGGCCATTTAAAACCAAAGATTTAAAACTAAACACTTCAAAAAATACCTCCACTTGGCTTACACTAAGCAGAATAAGCAAAACAATGAATTCCGTAATAAATGCAGATACTTATAAAATTCTGGTTTCAAGTTCTGAAAGTACTGTTCTGATTTTGTAGATGGATTGATTAAGGTTCAGCCAATTTGCAGCTCAGCGATAAGGTCAGACAACTGGTAAAACATTGGAATTGGATTGAACTCTTAAGATTTTTTTGGTTCTCAAGTCTTGTACATTTAAAGACTTTGTTCTAATGATTTTGAAGGCCTGAAATGGCTTAAGTTCATCTATCATAAGATTACTGAGTTTGGGATGTTAACATTAATCCTAGGGATTGAATAAAGAAATACTAACGTTTTCTTGAGAAGATGAGTTATTTGTATCATTTTTATGTTTATATATTTTTTTTAAAAATTGTCCAATCTTGGAGATGACAAATAGTGTGTGAGTATTAAGAAAAGGGTGATTTTCCTAGTGCTTGAAACTCTAGAAAATGTTCCAGGAAGGGTAGATTCTACTCCAAATACACTCTCCTCCCTCCCACTCACTCCCCATACACAGTGCATTTTATAGGCTAGAGTATATAGAAATATTAGACAGAAAAATAGAAATAATGACTAGAGAGGGATGTCAATTAGCTACTCTTCATAAAACTCTTTTGTGTTAAAGAGACAAGTGTCAAATTGGGGGGGGTATATGTGTGTGTGCAAAACAACTTTTTTTAATGATGCCTTTTCAGCATGACAGTGGATTTAGGAATGTGTACAATCATTTGTAAACTCTCTTTATTTCCCCCCCAAAAGGAGTCTAGAACTCTGGCTGAAATTGCAAAAGCAGAGCTGGATGGCACTATTTTGAAAAGCAGACCACTCCGAATTCGATTTGCTACTCATGGAGCTGCCTTAACCGTCAAGAACCTTTCACCTGTGGTTTCTAATGAGCTTCTAGAGCAAGCATTTTCTCAGTTTGGTCCTGTGGAAAAAGCTGTTGTAGTAGTGGATGATCGTGGACGAGCAACGGGAAAAGGTTTTGTAGAATTTGCTGCAAAACCTCCAGCACGAAAGGCCCTGGAAAGATGTGGTGATGGAGCATTCTTGCTAACCACGTAAGTTAATATTATCTTTTATATTAATGAACCAAATAAAGACAGTGTGGTCTTAGATCACTAAAACTCCATGTAGCGGCAGCTAGGTGGTACAGTAGATAGAGCACTGGCCCTTGAGTCAGGAGGACCTGAGTTCAAATACAGCCTCAGATACTTGACACTAGCTGTGTGACCCTGGGCGAGTCACATAACCCCATTGCCTAGCCAAGAAAAAAGAAAAAAAAAACCAACTCCGTGTGGACAGTGACCAGTTCTATATCTTTGTATCATGTCCTTATACCTACCAAACAGTGGATATTTGGTGCATTTTTTTTTGAGTGAGTGAATAAATAGAAATATTTAAAGGTGAAATTTTGATTTCATCTAATAGCCCACAAAATAATTGAATACACACCAAATTATTGAAATATTATAGTTCTGTATTGCGAACAAGGAAGTCCTAATATTGGGTAATATTGTAGTGGAAAACCACTGCAATAGCAGAACAGCCACTCAAGCATTCTGTGGTTCCAACTTTATCCTTATCTTCTCTCTTGTCAGCACAATGAACAGGAAGGACATTTGGATTATATTGTATCATCAGATCCTTGTCCAGGGAATCGATTTTTTTTGGAGGCTTAGGTTTGAAGTCTAGAACTCAGTTGAGTTTTATGATGATGCAAGGTTTGCCACTTAAATAGCTGAAGGTTTTACCCAGTAATCCAGGCAGTTGTCCAGCCATTCCCCCTTGAACCTGCAGACTTTCTTCTTTTGTTCATTATTAAAAATCTCCTTGATCTTTGCAAACATTTGGTACATCACCATAATCCTCAAATTCTTGTTCATCCTTCTGGGCTACTACTGAATAGAATTAGCTCATTTTTGATGCTGGAAAAAATCCCTTTTCTTCAGTTTTCAGAAAATGATGGATCTGTGAATAAACTGCACTACTGAATTCAACATACAATTATTTTATTTGCGAGATATTGCTAGAGATATAAAAACTATGTCAAGGTTATCAGATTGGGGAAGGGATAACACACGCACACATGTCTGTGAATTAAGGTTGATTTTGTTGAACAGAAAAGAGAGTCAGACAAAGTACTCTAAAAAACTTAGAACAAACAGGGTGGACTAAATGACCTCCGAACGCCCTTCCAGTTCTGATAGTCTGTGATATATTCAGCTAGGACAAGGGTTCTTAACTGGGAGATCTCTATTAATTTGTTCTTTAAAAAATGCTTTAATTTTTTTAATTATAATTGGTTTCATTTGTGACCCTATGTATTTTGTGCATTTAAAAACAGTATCTTGAGAAGGAGTCCATAGCCTTTACCAGCATGTCCAAAGGTGTTCATGAAGCAGAAAATAATTCAGGAGCCCTGAGTTTGGAGGATTAGGTTAAGGCTTCATGTAGCCTTTAAGGTAGCTCCAGAGTTAGTCCTTAAAGGAAGGGGGAAGGCATTTTAACATGTAGAGTTTGAAATTTTGGGAGTAGGGTTTCATTCCAGGCATGGGTAATAGTATATGAAAGCAAAAGCTTTTTAAATGTAAGCATGGTGGTTGAGACTGAGGAGTAGAATCCAATTTAGCTAAAGTAGTGGCAAGGTCAGAAGGTAGGTTGGAACCAGATTATTGGCAGCCTGGAATGTTGGAACCAGATTATTGGCAGCCTGGAATGTAAGTCAAAGGTATTTTCTGGTGAACACTGATGTGATCATCACACACAGATACACCCTGGCCCCTCCCAGGATTAATGTGTCAGGAAAGAGGTATTAAAGGCCTGAACTAGGGTGGCATGCAGTTGGAGTCCCACAGATTGTGTGTAGAGGTTGATTGGAGAAAGATTTTAAAGATAGAATTGAAAGGATTTAATCATTGGATACAGGGCATGAGGGGAAAGTTTAACCTTTTTTTTTTTTTTTTTTAAGCTTTTGCAAAGGGGTATTTACTGAAAAGGTATAGCTAGGACAAAAATACAAGAGCATTTCCAAAGTGGGAGGTTTACTCTACCACTTGCACACTTAACTGAGTTTCTGGGGAGAGTTGACTCAAAATATTAACATTCTCCACCCCCTTCCCCAACATTCTCTCCCCCTACACCCCCCCCAACACATGCACATGTTGAGTGTGACATAACCCATAGAGGAGTTGTTCCCTCAATTATAAAACATAGTCACTTAATACTGGAGCTTTGGACACTATGGAAGTAAAAATAGGTCATTAGCAGCATTTTGGTGATTATAGAAAACACAGAAGTTTAGTTAAAAATGAGAGATCTCTTGATAGCCTTGGGAAAAAACCACATTTAAGGGCCAGGGGAAAGATTAGGAACCATATACTGAGAGGGGCAATCGGTCAATAAGCCATGTCCTACCAGATGCTGGGTATACAAATAAAGTAATTCTTACTCTCCAGAAATTTATATTCCTTCAGGAGAGAGGGTGTGTGTGTGTGTGTGTGTGTTTGAATGATAAGGTATTTATGAGGAAAAGTATTAACATTTTGGGTATCAAGAAAGGCTTTGTTGGTGATGATTTGATGACAGGGCTTCCATGAGGTAGAGATAGAAATATATTCTAGACGTAAGGGATGGCAAGTGCTCTTGAGGAACAGGGAAGACCAGTTTATAGCTGGGTGGAAGAGTAAAGGAAGGGGAATGATGTATGAGATTGGGAAGATAGGTTGGGACCAAAAGGCTTTAAAAGGCGGAAGGGCAAACATTTAGTATTTAAAAAAGTGTTAAGTTGGGGGAAAGAGAAAGTTTAGGCTCTTCCTTTAGAGAATTTGATAGCTTAGTAGTAGATTGTGATCACCATAAATAATAGATGATTATAGTACATTAGAAAGTTAACGATAGGTCTGTTTAAAAACTATGTGAGGTCTAAAGGGCCTATTGGTTCTTTCACTTCCCTGAAAGAAATGGCATTTGTCTTAGGATTTAAAAGGTAAAGAGAAGAGGATAGCATTCCTAGTATAGGGAATGGCTTGAGCAGTGGGCACTGAGGTAGTACAATAACATAGGTCTCAAAGATAAAGAGAACTATAAAAGGAGATTGACAGCATCACATACTGAAATGAGAACAAGAAAGATTAGAAATGAAGGAAAGCCATTGAATTTGTCAGTAGAGTTCCTTTTTGATATCCACGGTGGAGAAACCTGATTGCAAAGGGTTGAGTTGAATGTGACTGGTAAGAAAATGATAGAAGTAAAAGTCAGGTTAGACAGATCTAACTGGCTTCAGGGGGTAGCAAGATAAAGGAACTTTTGTTTGGCTAGTTGAAACCTGCAAATGCAGTATGATGTGCTGAATAGAGGGATCTAGGAAGACCTGAGATCAGGTGCTGCCTCTGTCATCCTGGTGGTATGACCCTGAACAAGTCACTTAACCTCAGTGCTGTAAGCCAGAGTTGTCAGATATGTGGCAGCTGGACAAAGAACCTGATTTAAATGTATTTGGGAAATGTTCAATAAAATAAGTAAAAATTCAGTATAACATAGATAATGTTAATTTGTGGTTTTCTAAGTCAGTATGTGGTCAGCAGGGATACATTTCCATTTGAGTTTTATAACACTGATCTAGGCAACTCTAACACCATATATTCATTGGTAGAGGAATTTTTTCATTTTGGAGTTAATTATATTGCTGAAATCAAAGGTGCAATCCCTAATCCCCATCTCTTATCTGAAAACTCAGAGCATGTTTTGTAGGAAGATTGAAAGAGGAGGAGGCATGGCATATAAGGAGAGTGTGTGAAGATGAATGAAAGCAACAGGGTGGGTGACTCCAGAGGTTTCACTGAAGGTTGTAGTTCTTTAGGATGATACAGTTTTGTGAAAGAAACAAAGGAATTAATCAGTATTGACATATTAATTACAGTGAAGATGACATGATTCTGTCAGTAGCCCAATAATGCAATAAATCACTGAATTTACTGATGTGGCTATTTCTTTCCTTGATACAGATGTCCATTTTTGTCCTTCCTTTTCCAAGTCTGTCCTTTAAGGTTCCACCCACCAAGGGGTAGCATCTTTACTCACAGTGAAGCTGGCTGCTATGATTTTCCCCTACTCTTGCTATTTGACTGCCTCATCCTCTTTGTACAAGCATTACTTTTATATCATTTGTATCTTTTCTGTATACTTTTGCTTTTTTTTTTTTTTTTTTTGTGATATGTAGTTGCCAGTGTAGGTCCATCGTGTGCCTTTCCATTGCTCTTAAGGATAATGTTTCATAACTTAGAGATAAAAATAATCACCAGAAAAATACTGGTATTAAAAGATGATTCTTAGTTTCTGGGAGAAACTTTTGGGTAATTAAAAAGCCTATCCTTAGTAAGACTTTTCTTTAATAAAAATATTTATTGATAACCAACACATAACATTATATCTGATGGAGAAACACTAATTTTCCCTGTATATAAAAGGAGTAAAGCAAAAAGGCCTGTTACCATTATTATCTGACATTCTAGCTATAGCAATGACAGGAACAGGAACTAGAGTATAAACTTGATGTCAAACTCAAAAAAGGGGATCCCCACCAGCTGCCTATTGACTTAGAAAACCACAAATTAACATTATGTTACATTGTATATTTATTTTGGTAAACATTTCCTAGTTACATTTTAATTTGGTTGGGGCAGTTTTGTGGGCTTGTGAACCTTCAACCCATTAAGATTGATACCTCCTGGTGGAGAGGAAGCAAAATTATTTCAGAAAAAACAAAAAAAACCCAAACCCAAAGTTAATTGATCAATAAATTGTCAACTTCATTAAGTTGGGGGTGGGGAGAGAATGATGGATTAGTAATAATAGGGTTGCCAAAAAAAAAAGTTGAAGTTCAGAAGGGAACATAAACAAGCAGGGCATGTGTAGGTACTACTATGTTAACTTCGAAACAGGCTGCATATGGTAGAAATTAACTGTTTCATGCACAGTCCTCCTTCTGCTTTATACATGGAAATGCTCATGCTGTTTACGTTTATTTAAAAAATGAAAAATCTACAGAAAGTATCACTAAACGTTCAAATGAGAATTTGCACAGATGTGTAAGATTGTGAATGTCTTTTTGAACAACTTGTGTGAGAGATTTTAACTGGCATTATGTAAATAGTAAAACTGCATTCTATGGAGAAATTGATTTATTTTTCATTATACGGAATTCATTACGGCCCAGAACTAACGAATGGCAATCTATTTTATATAGCTTTTAGAATAACCCAAATGATTGGAGTATGGTGAGATTATAGGTAGGTTGTTTTCCTTTGTTTCTAAAACTTAGAATTCTAGAACTAGAAGATAAATCAAGAGATAATCTACATTAGCTTTCTGCTCACAGTGGTAGATGGTAGGAATTTGAAAAAATCAGTAAGGTACAATAGAAAGAATGCTGTGCTGCATTTAAATCCATTTCTTGACCGTTAATACTTTTGTGACCTTGAGCAAGTCATCTGATTTTTCTAGGCTTTAGTTTCCTTTGGAAAATGAGAGGGTTGTACTAGATGTCCTCTGAAGTCTCATCCAGCTCTTTCTAGGTCTTAAAATTTTGTAATTTTGATCTCCAGGGAAGAAAATTGTGCTCTCTCAATAGTTCCAAATTAATTATGGTTTGAAAGTTTATTTTTTCAGTCTAACTCTTGCTTTGATTTAATCATAATTTATCTTATATCTTTTTTTTAATATCAGGTATTGTCCTTTGTTTTGCTTCTTTTAAAATTAAGTATTTTTATAATTTTCTCCTTTTCCACTCTCCCTTCCCAATTAGGAAAAAATAAGAATATCAGAACTGTTGTAACAATTATTTGTAGTTAAGTAAAACCAGATTCTCACACTGGTCTTATCCAGAAATGTATATTTCCTTCTGCATCTTGACTTCATCATTAGTTCTCTGGGTTGCCTTTTCTTTCTAGGTTAAATAACCTTTATCTCATTTCAACCTTGTTTTGGTAAGATACTATCACCTATTTTCATTTGATCCTTTCTGTCTTCTGCTAGAGAAGGTTGAATGAAGTAGGGGAAGGATACTTAGGAACTCAAACCCATCATGTTGGTAACTAATCTAGCCATTGGTGGGGGAAAGGGATGCCTGGAATACTCCCTGTGCATTCTGGATTCTGCACCCTGTCCTGTTCCCCTAACATTTCTAATGCTTTATCCATTTCAAACTATTTAAGTCCCGTTTTCTCATTCCCAGCAAATACTTACTGTGCTCCTCTTAAGGTGTCTTATTCTTTCTCCTTCCCCTTTGTGTTTCTTGTTACCTTTTGTTAACATTTCTGCTCATGTCACAACCTTACAGTGTTCAAATAGTCACACTTCATCATTTTTCTTCATTTGTTGTTACACTGATCTCACGTATATTCCTATCACATCTTTTTTTTTAACATTGTATGCACCCCCATTATTCTGGATATATTTCATATGCCCCAGAGCAACATATACATGTTCTATCTATTTAAAATTTAAAATGTTCTGACCAAATTATTTTGGAAAACGTCATTATTTAACTTGGTTCAGTTGTGTTTCCTTAATATATTGTGATAATCTGCTCTCTTTCTTTGTTCTTAGATCAGAACCTCGCTTTTATTTTCCTATTCTTTGTTGGTTTAATTTTTTTTTTGTCTCAAACTTGCCGTCCTGTGCTTGTATTTTTTTGACACTTTGAAAAGGTGATCAAAGTTGAAGTCCTTTCTGAAAATACCACTTTAAAAAATGTAAATTGGTTATTTGGAACTGAGTTCTTTTGAAAGAACAGTTTATGAGGAAGGAAGAAAGAGAATTTTGTACTTGCCTACTCGGCATGGGCAAAACAAGCAGAGTAGAGAGGTGCACGTTATAATCCTTACTTTGTTGTTCTTCAGTATAGCTTTTTATATAAATTTGCACTGGAAAGACTGGATGTCAGTTGTTGCATTTATAAATCTTGCTGACTGGAAATTAGATATTTAGTATTGAATTTTTAAAATATTTTAATACATCAAAACAATGTAACTTAACCTGCTTAATAAAATTGTTGTTTGTCGTTTAGTCGTGTTTTTCAGTTGTCTTACTCTTTGTGATCCCTTTTGAGGGTTTTTTGGCAAAGATACTGGAGTAATTTGCCATTTCCTTCTCCATTTCACTTTACAGATGAGAAACTGAGGCAGTCAGGGTTAAGTGAATTACTCAAGGTCACACAGCTAGTAAGTGTCTGAGGCCATATTTGAACTTGGGTCTTTCTGACTCCACGTCCAGCACCACTGTGCCACCTGGCTGCCCCTGCATAATAAAAGTACACTACAGTAAAAATAAATTTACTGTCCTTTGCAGTTATTGGGAATGGAATTTTCTCAGTGTTTATTTGTGTTCTTCATTAGTACTTAGTTTTTCAGGCTTTTGAACAGTTCTTGATCGAACCAAATTGTCATTCTCTTCTTTTTGCTCTTTCTCTATGTTTAAAGATTTACCAGGTCTCTTAAACTTAGCCTCTTTTCTTATGTTTTGTCATTAGGCTTTCCTGGTAGGATATCTTTGTTAATTTTATCTAGTTAGGCTGATTTTACCTTTTATGAGATTTGCCATCTTATTTTTCTAACTCTTTTACCTATATGCAAATATTGTACTTGTTTGCTCAAAGTATATTATTTTCTTGATCATGAGTATTTCCTAATAATCACAACATGTTTGTAAAGCTCACCTTCACAACTTTCCTCTGAAATAGTTGCGATTATTTTTCTCATTTTTACAGATGAGGAAATAGACTTTTAAATGTTAAATGACTTTCCCTGAGTCACATAGCTAATAAGTGGGATTGATTTCCAAGTCCAGCACTGTCTACTAAGTCACCTAGCTGCCAATCCTCATCATCTTGGGAACCAGAACATATTACTCAAAAAATAAATAATAACACAAACAGGATATATTTCTCAAAATAAATAATGATGCAAAGTAATTGTGCAAAATTAATAAATGAGTGCTATAAATCAATGTTAGAGGATTTCAGAGGAGAATCTAGATTTCTAGGTTTGTTGAGTGAGGCTTCAAGGAGAAATGTTAACTTAACAGGTAGGTAAGGGGTAATGCTATCAATATAGTTGGTTCTGTGTTTTGGAAAAGCATTTGGCAAATATTTTGGATATGCTGTTGTGGAAAGCTGAAATTCTTTTTGAAGAAAGCAGCTTAAAATTTAGTTGTTTGGAAATGAGTCCTTTTTCCAGTTTAAAAGTGCTTAACAGTGCTTTGCACTAGTAGGTGTTTAATGCTTAGTGACTATTGTTACTTGCAGTACTTAGGGCTCCCAGAGTAGTTCACCAAAGCCATTTTTAATGCTCAATATATTTTAGTTAGTTAATAGTTATAGCTTGAGTTCTGGACCTTGGGAACAGCAACTGGTTTTTACGAGGAAGGAGGAAAAGATTTTCTTATCCTGTTGAAGGGTTAAGATAGAGATCAACTGATAGTATAGGGTCTCATGCTTTGTGTCATGAGTTTGGATCTGAAAGAGTGAGGATTTTGTGTCCAGAGAATTATTACCAATCATACAAATATTTATTGATTGCTTTTCTGCTATATGCAAAGTTGGTTGGTTTGTGTTGGAGATTCCCTGATTTTTGGTTTACAGATTTGGTCTCTGAACAGAGATGTGTAGATTTTAGGCCAGGAAGGATGTGGAGGTATTACTTAAACAAGGGATGGAGAGTTAACTTAGGAATGTGGAAGAGTATATAGTAAATTTAGCTTTCTGGTGACACTGTTAGAGTCACCCAAATAATTTTTTGCATTACATATACAGGAAATTTGTTATTACTATTAATGTTGTGAATAATTACACACAGTAAGATCAGCTGACCAGAAAAGGAAAAATGAATTATTTTTAGCTACTCTGAATTTCATCAGTGAGCTGTGAAATAACAAAATATGCTATGGTGGTGGGTTAGGATAGCTATAAGAAAAGAATATATATCCTTATTGTAAAAACAAATATCTAATGCTAATAAAAAACTTGTTATAATTATTTTTTATTTTTTATTAGTTTATTTTATTTTTAAAATTTTTTTTATTAATTTATTTTGATTTATCAGCAATTACTTCCATATGCTTTTGAATTTAAAATTTTTCTCCCCTTTCCTCTCCACCACCCTTCCCAAGACGGCGCACAGTGTGATATAGGCTATACATATACATTCTTATTAAACATATTTTCACATTAGTGATGTTGTAAGTGAAAATTAGAACCAATGGGAGGAACCATCAGAAAGAGGAATATAATTATTTTAAAAATGTTTCTAATGCACCTTGAAGAATTTAGTGCCCATGTAAATCCAAACCAAATTTTTTATTTTTTTAACTTTGTTCTTCTGAGATACTAGAATAAATGTGTTGATAAGAAAATTTCCATAGAACAAAATAAATTTCTCAGAGAAAGGTCATTTTAGGTACCTTCAGTTACATTTTTAAAAATGTTTCATACCCTCAGAACACCTCGGCCAGTCATTGTGGAGCCCATGGAACAATTTGATGATGAAGATGGACTACCAGAGAAACTAATGCAAAAGACACAACAATATCATAAGTAAGCTACTTGAAAAAAGCAACTAATGTTTTTCATTTCACTTTTTGATATTCTACATAGCTGGTTAATCAGATAATTTGGTTAATGTAGAGTTATTTACACGTTCCATTGGACTGCCAGATTTTCAGAGAACTAGAGTAGGATTAAGTACATTTAATGCTAACTATATTGAAGACACTTGAATCTTTATTCGATTCATAGTCGCTTTAGGATAATAGTATGCTTTGATCATTATGAAAATTATTTTGCGTATTGATGTGCAGATGTGCCAGTTAACAGGAATTTCCACTTCCAGAATGCCAAATTACTTTTATTACTCTTGTGTTCCTGTTTAGTAATTTAAATGGGTAATGCATACCTACTGAATAGAAGCTCTAGTTTAACTTAGGTCTTAAGTGAGTTGAGGAAATATATAAACTGATTGGGTCCCTCATTCTGTTCTTAGGATGATGGATGGGAGTAGTTTGTGAGCAAGTAGCATTCTTGCTGCTAAGTGAGGTGGAAAATGTCTTCCTGCCATACTTAGTTGAGACAGGAAATAGATCTTCCCATAGAAATAGGTTGTAATTGTTAGTGCTAGGTGAAAAATAGGTATTATTATGTTTCAGATATGTTATGATTAATTAGGTATGTCTACCAGCTTAGAATCCTAATTACCAATTGTGACTTAGTTTCTATAGAAAATCTTTTCCAAGTTCAAAAATCAAATTTGCAGAAAGCCAAAATTGATAATTTGAGAGCTACCTGTATATAAATGAATTTGAATTAAAATCAGAAGTAGCGTTTTTGAGGAAAGCATTTTGATAGTACAGCCTTTTAAAATATAAGCCTATCTTTGTATGTTTTTAAATGTAATTTTATTTTAGGGAAAGAGAGCAACCTCCCCGGTTTGCTCAACCTGGAACATTTGAATTTGAGTATGCATCACGATGGAAGGCACTGGATGAAATGGAAAAGCAGCAGCGGGAGCAGGTTGACAGAAATATCAGAGAAGCCAAAGAGAAACTAGAGGCAGAAATGGAAGCTGCTAGACATGAACATCAGTTAATGCTGATGAGGCAAGGTAATACTAGTTTTTTCCTAGTTTCAGTATAACTTTGTTTACCGAAGTTTAGGCTTTGATACTCTCTGGCAAACAAAAGGCTGCTTAATGTTTAGTTTATACCTAACTTGTACAAAAGCTTTAGAGTGTGGGGCTGATAATGTCTTGGGCTATAGGTTTTTAGTCTCTGTTTAAACCACTGTATTGTATAAGCATAAACTATATCCTTAACTATAGCTAGTCTTAAACTTTCATGCTCTTTAGCATGAATGGACAAGAAAATATTAATGGATGAGAACATTTTAATGGATCACTACAAAACTGTTGCTTCTCATTTGGAAGTGGATTGATAGGAACATTTTAGTTTATGGTAAACAAGATTTTTTTATGGCATCTGAAAGAGTAGTGCATTTTTGTATTTAAAGATTGTCATATTAATGAACTTTTGAAATATTTTGCCTTTTAAACTCAAGATTTAAGTGCTCCTTTCTTTACTTATAGTTCATGTCATATGGCACAATTATTATCTGCAGGACTGGATTGAAGTTGACTTAAGTTTCCCTTTCTTCATGTTGAGGTGTACAGTATTTTAAACCTATTTTACTTTTGCCTTCTAAGTGTAGTATGCTAAATCACTTAGTACATATATAAATAAATAGAGATGGATTTGATGAAGTGGAGATTCTTTTTCTGGAGGCTGGATATGATTCTTGTCTTGATACGTGGTTTTTGTGTTTGTTTTTTTTAATGTGGCTTCATGTTTCATTGGGAGAGAAGCTATTTGCTTAAAATGGATTGCTCTGTGGGGAGGGAAATAAATATTTGCAAATGAATTTAATGTAAAAACAAAAATAACAGGAAAAAGAGAAAAAAAGGGAGAAGCCTAAAGATTTATGGGTAACTAGCAATTTTAAGAGCTGTCTTTTTTTTTTAGCTAATTGACACATGAACAAGAAGAGTTTATATGCTCACTTCAGAAACTGCTTTTCTCACTTTATCTCTCCTTCCATTTCTCTTTCTCACTCTTTCCTCCTCTTTTTTTTACCTTTTCTCTGCCTTTGCCTTTTTCTGTATCTCCTTATTTCCTAATCCCCTTAATTGCTATGGAATAAGTATATTCTTAATAAACTGTTTTATTAAATTATTTTATGTTGAAAATAGTTTTCAGTTAAACATTTTATATTTGCTCTGCAACATTGTGATATCGAGTCGGTAGAGGACCAGCCCAGAGTCAGAGAATGTGTTTAGTGCCCTTTTCTGCCTCTGACATGTATAACTATGGTTCCCTGGACTAGTCATTGAGTTTCTTAGCACCCAAGGAAACTCCTTAAGGTGCTGAGTAGCTGTTTTCATTCATTGACAGGAATGTTTTCTCCTGGTGAATTCCCTACACTGGTGAAGTCACATATAAGAACCAAAACTCCCCCACCCCACCCCCAGATTAACTTGATTTTTAAAACTTTGATTATGACCTTCAGTGGAAGAGCAAAATTTTGAGGGCACCTGATCTGTATGAGCAGACTGCCAGGGAGTATATGCTTTTATCCATGACATTCAGAATGACTGATGTACGACTAGTAGTTATTTGTACCTGCTTATGGATAAAATATTCTTAGGTTATTGTAGGATGTAATGCAGTCTGGAACAATTTCCTTTTGCTTTTTAGTTAGGGATATTTATATTTGACAAGAAATAACATCTTTTTGATGCTTTATAGGCAATTCTAGGTGGTGATAGGTTTTCTTAGCAGTCTTATACCTGTGCGTCACAGTGGTAAAATGGGTATTCTGGAAAAAGAAAAATATGTAGATGGAACATAATTACATTAAATCATTGCTGTTCCCACATAGCAGGTGTTAAATTTTGATGACCTTACACTTTTGACACTTTGACTCTTGTTTTGAGGTAACTTTGGAGTGTAGAAGCTGCTTTTATGAGTACTTTTCCTATGGAAGTTCTCAGTTATTAATGTTTCTAAGGTGAATTTTCTTTTCTAAATGATTGCTGTGATATTGTCATCTTTTTTTGTGTGTGTGTGTGAAATGGGC
Organism: Vombatus ursinus; assembly: GCF_900497805.2. Classification (NCBI taxonomy): domain Eukaryota; kingdom Metazoa; phylum Chordata; class Mammalia; order Diprotodontia; family Vombatidae; genus Vombatus; species Vombatus ursinus. The sequence continues at coordinate 21,522,109 of NW_020954591.1, forward strand.
TGTATTCAAGCACAGGTAGACTTCTGTAAAGCAAACAGTCCCAAAACTTGCAATCTGAGAGGGTAAATGGCCTTTGATTTACGTAAGGGGACAATACTATTATATTCATCTTTGAACCCTTGTGACATACAAGGAATTCAGTTTTCTTATTTGGGTTCCCTTGTAAAGGCCTTACAGAATGGGTATTACAGAAAACAGCTGCTTCTTTATCTTAGAGTGGTTCTAATTGCATGTATGTCTTTAAGTTGTTGAGTTTACTTTCTTTTATTTCCGTGACATATTTATGAAAATACCCTGAAAATGGTCATTCCCATTTTATAAAAATATCCCTAAAAGCATATTCTGTGATTTGCCTTAGTTATTTTTGCCTTATTTTTGATAACCTAAATCATTTTCTTTCTTCAGTCATAGAAGGCTTGGCTACTTTGGGAATGTAGCTCTTTAACCAGAAGTCCATTTTGGAAGTTAAAGATGGTTGCTTCTTTATGATACTCCACTCTTCCAAACTATAAATCACTAATTTTACAGGATAGTACTACCTCTTCATCTAGTTTAGTCTCTGATATATTTTTTATGTGATTGGTTTTTCTATCCATATAGGTCTGAGACCATTTTATTTCCTTTAAAAACTTATAGTTAAGGCCGTCTTTGCTTTTTAGTATTTCTGTAAAGAATTGAGAATTGTAGATACAAAGCAGCTCTAAAGAACGTATTTTTTCAGGGTATTTTCACGAATCACAAGGATAAAGATTGCTTTTATAGGTCGATTTCGAATTACCTACAGCGGCATTGAAATTTTGATGTCACCATTATAGGGAGTCTTTGTTACATGAGGGTTGCTTTTAACTTTATATAGTAATATGCATTGGATGATTAACCAGCAGAAAAGGGGAGCTTGTGTCCTGATTTGTTGTGGAATTTGTATTTTAATATTGTCCTACAGTGAACATATCTTCAGCATGTTAGAAGCATTCAGACTTATAAGGTGATAGCTAGACTCTGTTCTAGATCTGCCATTACCATTAGTACATGATATAGCAGTAATGATTCCTTTCCATATGGACTTGAAGCATGAATGTGTTTAATGAACTTAATAGTAACATTCTTAGGGGTGACTCATATTGGGAAGGACATGGCTACTGGCTAGCTAATCCTTTATTTGTACTGATAGATGACCCGTTTTTTACTATGGTATTTAAAGGGGACTTTGATACAGGCAATTCTTAATGGCTTGGATTCTGGAGACTGCCACTGAATAGAATGAACTGTGTTTTAATTTAGTCAGTTAGGTAACTGCCAACAGGAAAAGGAGATGGTATTGATTGGCTTCATTTCAGGTGATGCTCCATTTTTCTCGACTGTGGGGATTAAAACTTCTAAGAGTTCACCTTCCCAGCCTGACCAGTGACATTCCACAGATAGGTACAATCTTCAAGGCCCACTCTGTGTTTAGAGGTAGCAAAGGCAGAAATCTGCCCAAAAAAGAATCAGGGAAGACAGAAAGCACCAGGATGGCAATCTTGGGAGCTCTATGGAGTAGGGTGCTTAGACTGGGATAGCTCATGCTCCAAAGACCTTAGTTCTCTGTCTTGAGATGACATACAGGGCCCTAAAAATCCAGGACTATGAACTTCAGAAATACAGGGGAACATAATCCAAGTAGGTGGGTATCAACTGGAGAAACTCAGGTTACGTAGATGAGCGTCAGGGCCAACCCCTCCAACCCAAAAGTCCTGTAGGGAGGAGGACTTTGCTTTGTCACAAAGACTCATTTCTGGAACTAAAGCTGAAGAGATGAGTAAGTCAAAGAAGAAAACAAGCAGTATAAAAATTGTAAATCTAAAGATTCCCCAATAAAGAGAGTAAATCCATAACAATTATAAGCTGCTCAAAGGGGAAAATAGATTTTGAACAAGGACTACGTGGCTACTTAGAAACATGAAGCAAAAGATTTAAAAAAAGAAAAAGATTAAAACAGTGGAGGAAAAATTGGAAAAAAAGGGGCAAACCTGATCCAATTAAGAGACTTCTGGAATACTAGAATAAACCAAACAAATCAATGACTAGAATAGAGAAAGTGAACAAATTGGTGAAAATGTAAGATAGCTGATATTAAGAACAACCGACCTGGAAAGGAGAAAAAAAGAGTTTAAGCTCATTGGACACCATCTTTAGCCCCCTGAAAATTATGACCAAAAATAGGCTGACCAACACTATTTTAGGAAATAACAAATGAAACCTGCCCAAATCTATTAGAACCAGAGGGCAAAGTGAATATAGAATCCATTGATTGCTTCTTGAAAGAATTCCTCAAAAGAGAAGTTCTAGGTAAAAGTCAGAAAAAAACATCAAAGAAATACTGCAGGTATCCTAGAAAGAAGAAATAGTTCAAATCTCTTGTCAAGTTAGGATCATAGCCTATAAATTCTTGGAATACATTATTCTTTTTCTTCTTTTTTTTTTATATTTAATAGTATTTTTTTTCTAGTTACATTCAAAGACAGTTTTGAACATTCATTTTTGTAAGATTAAGAGTTCTACATTTTGTTCCTTCCTTTCCCTCCCTTCTCCCCAAGACAGCAAGCACTCTGATATAGGTTACACACATATAATCATGTTAAATATATTTCAGCATTAGTCATGTTGTGAAAGAAGAATCTGAGCAAAAGGGAAAAACCACAAGAAAGAAAAAATGAAAATAGTATGCTTCAATATACTTTCAGACTCCATAGTTTTTTCTCTGAATGTAGATAGCATTTTCCATCATGAGTCTTCTGGAATTGTCTTAGATCATTGTATTGCTGAGGAAAGCCAAATCTATTATAGTTGTTCATCACATGGTGTTTTTTGTGTATAATGTTCTCCTGGTTCTGCTCACTTCACTCAGCATCTATTCATGTAAGTCTTTCCAGGTTTTTCTGAAGTCCACCTGCAAATCATTTCTTATAGAACAATGGTATTCCATTACGGAATGTAATATTCCATAAGACAAAAGAGATGGGCTTATGACCAAGAATAATTTACTCTGGAAAGTAGTGTATAATCCTTCAAGGGAGAAAACTAACCTTTAATGGACTAGAGGACTTTTCAGGGATTTTTGAGGAAAAGACCAGGGCTGAATAGAATCTTTGAAATACAAACAGTATTCAAAAGTACTCTAGAAAAGTAACTTTATATGAATGATTAGAAGGGACTTTATGATAATGTGCTAACATTCTAATGGGATCTTGCCTTCTATTTCATCTTCAAAGGTTTGAGTTTAACCCATTCACCTTCATTTTTTATTAATAGCTTTTGTTTTTACATGGCTTAAAAATTTTTCCTTATTCTTTTCCCTCCTGGAGAACCCTCCCATATCACGGTATTGATTATAATTATGTGTCTCTCCCTCTTGTACTTTTTTTCTTTTCCTCTCCTCCTTCCTCTTTACAAAGAAGGATGATGTGAATGATATTTATGTGTTTCTGTGCTTCTACTCTTCCTCTTCCTTCAATTTAAATATAGTTTTAATCATCCCTTCATGCCTCCAACTTTGTATTTTGTTTTATTTACAACTAATCCAACCCTCCTTTCTCCTTGTCCTGTCTATACCTGTTTTCTTCTAAGTTTAATGTATTTCTACACCAGACTCTTAATGTATAAGTATGTTCAGCTCTCCTTTACTTCAGATGAAAGTGAGATTCATCCTTTCCTCCATATTTGCATATTTTTTAATCTTGGATATTCCATTTTGTGAGATGAACAACTTCCCCTTCCTTTTCCTTTGTTCTCTAGTATATTTCTTTTTCCTTCCATTTATTTTTAATACTATCAAAAAGGATTATCATCCCTCTACTTCCCTCCCCCCCATCTTATTTATCTCTCCTCTTTGATCCTTAATGACATCAGGGTTCTAAAAGTACATTTATTTCTTCTACTCATATTAGAATATAAGCCTGTCTTCAATGTTTAATTTCCCTTTGAATGCTCAAATGTATTTATCTTTCTAGTTTTCATTTCAAACTTAAACTAAACTTGGTCTTTTCTAGCAGGAATTATAGATAAGCTTTATATGAGTCAACCTTAAAGCTCTTTGCATGGATTATCTTATTTGATTCTCACCACAACCTTGTGAACTAGATCCTCTTATTACCCTTGTTTTGCTGGTAAATAAACTTATTCTGAGAGAAGTTAAGTGACTCAGGGTCACACAGTTAAGTCTCCAAAGCTGGATTCAAGGTCAGGTCTTCCTGACTAAGCTAAGATTAGTGCCCTTTATACATTGTGATAGTTCAAAGAATGCTTGAAAGTTCTATTAAAGATCTGGGCTTTTTTGAGGGGGAGCTAATTTTTTGGTTCTTAGTTGCCCTTTGGTGGTCCATACAAGCATGGACTAAGAAATACTAAACTTAGTACAGTGAATCCAGGAAACGTTATGTGCTCCAGCTATCTCAATATGATTTGATACCTGTCTAGTTTCTTTCCCTAACCCTCATTTGATCCCATCATCTCCTTAAGCTGTTCTCTTATCACCTTCTTCTCAGTCAAATTAGTCAAAATACCTTTCTACCTCCTTTGTCCTCACTTCTCTGAATCTCTTCTAATCCTATTACAAATTGGCTTCTAACTTCATTGCTCAATTGAAATAGCTCTTTCCAGAATTATGTTGTTCTCTTATGTATACCCACTCATCTCTGGGTTTTGTCACATTACTCTCTCTTGGTTCTCCTATCTGTCCCAGTCTTTGCTGGTTCATCTCCCATATCATGCTTTCTGGCTGTAGGTGTGCCTCAAGGTGATGTCCTAAACTCTTCTCTTTCTTGCTATACTCTTTCACTTAGTGACCTCATCAATTCCAAATGGGTATAGTTATGTAATTAATCTCTGATGAGTATATCTATCCCTAGCTCTTTCCTAAGCTCCAGTCACATATCACCAGCCACCTTTTGAACCATTTCAACTGGTTGTCCTTTATGTATTTCAAATTTGACATGTCCAAAACAACTTATCTTTTCCCTCAAATTCACCCTTTTTAACCTCCCTGTTACTATGAAGGGTGCCACCACCATTCTTTTAAGTCATTCAGGGTTGTAACCTTCTACTTATTTCTTTTTTTTTTTTTTTTTTTTTTAAGGCAATTGCGGTTAAGTGACTTGCCCAGGGTCACACAGCTAGTAAGTGTCAAGTATTTTAGTCTGAGGCCGAATTTTAACTCAGGTCCTCCTGACTTCAGGGCTGCTGCTCTGTCCACTGCGCCACCTAGCTGCCCTCATTCTACTCATTCTTAACTACCTATTCTCCCTTACCCCACATATGCAGTCCTTTGCCAAACTTTGTTTTAACTCTTGTAATATTTCTTTCTCATACCTTATGAATACTCTATATACACAACCACTGCCCTAGATTAGGCCTGTATCACCTGTTTGCAAGACTAGTGTGATAGTTTCCTAATTGGTCTTCTTACCATATATGTCTTCCTCATTTTGATCGGTGTACATAGAATATTATTTAGAATGATGATCACATTGGAGTTGATGGACTCTTCACACAGTTCTCTGTTGGTCACTGGCAGAGACGCTTTAGTTCTACAATGCTCTTCATATTTTGCTAAGAGAACTGGATTTGGAGTTACAAAAGAGGTTTGAATCTTCTCTCTGCTATATAATTGCGTGATCTTGAACGATCACCACTTCTCATCCTCAGTTTATTTATCTTCAAAATGGGGCTAATATTTTCATTGCCTTGTTTACAGAGTGTTTTTGAGGAATATAATTTCTAAACCTTCAAAAGTGCTATTACAGTTGTAAGCTGTTTGTCTTAATTTCTTTCCAAGTTGAATTGCTTAAGTACTTGCTTATCTTATTTTCTATACTTGGGTGTCTTTTTCTTTAATATGTATTATTAAAATATTTGTTGTTTTAGACTAGTTTTGTAATCACATTAAATAGAAGCATAAAATGATCTAAACAGTATGATTTCAAAGATGCTGTTATTTTGCAGTTTTTTTTTTTAGTGAGGCAATTGGGGTTAAGTGAGTTGCCCAAGGTCACACAGGTAGTACATGTCAAGTGTTTGGTCTGAAGCCAGATTTGAGCTCAGGTCCTCCTGTGCTCTATCCACTGCGCCACCTAGCTGCCCTGCAGTTCTTGTTTTTTAAGAGAGGTGTTTGTAAAACACTTTTTAAACCTTAGAGATACTGTACAATAAGATTACTAGCTGTTGTGTTAGTAATCATTTCAGCAAGCATTTTTTTTAATTAATTTATTTTTAGTTTTCAGCAATCACTTCCATAAGCTTTTGAGTTTTAAATTTTTCTCTCCCTCCCCAAGACTGCATGAAGTCTGATGTAGGTTCTACATATACATTGCTTTTAAACATATTTTCACATTAATCATGTTGTAAAGAAGAATTAGAACCAATAGGAGGAACCACAAGAAAGAAGAAACAAAACAGAAGAGAAACAAAGAACAAATAGTATGTTTTGGTCTGCATTCAAACTCCATAGTTCTTTCTCTGGATGTGGATAGCATTCATGAGACTTTTGGAGCTGTCTTAAGATTCTTGCATTGCTGAGAAGGGCTAAGTCTATCAAAGTTAGTCATCGCACAGTGTGGCTGTTATTGTGTGCAGTGTCCTCCTGGTTCTTCTCACTTCACTCAGTATCAGTTCATACAAGTTTTTCCAGGTTTTTTCTGAAGTCTGCTTATCATTTCTTATAGCACAATAGTATTCCATTACAATTCCTATACCACAACTTGTTCAGCCATTCCCCAGTTGATAGGTATCCCCTCAATTTCTAATTCTTTGCCACCACAAAAAGTGCTGCTATAGATATTTTAGTACATGTGGGTTCTTTTCCCATTCTTATGATCTCTTCGGGATATAGCCCTAGAAGTAGTATTGCTGAGTCAAAAGGTATGCACATTTTTATAGCCCTTTGGGCATAGTTCCAAATTGTTTCTCCAAAATGGTTGGATCATTTCACAACTCCACCAACAATGCGTTAGTGTTCCAACTTTCCCACATCTTCTCCAGCATTTATCATTTTCCTGTTTTGTCATGGTGGCCAATCTGATAGGTGTGATGTGGTACCTCAGAGTTGTTTTGATTTGCATTTTTCTAATCAATGGTGATTTAGAGTAATTTTTCATATGACTATAGATGGCTTTCATTTCTTCATCTGACAGCTGCCTGTTCATATCCTTTGACCATTTATCAATTGGGGAAGTACTTGTATTATTATAAATTTGACTCATTTCTCTATATGTTTTAGAAAAGAGGCCCTTATCAGAGACACTGGTTGTAAAAATTCTTTCCCAGTTTTCTGCTTCCCTCCTAATCTTGGTTGCATTGACTTTGTTTGTGCAAAAACTTTTCAATTTGATGTAATCAAAATTATCCATTTTGCATTTTATAATGTTCTCTATCTCCTGTTCGGTCATGAATTCTTCTGTATGTAATGGGGATAAGCTAGAAGCATTTTCAGTAAGATCAGGAGTTAAACAAGGATATCCATTATTATACTCTTGTTCAGTATGATACTGGAAAGGTTAGCTTTAGCAATAAGAGAAGAAAAAGAAGTTGAAGGTATTAGAATAGGCAAAGAAGAAACAAAGCTGTCACTCTATGCAGATGATATGATGATATATTTAGAAAATCCTGGAGAATCAAGTAAAAACTACTTGAAATAATAAACAACTTGAGCAAAGTTGCAGGCTATAAAATAAACCCACTTAAACATCGGCATTTCTGTATATTACCAACAGAGCCCAGCAGCAAGAGATAGAGAGAGAAATTCCATTTAAATTTACTGTAGACATTATAAAATTTATAGGAGTTTACCTGCCTAAACAAACCCAGGAACTATATGAACACAATTACAAAACACTTTTCACACAAATAAAATTAGCTCTAAATGATTGGAAAAACATCAGTTGCTCATAGGTAGGCCTAGCTAATATAATAAAAATGACAATTCTACCTAAGCTTATTTACTTATTCAGTGACATACCATTCGAAATACCAAAAAATTATTTTATAGAGCTAGAAAAAATAATAAGATTCATTTGGAATAACAAAAGGTCCAGAATATCAAGGGAACTAATGAAAAGAAATGCAGGGGAAGGTGGTCTAGCAATTCCAGATCTTAAATTGTATTATAAAGCAGCAATCATCAAAACTACTTGAGACTGGCTAAGAAATAGAGTGGTAGATCAGTGGAATGTGTTAGGTATGCAAGACCCAGTATTCTGCAAGCATTATTAATCACCTCCAGTGTACCAGAGACTGTGCTAGATGCTGAAGATACAAAAATAAAGCAGTCATTGCCTTCACGGTGCTTGTATTCTGTCAGAACAAACCTTGGGAGAAGGCACAATAGCTGGGGGAACCAGGAAAGACGACGAGTAGAAGACCGATGGGGATTCTTGTTGTGGTTTGTCCTTTGTACTGAAGAGGACCAAAATGATAGGACAATGTCTGGGTCAATGTACAGTGTATCCAGCTGTGGATGGTCATACCAAAAGCTTTAACTCAGGTCTGGTACAAATAGTCTCTGACCATTTGAAAGGGAGATGTCTCTAAATTTGTGCATCTCACGTTTCTTTTGAGCTACTGCAATTCTCTTTTGCTCATAGAGCATAGCACCTTCTGTGATGTGGGCACAGCATGCTGGATGATTCTTTGCCACTGTTTCCCATGTCTCACAATCAATACCAATATTCTTCAGAGAGACCTTGATGGTGTCCTTATATTGCTTCATCTAACCATCATGTGAGCATCGGCCTTGTGTGAGTTCTCCATAAAACAGTCTTTTAGGAAAACTTACATTTAGCATCTGAACAGTGAGGCCAGCCCATTCAAGTTGTGCTCTCTGCAGTAGGTTTGAGTGCTTGGCAATTCAGCTAGTGAAAGGACTTCAGAACGACTGAGATTTGAATAATGGTGTGACTTGATTAGATCTGTGCATTAGGAAAATCACCTTGGCACCTATGTGTAGGATGAATTGTAGAGGGGAGAGACTTCAAGTAGAGAAACTGAGTAGGATACTGTTGTTGTAGTCCATGATGACTCACCAGCCCTTAGGTGATGAGGGCCTTGAACTAGCCTAGTGGTTATGTGAGTGGAAATAAGTGATGAGAGAGGCTGTAGACTTTGAATCCACAGCATTTAGAATTTGATTTGGTATGTTAAGTGAGGCAGCTTGGTGGCTGCTTAGTGGATAGAGTACTGGGCCTGGAGTCGGGAAGACCCGAGTTCAAATCCATTATCACCTGAGCAAGTCACGTAACCCTGTTTGCCTCAGTTTCCTCATTTGTAAAATGAGCTTGAGAAAGAAATGGCATACCACTCCCATATCTTTGCCGAGAATACCTTAAATGGGATTAACAAGAGTTGGCCACAGTTGAAATGACTCAACAACAAGAAATGATAAATATCAGTGGATTCATTAGAAGTTACTTTTTCTAAATGCTATCTTGTTTTTAGTCATCAGTGCAGAGAAAAATCCTTGTTAGGCTAGTACAATTCCTAATTCTATCAAGTTTGTCATCGTTGTGAATGTTTGTAATTTCCTCATTTTGAGGAAAAATTTATTTTGTTTTCATGGACTAATAATACCTTTTAACCTTTTTGAATAAACCAAACTTGTCTGTTTCAAATCATTCTGTTAGAACATTTGAAACTTACAGGTTATTTTTAAGCTTTATTAACTGTTTTATGTTGCTATACTTATTAAACTCCCAAAATAGAGTTGAAAAACAAGGTACTATTTAAGTAAATTTTGAATTCATATGGATAGTTTGTATAATTAATTGAAAGTATAAAAATTGTTACTAGTTTAGTTATAAAGTGAATGTTAAAGTTAAATGAGTTTGTCTTGTACCAGGTTTATTTATGCCAAATCATTCCTCTGTATTATTGTATTATCTAATCATGAGGTGATTATTTTGGGATAACTTTTTGTTTCTGCTTATAGAGAAAAATCTTGATTAAATGTGAAAAGGAAGAAAAAATGTCCTTCTATATGATGCATTTTATATGTAAGAAGAATTAAAAAATTGTTTTTACAATTTTTGGTTTTATATCTCTTGCATTTCAAACTGTATCCCTTCTTTCCTCTTCCAGGTAGTCATTGAGTATAACAAAAAATTTTTTTTGAGAGAAAAGTTTATCCAAATCAATTGGCACATCAAAAAATTCTGACTTTTATGTAATATTGTATGTTTTTGTATCCCCACTTTTGCAAAGGTTGGGGGAATAGAGGAAGATATCTTCTCAAATTTCAGTAAACAAGTATTTATTAAATGGGTGCCAAGCACTAGAGATAGAAATGTAAAACATGATTCCCTGTCCTCATGGAGCTTACATTCTAATGGTAGAGATAATATGTAAACAACTAGTTACTTACACGCACACACTCACTCTTGAGAAGGCACGGCATTAGTATCTGGTGGGACAGGAAGGAATTACATGGAAGATGATACATACAGTGTATAGATGGATTAGAGTAAGGGGAATGGATAGCAAGGAAAAGCCATTAGTGGCTAAGGTGATAGAAAAGACCTCCTGAAACAGGTGGAATTTGAGCTGAATCTTAAAGGAAGTCAAAGAAGTTTAAGAGTCAGAGGTGAGAAGGAAGAGCATTCCTAGTATGAGGGACAAGCAGTTGCCAAGGAAAACTGGAAATGGGGTATAATGTTTGAGGAAATGCAAGTAGGCCAGCATTCTTGTGATGAGAGAGGAAACTATAAGAATTCATCTCTTCTTTGGGGCCAAACTTCTTTGTAATTTCACAGCTTTCACGTTCAGTTGTTTTGTGGTGTATGTTCTCTCCATTTTAAGTTTTTCTGTTACATTTGTATACCATAGTTTGTTTTGCCATACCCCATTTGATGGGCATCTACTTTGTTTCCAGTTCCTTGCTGTCACAAAAAATGCTGATAAAAATATTTTAGTGTATATGGAACCTTTTTGTCAATGACTAGGGATATATCCATAACATTGGACTCAGGATCAAGGGGTATGAACATTTTAGTCACTTTATTTACCTAATTCCAAAAATTGCTTTCCATAATGGTTCTATTAATCCACAACTCCACCAAGAATACATTGGTGTATCTGTCTTTTCATAATCCCTCCAACATTAACTATTTTATCTTTCGTCGTCTTTGCCAGTTTGCCAAATGTGAGGTGAAACCTCAGAATTATTTTGTTTTGCATTACTTAATTAGTGATTTGGAGCATTTTTATATGGTTGTTAACAGTTTTCACTTCTTTTGAAAAGTGTTTATATTCTTTGACCATTTCATTATTGGGAAATGGCTTTTGTATTTATGTCTGTCTAAAAATCTTGGATATATACATTTTATTAGATGGTAAGGTGAGTTTAAGGGATCCAGTTAGAAAGGTGGATGTTTAAAAAATATTTTATTTTTCATTTATGGTAGGATAGTTTTCAGTGACAAGGTCAATTTGGTTGGATAGTATATGATCTTTTGTGGAAGTGATGAACACTGATGTTTTCTCTCTACCTGCTGAGGTCGATTTATTTAAAACCATTTCTAGTCTTAAGGAATTTTATAAAGAAAACAGACTGTTAATGAATGAAAAATTTCTTTATATTCTGTTATATTTTTCTAGAAGGCATAGATAAATTTTACTAAAATAATAAATTTGGAATCAGTAGTTGTCATTTTTTCTTGGTTTATATTGGAGGTCAGCTCTAAAATATTGCATTCATTATCTTCTTGGATAGTAGATTTTTTTTTCTTGTTTTCCTAACTTGATATCTTTGGCTAGGGTACTCAGTTAATGAGTAACTCACAGAAAGGAATTATCAAAATTAATCACTTTAATATTAAATTTGAAATTAATTTAAAAGTAATGTTTCTGGGCTCACTTAAATATAAAGTAAAATAAAGGAAATTGGACTTGAAAGATCTTTAGGAAGTCATCCAGCCCTATCTATTATTGATTTGACAAAAAGCAGTTATATGTGAGACAAATGTGATTGAATCTTAAAGCTGATTAAAGTTGAGATATAATGCAAGTTTAGCTTTTGGAGAAAAAAACTTTACTAAAGGACTTCTGGTAAGCCTTTACTGAGTTTCTGCTTTGTGCAGAGCATCATACTGACAAAAATGGAGCAAGAGTGAAGTTTGTATCATAACAATTTTTTTAAAAAGTTCTAGTTGCTTATTCTAGTTCTTTTGAATGAGAAAACTGATTTTATACAATTATATTGATTTTGCTATCCCCTCTTGACTGTACATAATTGATATAATTTTAAAATGAATATTTTATAGATCTTATGAGGCGCCAAGAAGAACTGAGACGTTTGGAAGAACTTCGAAATCAAGAGCTTCAGAAACGCAAGCAAATACAGTTGAGGTAAATGGTGATTTTTTTTTTAAACAAATGAATTCCTACTTCAGCATAATGTTTGAACTTTAAGATATGCTTGAATATTTTTAGAAATAAAAATACTATGTAAAACCTGCTTGCAAAATTTGGGGAAAGTAATGGTTTAATGGATAAAAGAATTGTGTAGATAGTACTGAGGGCTGTTCTTGATTCATTTGCTGGCTTGAAAGAAATGAAAAATAAGTGAGAAGGATGAGATTCTCAACATCTGTTCATGTTTATAAATTGAGTGATTTCCCAGGTCTTTGAATTAAAACTTTAAAATAATTTTTTTCTTTGTGCTATGACAAATGATGTATATGAAACGTGTGTGAAACTACTTTCTAAGACTTTAAAATATCATAGGAACATTGGCTGTTGAATCATCAAGTTATTTATTGGAAAGATTTAAAGGGATTTTAATATCTCTTTGAGTACTTTAGCTTTTCGAGGAAATTGGTAAAGTCAGCATTTGGTTGTATTTAATATACATTTGATTTCAGTGATGACAGAAATAAATAATACATGTTCCCTGATGTCGTAGTAGTATCTTAGAAGTTTATATGGGCAGTTGTGATGTAAGATTGAATATATTAAGTACCATTAGGCAAACAAAAATGTTTTGACAGGGAAGGCAGATATTACAGTCTTAGGGGAAGATGGAAAGAAGGCTTGGTTTGAACAAGAACTTGAAAGGACAGGTAGGCAGGGGAGAAAGAACAGAAATACTTAGGCAAAGGCATAGAGGTATGGAAAGCACAGCTCCTATTTACTTCATTTTAGCCATTTAGTTCTTAGAGTCTCATGATAGAAGATAAGTCTATAATCAATCTTCAGCTGTATTTGCTTGCTACGTTTTCTTTAGATCACTGTCTTGGTATGTGGTAGTTCTACCCTCTACAACCCTTCAGTCTTTTCCCATCTGCTTCTTCATTCATGTCATGTATTGTGAAATATTTCAAAGAAGATTATCTTAATAAGTGGTTGATTGCTTCTGTAATATACTCATCACATATAAAATCCGACTTTCAAGTGTAACCAAATACATAGAAGGAAATTTTTAGTTGGTTGCTATTATGATGGAAGAAGAAATGCTTTGTTCCTGCATATGATTGAAGTGGTGTTGTATTCATCTAATCCAAAAGAATGTTCTCCAGGAATTATCATATGGTTGGTTTTCCTTACTTGATGTGACTAGTCCTTAGCATTTACAGTAGTGACCCTAGTCTGATACCTTTCTACATTCTTTTTAAATGATGTAGTTTTGGCATTTATAGGGAGTCAATTAGCATAAGCAGACATGTCAGTAATTTTTTAAAAATCACACAAGCCATGATAGGTGCTATGACAAAAGAAAATGTGTTTTTGCTAAAAATCTCAAAAGCAAAGATCTGGAAAAGGACCTATTTAAAATTATCACAATCAAATATCTTAAGACCCAGAGCTAATGTTATTTCAAATGGAAAAACACTAAGTTTCCAATGTAAGTACTGAGGGAAAAACTCTTTCTTTGCTTTTATTTCCCGTAGAACTAGAATTCCCAGCTAGTTGATAATGGGGAAGAGAGGAATGATTGCAAAGATGTGGAAATGTAGCATAAATCTTCAACACTGATTGTATTTTAGTTATGAGGGAGAGGGAAGAGTTAAAGATAATGTTAAATTTGGTGTGAGTATTGGGGTCTGGTGGTGGTTAAAACAAAAATAGACATTTTTGAGGAATTGAGAGTGAGGAAAAGAATTGTGTGTTTTCTGCGTTCAGTTGTGGTTATGCCATTTTTCCTTATAAGTAGAGGCTATTTATTTATTTCTTCTCTGCTTAATGAGTTTAAGTCACCAGAGTAAAGGAATACATGCTTAGTAATAAGAGTTGCTACAAGATGTAAGTAGTCAGATGAAATGTTACATCATGAGATAGAATTCACAGTATTAAGAGATTAATATGTGATCCTTTAGACATGAAGAAGAACATCGTCGTCGTGAAGAAGAGATGATACGTCATAGAGAACAAGAGGAACTTCGAAGACAGCAAGAAGGATTTAAACCAAATTATTTGGAAAATGTAAGTAGAATATTAGTTAAGTAAAATGGTAATCTTCCGACAGGAGTATGACACTTGATACAAGCTATAATAATATCTGATTTATTCCTTCAATAGGTATTTCTTTATAGCGAGAAGTAAATTTTCTTTCCAGTGTTCTTACCTCCATGAAAATACTTTTATGAGGGTGGTGTCCTATTAGGCATTTCTTTTCATGACTTCTTTATTTCTATTACAAGTTGAATTTACAGCATTTTACTGATTGCTATTATAATTAGTATTAATCCTTATGTAATTGTGCAGAGTCCCTCTTTTCTACTTGCTTTGTCTGTTACTTACCAGACATAACAGAAAGTCCTTTTTTGGCTGTTCTACTCAACAATTTTTGTAAGTTTTTCTGTGACAAAATTTAATATGGATTAAAAATGATTAAATACATTTTTTATATTTTGACAACTTCCAACTACCATTTATATTTTAAAATCGAAATTATTCCACATGTTTCTAATTTGATAGAAATAAATTTTAGGAGTTTTAAATGAATATAATATTGGCTGTATCATGATTTTAAAACTTTGCTAATGAACTGTGTAAATTTAAAGACAGCTTGGGGCTCTTTGCAGCTAAATATATAGTTAATGTTTTACCAGTTTAGCTTTTTTTCAAGTCCATATTATTCAACTGAGGTAACATTTTGATACTTTTACAGGTCTTTTTATCGTGTTTTAAAAAAATATACAGCATTTGTAAAAAGGAAGCTTTTAAAATATTTTAT
The DNA here is from genome assembly GCF_900497805.2 of Vombatus ursinus. Classification (NCBI taxonomy): domain Eukaryota; kingdom Metazoa; phylum Chordata; class Mammalia; order Diprotodontia; family Vombatidae; genus Vombatus; species Vombatus ursinus. The sequence goes on from NW_020954591.1 coordinate 21,537,305, forward strand.
TAGATTTTTCAAATTTTTGCTTTTGTTTCATGTAAGGAGAAAACACAAACTTGTATAGTTAAGTGGTTTCTTTTAATAATTTTAAATCAAAGTAAAGATAATATTATATAATATAGTAAATGGTACTTTTTTGTTAATTTTAAAAAATTACATTTTGGAAAAATGAATGCTATCTTTTGAGTCGAGCCTAAAATAGTCAGCTATAAACCACTTAAAATGTGATTGATGTTTGATATGTATCATTTTATCTTTTTGTTTTCCTTGAAGCCTATCGTAAGGTGTTTCAGAAGTGATAACATCAGTTAAGTTTGTCTTTATTGACAGTAAGTGATAGTTTTGAGGATATTATTCAGCAATGGAAAGGATGTCAAAGCAGTATTTGAATGTTGTCTAAGAATAGAAAGCAATGGTATAAATAGTATTTACATCATATGCTTTTAACTAATGTTAATTTATTCAGCTTTAAGCTGCCTCAATATATTTTGACCTTAAATCAATAGAATCTAGAATTTTAAAAATAATTCCATACTTAAAATTTCTGGCTAATGTCAATGTTTGCAAATAATACCTTATTTCAAAGGAGTTATCATTTTGATGTTTTGCTAAAACAATATAGTTAAACGAAGAAATAGCTTTACATTTTTAGAATTGTTTTAAGATTGAAAAAACATCAATTATCCCGTTTTGAAGTATTAAAGCATAATAATTTAAATATTTTAAAATCTTACCTGACATTAACTATCACTTCTATTTTAAAAAAAGGAAATTTCCCTATACAGACATTTTAAATAGTGATTGTCTTCTAGAACTGATATTCAGTTTGCTGTTTTGCATAGTAGCATAATTTTACATTATTGTATGTGCCTTTGTATAGCATATACATTCATAAAAAACAGACTTTTAGAAGAACCATATTCTCTTCATTAGCCTTGTTCATTTTCTTGGCTAAAATGGCTTCATTTGTGAGTATGTATAAATATGCAGTCATGCATAATGAGTCATTGAAAAGTGTAAAATATATTCACATAAAATTTTTCTGATCTTAAATTTTCTGACTAAAACAGTATTTCCTGTAGTATATAATTATAATTTAATTTTAATGCTATGACATTAGAATTAAATAGGAAATTATGTTCTTATATTTTTTATATTATTAAAAGTGAATATTTAACTTAATGTGTATCACTAAAGTGGTTTTTCTCTGCCTGGTACCATTATCTTTTGAATGGAGAATATTTTCTATAACTAACAATAATTACTAGATCTTCCAGATTTCTTACCAAGATAAAGATATGTAGTTACAATTTTTATATCTACTGTTGACTCATTATAGAAGAATTGTATTTGAAAAGTATTGGTAAATGTTCTGAATGATTTTGTTTTTTAAAACTTTGAAAGTAGGCCCTCATGTGCTATCTTATTTCTTCATTGTTCAGTTTTAAAAGGAGAGGAACCAAATGGTAAGTTCTCAGGTTGAGTTAAAACCTCCAGTCTTGGGTGATTTGTTTTTGTTTTTGTATAATAAGCTCCTTTCCCTTTTTAAAAATTCATAACTTGTTCCTTTTGTAAAGTAGTACTTCTTTATACTTTGATTTGTATTCTGTGTTGCAGAAATGTCTATAAATTGTTACTTGTGGTATTAAACTTTCTCCATTGCTGTAAGCTTTTTCACAGAATATATGAATAACTGAAACCTAATTTCTTACAGGAACCATCTGTCTTTCTAACTTGGCTTAGTTTTTTTTCCTTTTGAGGTAATGAGGAACAAAAAAAATCCTCACGTTTTTACCCCCCCCCCCCCCAATTTTTTTTTGATGGCCTCCAGTGTTGGTCTTAAAGCCACTGTTTCATGTTTCTCAGTGACTATGTTTTGAAGATTTGAATGAGATCTCAAAGATAAGTAAAAGTCATATTCCTAAGTTGTAATTCATATTTTAAATTTTCTTATGACCCAGGGATGTGTCCAAGGTTTTAACTCTTAAATGTAAAGATCTTATGTAAAACATCTTCTCAATTTCTCTTGGACAAGAAAAAACAAGCCACAGCATAATCCTAGGTTTCATGGTGTTTGCTCAATGATGAGAATTTTTTTTCCTTATTTCATATTCTCTGATAATTTTTCCCACAGTCTTGAATGAATTGAATCAGATTTCTAATTAAGTTTTACTGGGTTCATATGATTTGCTCATTTTGCAAAAATGCAGGCATTTTGTGAGCGTAAGGTTTCTTAAAGAATGTCTTCCTGCTACATTAATCTTGTGATGTACTAAATATATTACGTGCTTGTTTATACACAGTGTGTTTGAAGCATTGAACCTATTTGGAAACTGAGAGTGTTTTGGTAGGAATTATGGGAGGACATTATAAGGGAAAAAAGAAAAGTAAAGGCATTTTAATCCTGGGAAATGAGCATTCTTGTAGTGCCTTTTCAGTTGGCAAAAGTAATGTTTGCAAAAGCCACATTAACAAGAAAGATAATATACATGTAAATTAGCATTTTCACATGAAATGCCAGAATCATATGGATGGCGGGGTGTGGTGCTTCAATTAAAAGAAGGTAGAGGGAGTAAGGATAATTTATTTTTGACATGATATAAAAGCTTATGATGGAGATACTCCTGTCATTTGTTTTTCAGCAGTGAAGAGAATATTACCTCATTTTCAATTTACAAGTGTCTGTTTTAAAAGTTAAATAAATTTCTCTTTGAGTTTCTGGCCCTATTTATTAGTGCCTGTGCACTATTCATCATAGATATTACTTCATCTGCAATTATGTATTATTTATGTGGACAGTTCATAGTTTAAGTTAATAGCTATTTTTATAAATCTTGTAACCTATATTAGTGGTTATCTTTGGAGAAAATTTGAAAAAACCTTCTGGCATAATAATATTTTATGTCCTATTATGTCAGTGAAAGTTGTCAAGAACTAATTAAATATATGGAATAAGGACCAATTGGACTTTTTTCTTCTGCATTGTTAATTATTTGTCAGATAACTATTGTGTTTTAGATGTTAATTCTTCAACAATCTAATTTCATTGATTCTGGCACAATTTCCCATCAACTCTGTATTTAGAAATTTCATTGTTCCCCTACCACTCATCCCCTCAAAAAATCCATCCCTTTGTAGTTAATTTTTATGGATTAGTGGAAATTCTCAAATGATGGTGATCATGGAACAACAAAGAATGTAATCCTTCTCAGGTCTTGTATTTTTCTAAGGTTTATGTTGTCATAACATAGACTTTCTACATATGCTTTGAGAGCTCAATCTCTTTGTCATAGTGAGTTAAGTCATTGGAATAGAATTTAAATAGAAGTATGCTAGGTATTAAGGGTAAGTATTTTTTGATGGTTTACTTAAATATGAAGCATGACTGAAGCATAATATCATTTTCATTTTTTATTGTTTCTGGCATTCAAATACTTAAAACATTTTCCCTTTGAATTTTTGAGCAGGAAACATTTTTAAAGGGATTGTTGTTGAGACACAAATGGCAATTTGACTTTCAACATAACTTGCTAAAAATTGCTTTTGAGAGCATCTTCACCTTTCATTTTTTATACAATTTGAAATGTTGATCATTGAGGACAGATGGTAAAGCAGTCTTCTTTTAGAGGTGTTATGTCAAAATGGTTTTTAGAGGTTCTTAACTAATAGTTTTTTGTAGGTTTCTAACCTGAATTTGTAATTTGTGGCAAATAAACTTTAGTTGGATGTGTAAAATTTCAAACTAGTTCTTGGAAATGAGATCAAAATGAGAAGCTGAACACTGAGCCTTAATTGTTATTGTAATTAGTCTCAATATTCCTGTCATAATAGTCATTGAGATCCCAAGATGCTAGTCAAAATGGATGGTATTGCTACAAGTCGAATTTTGGTGGTGGGTGGGTTGAAAATGATGATGGTGACATAACAAAGTAGAATGGTTGCCTTGCACAGTTTTGGTCCTATGATCCCTCTACCTCTTAAAAAGTGTTCTTGTTTTTGCTGTAGTTTTAAATACATACACATATATACGTACGTACATACATACATACACATACATATATATACACACATACCTACACACATGTATATGTTACATGTATGTGTGCATATATTGAGTTCTTGTAGTATAGTTTGATTTCTCATGAAATGCCTTTCACATGTTAATACTGATTTAGGAAAAAAAACTGCATTTAAATCCAAAAGAGTGGAGTCCAAATACAGTTTTTCCTTTATTCTCAAGTTTTTTTACTGGTAGAATATCTCTTGCTGGTTTTTGAAATTCTTAATGATGTCATCTTCCATAACTATATACCTTAACATAAACAGGATTTTTATTTAGTCTTAACAGGAGCTGTGAGAAAAGGACTTCTTTGACACAATAGTTACGTCCTTTCAGATGAGATGAATCATCAAATTTGTGAGAGAGCTGTATTTTGTTTCTGTGGTCAGCAGTGATCCTCACCACTTTTAGTTTGGGTTGGGCAACGTGGTTGAAGCATTCATAGACCTTTACATTTGTGGCTTCATTTGCTTGAAGTGTGTAGTTTCAGAACACCAAAAATGTCTTTTTCCCTGTCTCTAGTTCTTCCAATAACTTACTCAACTAGTCCTAACTTCATAGTAAGTTCTACATATTAAGAATTTAGGAAGACAAATGAATGGTTTCTGGATATTGTGAAGCTCATCATCATAGAAATAGAATTAGGAATATTTAAATTTTGGGAATGCTAATTAACAAATTTGTTAAACAATTGGATATATGTGTTGAAGACTTGAGTTAGATTCAGTACTTGTTGGTGGATTTGGGAGCACTGTGGGAAAGAAACCGAATAGAAACAATGGAAAATGCTCATCCTTTTTTCCCCTTTTCCTTAATTAATTAATTGATTGATTGATTTTTAGTTTTCAGCATTCATTTCCATAAAATTTTGAGTTCTAAATTTTCTCCACCTCTTTCCCCACCTTCCTCCCCAAGATGGCATACAATCTGATATGTGCTGTACATAGATGTTCATATTGAACATATTTTTACATTAGTCATGTTGTAAAGAAGGATTAGATCCAATGTGAGGAACCATGAAAAAGAAGAAACAAACAAAAATAAGAGAGCAAATAGTATGCTTTGATCTGCATTCTGACTGCATAGTTCTTTTTCTGGATGTGGATAGCAGAAAATGCTCATCTTTTATAAAATGTAGTAGAAAAAAGTGTAATTAGAAGTCCTGGACTTTTGCCTTTCTACTTAGTAATTACTTGACTTGAGCTAGTGATTTAATGTCTCCTGTTTTTCTTTTCATCATTTTGTAAAATGAAGTGGTAAGAATAAGTTCCATTTCAATTCTCAATTTTCTGATCCTATTAAATAGTGGACAGCACCGAATCTTACCTTGACAAGAGAATTAAAGGGGTGTACCTCCCATAGATATAGCAGGTACATACAGTGCATAATGAACAGGGTGCCATTGAAGCACCTTGAAGTAGGTGAATGAAGAAGAATGAATAATAGTTTAGCCATGTGCTAACTTCTTTAATTTAAATGGGTTCCTTAAAGTTTCTTAAATTCTTGTGGGTGGTACCCAGGGTAGATGCTTTATATAATGATGGTGATGACAACGATAATAAAAATACATTTGATTGGACCTTGTTCTGTGCTCTAACTTGTAAAAGCCTAAGGAAGATACTGAAAGAGACAAAATGAGAAGCCTAGACAATTTTCAAACTCATTAGGTGTGTTGCCTGTAATCCAGCTATCTAGAAGACTGAGGCTGAAAGATCTCTTGAGGTGCAGTGGGCTGTGCTGATCTTGTGTCTAAACTAAGTTCAGCATCATTATGGTGAGTCTCTGATTGGGCTGTCCATCACATTTCCTTCTGAGTGGCCCTTATATTTCTGCCTTGGGTGAGATGGGGTAACCTAGTTGTAAAAAGTTAAACTCAACATAAATATTTTCCCAAGCCAAAAAAAAAAAGATTAATTTTTTTATGCTCTTTATTAATTATCCATTTGACTCCGTGGTAAAAGTCTTTAAGGCTTGATTACTTGACTTTACAAGATATGATTATATTATCTTCTGTATTGTTTTAAAAAAATTTATAATCCCAGGAAGAAAAACTCTTAGGGAATAATCATTGCACTTTTTTACCTTTCTCATTCTGCTTCTAACCTTATATCTTATTTGGTCAGAATTCTCTCCTCCTCCACTCCACAGTACTCATAGCACAAAATCATTCTAATGGCTATTCCCTTGGTAATTTAAATGAAATATATTATATCTTTACAGTCGGGGTTTAATTTCATTTATTTATTTATGGTCTACATTGCAGATTTACCTCTTAACAGACTTTATTAAGGATCAGAAAGGCAGCCTGAAATAGTGCAAAGAATGCTGTAGTTGGACATGGGCAGGAGAGATTTGTGTCTCCTGACACTTAATTTCTTTGTGACCATGGATAAATCAAATAATCACATAACTTCTTGTTCCTCGGTTGTGTCATCTGTAATAAGATTATAATGACAGCCAAGTACGTAGCTTACGAGTTGGTTCTGAGAATAGATCATTCAAAAAGCTAAACATTTTCTGTGTGCCAGATACTGTTAAGTATTTGGGATGCATTAGAAAGAGTGAAATAATTCATGTTCTTATAGAACTTGAGAAAGTATGTAAAACTCATTGTAAGCCTTGAAATGATATATAACAGTTAAATATTAGAAATCTGAATATGGTATTTCTGGAGCTTTTTTTTTTTCTTCTATTAATTGGACCAGTGACATTAAAAATCATTTTGCATATCACCTTGGCATTAATGGTATAAACTCTTGATGAAGACATAGTTAATGTCTAGATTCAAGCAACAGTCATCAGTAGGTTAGTGGTTTTAGTGCATAAATTCATGCAGGCTTACTAAAATCTGCTGAACTTTTTTTCCGTGACTTTTTTTATTTTGTTTTCTCCCCAGTTACATGTAAAAAATAATTTTTAACAATTATTTCTAAAACTTTGAGTTGCAAGTTCTCTCTCTTTCCTCTCCACCCCCCATTGAGAAGGCAAGCAATTCATATAGGTTGTACATGTGTAGTTACGTAAAACACTTCCATAGTAGCCATGTTGTGAAAGACTAACTATATTTCCCTCCATCCTATCCTGCCTCCCATTTATTCTGTTCTCTCCTTTCACCCTGGGCATCTTCAAAAGTATTTGCTTCTGATTACCCCCTCCCCCAATCTAGCCTCCCTTCTATCCCTTCACCTCTACTGTCCTGTAGGGTGAGATAAATTTCTGTACCCAGTTGAGTGTGTATGTGTGTTATTCCCTCTTTAAGCCAATTCTGATGAGAGTAAGGTTCACTCATTCCTTATTACCTCCCGCCCTTCCTTTTACTATAAAAGCTTTTTCTTGCCTCTTTTATGTGAGATAATTTACCCCATTCTACCTCTCCCTTTCTCTTTCTCCCAGTACATTCCTCTCTCACCCCTCTCAGTACATTCCTCTCTCACCCCTTCTAGAGCTTTTAATGAAAATTCTGAATGACAAAATGGATTCAAGACCATTTGGAGCTATATTTCAGGCACACCAACATGGACTAAAGGATAGGTAATAAATTTATGACATTTTACTTGAAAACAAGGCTTGCATAAAAAGTGTCTGATTTATAGCTTAATATGACTATAAGACTGGAGCACATTTTACTGGAGTGAATTTTATTGGAATAAATTTTTCATCAAATTGGAAATTGGTGTGATTACATTAGTGTATTAGACTTTTACTTTCTGTTATCAAATAATTAAAGTAACTCAGAAGACCCTTATTATCCCCTTACATGTGCCAGAAATTAATTAAAATGCCTGCTATAATAAAAGGTGTCTATACTTTAAAAAAACCTCTTTAAGTGGGGAGCCTGATAAAATAGAATTACTAGTAGACATTTGCATGTTTGTTAAAAGTAGAAAAAAATTGGTGGGAGCTAGAATAGTTGGAGAGGTTTCATGAAGAAGTTAATAACTTAGATATTGAATGAAGTATGTTTTACAGAAGCCCAGTGAGTAAGAAAGTTAGAGATGGAGCAGTGGTATTTGCAGTGGCATAGAGGGAAGAAATAATTAGTACTTAGTTTGAAGAAGCTGAAGAGTCCAGTTTTATTGGAATACATATTTTGTTTTCCAAAGTAGTACAAATAGCTATTTTGTAGGGGGATGAATTATTGAAGGATTTGAAATTTAGGAGAATTTAGACTTGATGCAATTTATTTACGATAATGAGTTTAATAGTACTATATACGAGGAAACTACCAGGACTGTTACAACAGTGTAAACCTTAATAATCAGTTACTTTGGAAATTCATTTGTATTTAGTGTTAGGCCCTCTAGACCTGACATTTCTACCTCCTTATGGGGTGGATAAGCAATATGATTTTAGTTGAGTAGTGTACTAAGAGTCCTAGGAGAACCTTTGTTCTAGTCCTACCTGGGCATTTCGTTAGTTGGCTAAGCTAATTGAATTCTGTGAACCTACATCTCCTGTGTAGACTCGTGATAGGATTTTGGAGCTAGGAAAAAAATGGAAATTCTGTGAGATTTTTGTTCATTCTTAATTCTCTTCCTTTTTTTGTCCAGTGATCTCCCTTTCACTTTCCTGATTTTAGACTCTGAATCACAAGAACTTTGTTAGACTTAAGTAAGAAAGTTTTTGCACATTTAAGTTATTTTTTGCTCTACCTCCACTCCTGATTATGGCTAATATTTCTGTGATACATGAATATATTTATAAGGAAGAAGTTAAGTGTCATTGTCTTGGAAGGGACTTAATTGTATATAATAGTAATTTATCTGAGAGTGTAGTATCAGTAATATAGCCAGTTAAAGTTTAGAACTTTAGAAGAAAGAACTTGATTTAGAACTTGTGAAGTTTCTTCAGTAAAAGCTAAGATAGGTGTAGCTGAGTTAAATGATGTATATGTTGTTTCTAGAAATAATTTTGTGTCTCTGGTGAAATTTTTCCCAGAATAGTAAATTTTCAAAGAAAATTTTCCGTATTTTTCTGATTTTATAAATCATTTTTTAAATATCTCAAATGAAAGCTCTTATTGCAGACGTGATGGTTGCAGCTTTTATCTTGTTTTCTGGACTAAATATTCTTGATCTCTACGTTTATTGAGTCATTCTGTTTTGAGTGAGTTCCCTCCTTGAAGGTAAGGCTTATGTTACCTATCTCTTAAAGCAAAAATCAAAACAGTCTTTTTATAGTCTCTTGTGTATCTTCATGTATTTTAATTTGTTTTTCTCAGTTTAAGTGAACTTTAATTTCGGATTAATGTCCCCTGAAATTGAAGAAAAACAAATTCTAACAAAACTTGGATGTAATTATTTTTATTTATCATAAAAAGTGACTGATTATTGACTTTTTCTGGGAAATCGACACTATAATAACTTATACAAATATTTCCTGCAAACCCCATTTTGGTATACTGATGTTAGTACATTTTAATGAAGAATAAAGATTTGTGACACTCAATCAAAGTATATGTTAATAGGGCCATTATCTGGTATGCCTTTTTTTTTTTTTTTTTTTCCTTTTTGGTTGGTGATTTGTTTTTTGTTTTTTTGTTTGTTTGTTTGTTTGTTTGTTTGTTTTGGACAGATTTTCCCTTTGATAATATACAGTTTAGTTTCTGGTAATCATCAGTGTTCAATAATAGATTTTCAGCTTACTTTAGCCATAGTTTGGATCAAGTTCTATAGGTAAGCTACTTAAAAATTCATTTCATAGTTAGTAAACAATCATTTAGTAAAATGCCAGACACTGTTATAAACACTGGGGATATAGAGAAAGGCAAAAACAATTCCAGTTCTCCAGGATCTCATGTTCAGATTGTGTGAATCTGTGGTTGTGGTAGGCAACATGTAAATAAGATACATACAAAAATGGTGGGAGGAACTGTCAGAAGGGAAAGCACTAGCAACTTGGGGTCCAAGATAGGCTTCCTACAGAAGATGAGATCTGAATTGGGTTTTGAAGAAAGTGGGGAAGTGCAAAGCATTCCAGGGAGAAATAGCAAGTCAGCCAGGAAAGGGGGTTTGTAGAATGTGTGAAAGGGAGAGTAAAGTATAAGAGACTGAAAAAGTTGATGATGGGAGTAGGTTAGGACACTCTTGAAATGAGGAGGAATTAATATTTGATCCTAGAGGTCATAGGGATACATTGTATCTTAATGAGCAGAAGGTAGGTGGTGAGATCTGCTGCTGCTATTTGTTCTTCATTCATGAAAAGGATATGACATCAGGGAGGTGATGCCATGACATGTAAGTGAAATGAATTTAAATGAGGAAAGGCTGTGCAAAGTAACCAGCCTCACTTTCTCCTCTGGAGCCATCTGGATCAGGATGCAGTGGGAGACCTTTGCTTTTTTAAGCTAAGATCTTTAACAGGTCTCAGTTTGACTGAAGCAATGCCCAATCAGTGATTAAGGCTAGGTGAGAGGCAGAGAATGGCCTCTTTTACCTACTTGAAGAAAAAAAATCTGTCTGTGAGATCTACACTTAGGGGAAATCTTATTGGCAACTCAGTGAAAGATGGATTTAGTAGGGAGAGTTTGGGAGATCACTTATAAAGATGGCTATTGTAATTCAGATGAGGAGTGATAAGGGCCTAAACTTTAGTGTTTGTGTGATGATGACACAAAAGTTTTCGTGCCTTGATGATTTGGATGAAAGGTAGTGGGTGTCCTTGACAAAATAAGGAATCTTTGCAGAAAGTATGATTTCGAGGGAAAGATAATAAATTCTGTTGTTTTTTTTTGTTGTTGTTGTTGTTGTTGTTTTTTGTTTTGTTTTTTTGTTTTGTGGTTTTTTTTTTTTTTTTTTTTTTTTTTTTTGGTGAGCCATTTGGGGTTAAGTAACTTGCCCAGAGTCACACAGCTAGTGTTATGTGTCTGAGGCTGGATTTGAACTCAGGTCCTCCTGACTCCAGGGCCAATGCTTTATCTACTGCGCCACCTAGCTGCCTTATGAATTATGTTTTGAAAAGGCCAATTTGGTATTCCTGAAAGACAAAGTAGGTCAAGATGTTGAAAAAGAAGTTGGTGATTCATAACTACAACTCAGGAGAGGGACTAGGGCTGGAATATCTATCTTATCTATGAATCATCTGCATAGTTAGACAGAATAGATTCACAAAAGAAGGGGGTCCAGAACATAACCTTTGGAGAAACCCAAGATTAATGGGCTTATATAACATGGATGAAGAACCATAAAAGAACTAACAATTCACATCATTTATGTGAAGTATAGTTGCATAGATGTTTTGAGCATAGATGTTGCTCAAAACAGTTTGGTAATTCCTCTTTCAAATTGTCTTCAGACCCCTTGTACAGTCTACATAAGAAAACCAGTCATTACTTTAATGCCCTTTCATGACTTATATTTAATACTTAGGAATGTTTGCTTCTGAATGGGTTTTGGCTGTTTACAAAACTTTCTTTCACCTTTGGGTGATTTGCTTCCCACCACTGAAGAATATTGAGAATATTGTGTATACTCAGATTATTTCAAAGAAGGATATTTTTAGTGTTTAAATAATAGCTCTGAAAGTGACACAATTGAATGGAACACCTGCTACTTCCATTTTAAAATTAGGCTTTTTAAAGAAAATTTTTGTAAAATATTTACATGGGAATATAGTATAGTAGGGTTTCATTTCTTTAATATTTTTTCACTTGATTTATGATAAATGTTGCCTTATGATTTGAAATTGCTTAGCTTTTTGTGGAAATTTTGCTTTTAAAATAATTCAAAATACATTTCTTTTCCTTCTAAGGCTGTTTCAAATATAACATCTTCTCTTCCATTTTCAACATTATCCACAGCATTTAGAACTTGAAGATGTATAGTGTCACTCCTAATGAGTCAGTAATGAGATGTAAGAGGAATAAGAAGCTATGTTGGATGATTGTAGATAGTGGATATCCCTTATTGATGGTATAGTATTATCATATGCTGTAAATTGTTAATAATGTCAAATCTTAGGTGGGGGGTGCGGTTGGCTTTTTAATTGAATTTAAGAGCTATTGACTTCATAAAGGTCCCATGGTTACGAATAAGTATTCATCAGTATTGCAAATTCTTGTTTAAACATTTCACTACAGTCAGATACTCTTAGCTGATGTTATTTTGTAATGCTCCTGTTCTTGTAAAACATTTATTAATATATTTAGTAATTAAGATTTAATTTAGTTTATAAAGTTAAATATATTGATTTGTCTTTTAGGGAAAAAAACACTTATTGCAGCAATAGTAGTATTTATTAATTTACTTTGGCTAGTTTATATTTTATATTTTCATGCTTTTGAGGGCACTGTAATTTATCAAGTTAAGAGGCAGTGTTACATATTGAGCCAGTTTGGGAATCAACAAAACTTGGATTCAAGTTTTGCCTTTTGACGTTCCTGTTGGCTGTGTGAGCCTGTGCAAGTCATTTAACCTTCACGTGCTCCAAATTGTTCTCTAAAACTATTAAGTTTAAGAGTAGTGGCAATGTACTGTGCCACAAGGAATTTTCCTATATCAATGAAATCTCAGATCTTTGTATACCCCCCCAAATATCTGTCTGTCTAAATATATGTATAAATACACACATGTGCATGTATGTATAAAACCTAATTTACATAGATTAAGAAGTTTTCCTAACTTTATAAACTAAATTGGAAATTGAGTTGTCCTGTCAAATGTCATTTATTACACAGGCAAAGGTAATTTAAAAACTTTCTGGCTACTACCTGACTTTGTCGGTAAGAAATGAAGAAAGTAGAGAATATTTTAATAATATTAAGTGGAAGATGGCTAGTAAATTTTGAGATGGTAACAGTGAACCAATATTTATAGGAATAGCTAAATGAGTAGATGTTGTTTTAAAAGAAAGGTGGGTAAAAATGGTTTGTTTTTTTCCTGTTACACCTTTTGTTACTTCCTAAGGTGTGTGGACAAGATATATAAAAAAATTTTTGTTGTTTTTTACTGTGTCTGCTCCTTTTTCCCTCCTTCCTCATTTTTAGCATACTTATATGGAATATCCCTTTGTGAGAAAATAAATTTTCTCTCATTTTATAATTTGGGTGTAGATTTTGTTTCATACGATTTTTGTAAAAACTTTAATATTTTTTAAAAAATCATTGAAACCATTGGAATTGTAATTTTGCTAAAAGTTGCCATTTATTTGCTTGATGGTATGTACTTTTTCTTTTTCTATTAATATTTAGAAATAATTTCTCAGAACAAATTTCATATTGTTACTTATTAAAGTAAAACAAACATATTTGTCATTCAATTCCAGGTACATCGAATTGTATTTTTTATAGCAGCTTTACTCTCATTCCTTTGAAAGTGGTTCAGAATAAGCTACCGTCATGCCTTTTGTTTACAAACCACATCCTAATTAACTGGACCAGAGAAATTTTATTTATTTACATTACTATAGCCTTGAAACTTAATCCTTGCCAAATATCTAGTAATTCAATGAAATTAAAAAATAAACTGATTATAATAAAATGCAAACAGTCACCACTTCTGCATCAGTGGTGTAAGGAACATACTGGTATGTTTCTCTAGTAACAAGTCATTAATATTATTCACTAAAATTATTTTAAAAATCATGAATTGGTTTTTGAAATTCTTTTCTTTAAGTTCTCATTTTCCTTCCTTGATATAAAATCAAGGGTTTATATTAGAGTTGATTCTAACTCATACTTTTACTAAAACAAATTTTTTTCCTACTCTAACCTTATTTTGTTTAATAAGCATTGCCTTTAGAATGCAGATTGATACGTAGTTTTCATATTTAGAAGATATGTGCTATCTGTTTTTAAGGAATAATTTATTCTGATAGTATTATTTTAGCTGTGTCAGGAAGTGGTGGATGATTTTATTTACTAAAGTCAGTTGACATAATTAACAGGTTGGAAGAAAAACCACCACAAAAGAGCCTTAGTTTTATCTATAGAAATGAATAGCATTTATTTAACTTTCAGAACTATAAATATGTGAGGGTTTTTTCCTGAAAATGTATTTTCAGTCCAAGTAACGTACAAACTTGATGTTTCTAATTGTGCCCACAACTTCATAAGTAACATACTTTATGTGTTTAACCTTCTCTTTTTGGTTTAACATTGGGTGCGAAAACCTTCCTTTCCCTATTTATTCATACACTAGATTCTTATGTTATGAAATCAAGTAGAATAGCTGACTTTGAGCTCCTTAGTCGTCTTCTATTTCTTTTCTGTTGGGTGGCTCTATTTTTCCTTCAGGGTGTAACAAGGAAGCAAGTGGCAAAGATTGTAGATGGGTAAGTAATTGTTTTTGTAGGGGGTGAGTCAAGATAACAGTTCTGCTTGGCAGAATTGTACATCTCTACTCTTCCATTTTGACAGGTATGGATTTTAAAACCCTACTTAAATATGATCATTTTAAAAAAAAGAAAAACCCTACGTGGGCTTTGTTTAGAGTATTATTTTATAGGGTTTATGCATATTGTATAGGGTTATTTTCCAGTAGTTCTTTAGTCTGATAGATAGAATTGCTAGTTTCAATATGGAAATAAAGCATTAACAGATAACCTTTCTAATTTTTTTTTTAATGTGGTGAGATATAATGCCAAAATTGGTGGAATGTTTTGTTTTTCGAAAAGTTTGGCTTTATAATATTCTGATAAGTAAAGAATTTTCCATGTGCAGTTTTGGTTTGACCAGAAATAGGCATGTTATTTGACTTGTACCCGTACAAGGATTTTACTTAGATATTTTTAGGTTATAAAACATTGCCCACAGTTTACTATCCATTATTTCTCATTTTTCTGTCCTTTCTGATAACTTCTAATGAGAAAAGTGAGTTGTATTGATGATCCACCTATTTTTTTTTTTTACACAGAATGACAATATTTCCTTCACATAGATGTAGAGTATATTACAGGGTAGTACCTTTGCTCTTTTCTAATGCACATTTTTATTAGTTTTTTAAGTGGGTGTGGGAGAGCATTCTTTAAAGGTCAGGGTCTTGTTTAGTATTAAAGATTTCTGTTACTATTCCTTGACCTCAAATTCTTAAATATAGTCCTGATCCTGTTTTCCTCCTTTAATTCCTTAAGGAAGAAAAGACAAGGAGATTAAATACCCTAAACTTACCATATATTCTATGTAAATGAAGATAATGGTAATTTCAGACAAATGTATTACTTCTGAAATATTGATACATTTACTAATAAAGGGTTTTGTTTTTCTTTTTTTAAAGTCACTGGCATAAAAATTGGACTTTGTGAGTTTTCCTGGAATCAAGCTCTGGTATTTTTCTTCTGTCATCAAATGTCTCTTATTACATATGGAATTCCTACAATTTCCCTATCATTTCATAGATGTTTTGATTTTATTTTGCCAGTGACATTGAAGAACAGTCTGCTTTGTTGTTATAATGGATAGCAGCCTCTTTGAAGCTCCCTAAGCCTTGTCAGAATAATGTTAGAGACAGGCTTCCTATAAAGTAAATAAAAACTAACATTGTTAGAATCCTATAATAAGTAGCATTGAGAGAGTGAGGATGAGCAAAATCTTCAGTAGCTACTCAATGTAATATTTCTCATTTACTTAGGATATTTTGTTTTGAAAATCAGCATTCCTTTTGAAAAGGTTTTTTTTTTCCATTTTCAGTTGCTTCATGTGAGGCTTTTGTTATTCAAAATGTGATTTTAAAATTGCTATAAAATGATGCTCATGTAGCCTTATAGGGTGTACTTTTCTGTGTTCAGTAATTTGAGTTAAGGTGAAAAACGATCTTTAGTGATTCTGCATCTTTCTGATAACGTTCATAACCATTTGCAGCCCCTTTACTATAAATTCCAACAATGTAACAGTGTTAACTGGCTTTTAAAATCATTTTTGAGGCTCTCCTCCCCTCATTATTTTCAGCTATTATGTTGCCTGGTAAATAACCTGTCATTTTGAATTTTCTTCTCAGCTTTTTATTTCAGCATGGATTTTGTGTGTCCCTTGGAAGTATTTTCTTTTGATTGCAACTTTCTTAATTGTAAAAGGGCAGGCTTTTTGGTCTAATTCTCACTGTTGAGAATTGGAAACATAATAAAAACATTTAATAATTTATCACTCAATTGTTCATTGTAAAAAAGTGTTGCAGACTATCTCTTAATTTAATGAATATTGAAAAGCGTAAGTACTAAAGGAGAAAAATGATGATAAAGACCTCTTAGAATTTATGTATTGCGGGTGTGTCATGTAGGTCTACTACTGAAAATAGAACTATTTCTTAGCTTTTATATAATGCACATTAGGAAGAGCTTTAACTTTAAATTCCTACATATGATGAAAAACATTTTCAACTCCTGCTTAATGAAATTTCCTCTTTTATAACTAGATAGGTATTTATCCCAGATGAAAAGCACTTCAACTCAATACTTGTACTCTGTCCCCTTTCCAGGTTACCAAAAAGTATCCTGCAGCAATCCACTTAGAGAAGTGGCCATTAGCCTTGAAGAGGACTAATTAAATGATGTTAGCAGAAGGAGGAATGGCTTTTTTTTTTGGTTTTGTGTATATTAAACAAGTATAAATGATTTAGAATTACGACCTTGATACACTATTGACTTTGCCTAGGGTCTGTAAAATAATAAAAATTCTGTAAAATAGCTATCATCTAAACTTTTTCTTCTCAGTAGATTTTTCCCTAGAATTAGGCTTATTTACTTTGAAGACTTAGTTTTAGACATCCTTAGATATAATGGAACTTGACTCAGGTTAGCTGTTTATATCTGCATTGAAAACAAAATGTTGAATTTCTTAAGGGAATAGTATTGTAAACAAACCAGTTTTAAGACCTGCGTAATGAATCTACATTCAGATTATTGCAGTCAGTCCTGGTTCCTTTACCATAAGAAAAATGTATTATCTAGAAAACTTGAATATAACACATATTTCTGTATCTTTCCTATATAGATAGGAAATAAAGGTGGTAATTTTTAAGTTTAAAAATCTAAGAAAAAATGAGTTTTTTAAGAGGTGAGGTATATGTGTAAAGGTAATTTGAGATTTTTCACAAAATTCAATACCTGTCATTAGGAGTCCTTATTGATAATAGGTTTAAGATTGGTCAAAGACAATATTAGGTCCTAGTAAATAAATATATGAAATTTATTTTCCTAAAAATTTAATAAGGTTTAAAAATAGAGTAATAATAAATGTATCAATGAAAATATACTTCCACCCCTATATTGAACTATTTTTACTGTTGCAAAACTAAGTGAAAAAGCTTTTGGTTCTCAAGTTCATTTTTATAAGACCCATATACTTTATATTTTTTTGAGTGCAACGGAGTTGATTCATTTATTCTCCAGTTTATTTCTGTTCTGGATGAGAGGGGTAACTGATGTAGACATGATATAAGCAGCATACTTTGATTATGAAGCAAATTATTTTTTAAATTTTTTAATCTTTTTAAATCAAAATGCCTAAAAGTCTCATATTTTTAGTGACACATTGTACCATACAATATTTAGCAATTAATGATGACTGTATCTTGAAATAAATGTTAAATTTTGTTCAGTGTACCCAAGGAAGTAATTAGAAAGAAAATACTTCAAAAAAATTGTTATTTTAATATTTCTTAAAAGGCTCATTACTTTATTATACAGTCTTGAAAAATGATGGCTATCTAAATATAATTTTCCTCTATGATGCTAAACAGGTGACATATTAATCATGCTCTCCTACCAATAGACTATAGCCCTGGTTGGAGTCCCTGCAAGGCTCTATTCAGTATTTATTTGATACATATTACCTGTGGATTTTCATGGTAAGAAAATGTCTGGAAATTAGAGCATTTTAAATGCAGTAGCTCATCAGTAGTACATCACTGGAAATGTATAAACATCTGTGCATGACTGATGTTTTAAGCTATTTCTCTTATGAAATGGAATTTTGGAGGGTTGCATTATGGAGGCTGGTTTTCAAGTATTTTGGCCCCGTGTAGGTACAGGTGCAAAAAAATATATATATATGTCCATCTTATGGCCTGAATATGTAAGGGCTTTGTAGATAATTGTTCCTTAAATAGATAAATGACACAAATTTAGCATCACTGGTTTTATGCGCTTTTTAGCTGACAAAGCTAGCCAATACACGAATAGTGTTGTTAGTTCACTGCATATTTTGAAAGGAAAAGGTGCCCTGGAAGATTTATTCTTATCATGTGTCTAGGTTGATCCATCAAAGTTAAAGCACAGCAAGGTAGTGTGCTGGGCACTTCCTTACTTCCCTCCTTACATCTAGTGTTCCTATTGAAGGGTTTTCTGATACCTACCTGTCTTGTACCTTTCAAAATTAATCACATGTTTCTATGACTTGCTCTGCAATAGCTGAGCCCCCACAGATTCCCATGTTATTGTGGTTGACCACATTATTTTAGTGCTGCAAATAAAACTCGGTTGAAGGGGGGAAAACCCTCAAAATCTATCTTTAAAATATTATTCATTTGACTATTTACTAGAGGGAAAAACCATAATCATTCTTCTTAGCTGAAAAAGATAGAGTAAAGCTAAGGGATAAATCTTATTTCATTTAAATTTTTAAGGAATTTTGTTTTAAAGTTAGTGTTTAAAGGAAATTTTTATTCTGTCAACTTTTGAATTTAAGCATGGAACCAGAGATTTCCAATTTTACTTCTGTGACTGGGGATGGAAATAACTACTGCTAAGTAAGAGTTGCTTTTGCATTGTATGAGATAGAAGGAAATAAGTTTTGGAGTGATAAGAAAAAGTGAGCATTGTAGCAATAGGATAACTAATTGAGAGGATGTTGACATTTTCATGAAATTATTCTTGTAGTGTGAACAATATATTGACATTTGTAATAATGTATACTAAAATCTTGGCTTTTTTTTTTTAGGTTCACTTAGTGATTCTAATAGTGATTGATTGCGAATTTTTTTGTACTTTTATCATGGAAAATGATGTCCCAAATTAATCTTTTGTTTTATTTTAGATGGGAAATATAAAATCATAAGAACGATAGGTTGACTGTGATAACTATGTTTACTTACAGAGAGAACAGGAAATGAGAATGGGTGATTTGGGTCCCCGTGGAGCAATAAACATGGGAGGTAGGGATTTGAAGCAAAAGGCTTCTGTAACTTACTTAAAATTCTTTGGGACTGTGTATGTTATTTATGGTGTTTACATTTTAATGACAGACTGATTTATACATTCATGGAATTAGTACTTTGGTGTTCATAGTGAAATCAGGTGTATTTCTTAAACTGTCAGTTGCAGTTAAATGTTTTAAGGTAATATGCCCAGAAGAAACCATGCATTTTGTTTAAATTTGAAAGCAATGAATGAGTCATTTTGGGGGGGGATGGGGGTGTGTCAATAGTTCTAACAAGCTTTCATTTTCATACTTCCTCTAACTTTCTGAAACAAGTAAGTTGAATGTAACTTTGCTAAAAAATAATTAATTATAAATGACAAATTTACATAAATATTTTCTGGGAACATTAGCTAAGCTTTCCATGGTTTATAGGATGGGCTTCAGATAGACTTACATTCAGCCTCCCTTTTGTTTGATCTTTTCTATTGGGACCAGAAGGTGTTACTATGACCCTTCTGAGAATTTGTAAATTCATTTAATTTCAAATTCAATTAAATTCAAAGTAAATGGAGAATTACCTTGTTCTTTTTGAATCTAAGTACTCTTGTATCATAACACTGTTGCCATTACTTATTAAAAATCTGTCATCCAGAGTTAATTGAAAACCTATTTTTGGACCCTTCCCTTGGGGAACTTTATTTTCGTGTTAGAGCTTGAGAGGAAGAATATACAATGACAAAAAAATTGTGTTTTACAGTTAACATAATACAATAAGATTAATTTTGAAATGGAGGCTAATTTCAAAATTAGTTAAGAGAGAGATTGTTATGGACTGGAGTACCTTAAGATGAGTTTGCATTATAAATTCAAGTTTTTAACATGAGATAACCTTGAAAAATTCAGAGGCCCCTGAAATAGTGAAGATTTTGTTTGCTTGACATTGTTTTTAATAGGAAGGATGAACAGCACAATTTATAAAATACTTTGATAAACAAGAGTACAAAAATTCTAAGATCTTTTCCAGAAATCTTTGGTATTAAAATTTAGATATTCTCAGTTCGTAAGTAAATGCCTCTCTTAACACTTCAAGTTAATTTTTTTTTTTTAACCTAGGAGGGGCTATCGGAATTCCTTCAGAGGGGCTCCTATATTATAGCCCATTTACATTGACTAGGTTGACATGATTAATGGAAGGACAGTAGGATAATATCTAGTAAATTTGACTTAGGAGTTTCTAGAATTCAGTTTAAATGGCCAGTTTAGACAATGTGAATTGCTAGTTAGGTTTCATATCAGTTCCTTGTTAAGGAACCTTTCTTTCTGAATGGTTGTGTCTGGTAGAGATGTGACTCTGGACTACTTTTTAATCAATCTTTCATCTTTAATACAGTAACATTCTATTATTTCAAATGGAACTTTGAATCAAATTGCATTTGATTCATTAATTAGGTGATATAAAATATTGGGCTCACTTTTATAAAAGAGGTTGTGGTTTTGTGTGTGTGTGTATGTGTTTAAGTTCCACAGGGTAAAATAATGTATTTGCTAAAGATGGAGATAAAATTCTTTGTCACTTCTTTGATTTCTTAAATACCACATAGGAGACTAATCTTTATTAACAGAAAGGGGAGTTTGATTTCTTAAATTTATCAGTAGTATTCTGTTTAGAATTAAAATATAGGCAGTCTCTAACTTACTTGTAAGTTAGAATAGCTTATCCAGAATGTATAACCTCATCCTTCCTAATGCTTTAGGAGACCTTAATACCGTGCCATTTGACCCCTAATGAAAATAATTGCGTGTTTTAAAGAATCTTTGTTGCCCCCAAGTAGAGTAAAGTGAAGAAGCTGAGGAAAGCAGAAATAATTTAGGTGGAATTGATCTGATCCCTGTGACAGGTTTAAATCATGTTTTCTGAATTTTTAGTTTTTCATTTGCTTTCCATTGCCTGAAATATCTCTAATGCTTCATTTGGTTTAGCCATTATATTTTTTTAAATGACAGTAGCTCTAGTTAGGATAATGGGACAAATGGCTGCAGTCTTTCAGATTATAAATCTGTAAATTAGTTCAGATTGCTATTATAGATCTCCAGGGAAGAAGGGAAGGTAAGTAATTTTGAAACATGGAATGTTTTAATAGGTCTAGGAATGAGAAAAATTCTTTCATACTAAAAGTAGGACCCACAATTAAGATTAATATTGTTGTAATTTATATCAATTACATGGGGACTTTAACAGGTTATTTTGAAGGATTAGCCTGAAAACTTCTTCAGCATCTTTTTTTTTTTTTTTTTTTTTTGGTTGGGCAGTGGGAGTTAAGGGACTTGCCCAGGGTCACACAGCTAGGAAGTGTTATGTATCTGAGGCTGGATTTGAATGCAGGTCCTCCTCAATCCAGGATCAGTGCTGTATCCACCTAGCTGCCCCTCTTTACCATTATTCATAAAGGAAAAGTGTATGTCAGTATTATTTGATTTACTAGTAGACCATTACCTGTAAGTTGGGAACTGCCTATATTGTTAGTATTTAATAGAAGTCTCTTGATTTATACATTTTACCAAAGAAAAGGATAATAAACAGAATATTAAATCTATATGTAGTCCTTGTACTTACAGTTGTAGGGTATAGTTATTATACCCCATTTATGGTTTAAATTCTATGCTAGTCTATTATGATGGCAATAACTATGTAATATAAAAATTAAAAGCCCCAGCTTTTAACCCATTGCTAGTAATATGTGCTATCTTGGATTCCATGAAAACAAGAGAGTTTGCAAAAATGGGTCCTTTGATGAGTTAGTTATATTGATATTTCATTTGTATTTGTTTGTAGCTTATTTAAATTTAGAAACTCGCCTGAAATTCTGTCAATTTTTTTTAAGCTTTATGTAGGATATAGTATTTTTCCCCCATATCATTCACAAAAATCACTTGTTATTTTTGAACTCTGGTGTGGCTGTACTTAAAGATTATTTTCTAATAATATTATGTAATTGCACAAAAAAATAGTATTTTTTGTACTTTCTAGTCAGAAATTTGTCTGCTAGATATCTTAGAAAGGTAATGGGAATTTTTTCCCACTGATTTGCCTCCATTGTTATGTCTCGAAATACATATTTCCTTTATAGTATATAAGATGTATAAAGCGGATACATGATATCATTTTCCTATTACTCAACTTCCTTAACTACTGTTAGAAAATTATGTTGGTCCTAGTGGTAGGGAATTTATTAAATTGGGGAAGGTTATGTAATGTAATGCTATTTAATGTTGTTTAAATAAGGAAGTTTCTTATTGCTGCACTGCATTTTAGTTTTCAATAAATTTGATGCTTGATTTGCTTTCTTTACATTGGAGGCAATAATTGAGGGGAAAAAATCCATTTCAGAGCAAATAATTGAGCTAAATTAAAAACCTGAAGGAAAATGGTTTTGATCAATTAAAAAATTTCCATTTGTAGATCTCTTAAATATATTTTAAATGCATGTGAAATCTAAGATAGGACAGCTCTAAGTATAGATTGTTTTGCATAGATGCGTTTAGCCCAGCACCTGCTGGTAACCAAGGTCCTCCTCCAATGATGGGTATGAATATGAACAACAGAGGAACTATACCTGGCCCACCTCTGGGTCCTGGTCCTGCCTTGGGACCAGAAGGAGCTGCAAATATGGGAACTCCAATGATGCCAGATAATGGAGCAGTGGTAATGTATCATAAAACTTATTTTAACTCTATTCAGCTATATCATGATACACTTCTGCACCAAAGATAACTTCACACTTAGCACAATTTGGCATCTTTTTTTTTTTTTTTGACAGGCAAATTTGGCAAAATGGTTGTAGAATGTTAGATATTTTCAATATTGTTAAGAAAGCAGTTCTGATAGGTGCTCTTTAAATGAGATTATTGTGCTATGGTATTGTGCATGTGCATATTACTTGTGTAGTAATGAATACGACTAAAATTACCATATTATCTTTACATTTCACTGCATATAAAATGTTGCCTTTTACTCACATTTAAAACATTTGCATTATATAAAAAAAAATGGACAAGTATTTTAAGAGTTTTACTTGACCATATTTTTATTAATGTGTCAACAAATAGCCTTTACTTTTGTTGTGGGACCAAAAAATACGTTTGAATTAAGTCTTGTGAAGATTCTCACAATTCAAAAAGAATATTTAGAATAACTTGTTTAGAATAACTTTTTATATTCAAATTAGAATATGAATGATTTGTTTTTTACTTGGACATGTAGTTTGTATGTTATTGCTGCATTTCTTACTCTTAATTATATTTGAGTAAAATTTTAAGGAATATGGTTTAATGTTTGCATTAGAGTGTGAAGATATCTTTGGGTGGGCTAAAAACTTTAAATTTTAATTTCATTTGTTGCCATTTTTATTACATGTTCAGAATAGTAACCAGAATATGCATAATTTAAAAATATATATTTTTTGAGAATTGATTTGGTGGTTTTAGTTTATTCTAGATCTGTTTTATAGGTATAAAAGTATTTGATAAGTGAAATTTGCATGAAGAGGATTAGTTAGGGTGTGCTTTGTAGACTTTCTGAAATGGTAGAGTTCTTATCAACACAAAATAAAGATTATTCTGTGCCAAAATAGGAACCATTCAGAAGCATCATTTTTGTAGGATTAACAGTGCTCTGTATATTCTTATGAAGATGCAGTGCATGTTATAACACTTTGGGGTTTTTGTTTTTTGTTTTTTGGTTTTTTTTTTTTTTTTGTAATTTATGCATTTAAGTTGTGATGGATTACAGTAATAATAGCTAGTATTTTTATGGTGCTTTAAAGTTTGCAAAGCACATTACAGGCATTATCTTGTTTGAGGTCCAGGTGCTCTTTATTATTCCTATTTTACAGTTGAGGAAACAGGCCAAGAGAGGTTAAGTGACTTACCTAAGGTCACATAATTTTTTTTTAAACATATAAGTGTCAAGCACTTTGCTAAAGCACTTCTCAGATACTTTCTCATTCCATCCTCACAACAACTCTTCTAGGTAGGTGCTGTTATCATTCACATTTTATAGTTGGAGAAACTGAGGTAAATAAAGGTTAAGTATTTGCCTAGGTTCATACAGCTAGTAAGTGGCTGAAATTGAGCTCAGGTCTTTCTAATGTGTAGATCTAGCACTCTATCCATTACACCACCTTGCTGCCTCTGATAATATTTAAGTATCTGAGGCAGAGTTTGAACCCAGTTGTTCCTGGCTCCTAGTCCAGTCTTTCCATTGTACTATGATGCCTCTGTATGATGAAACATAATTTATATGTTGAGTGAATTTTTAATATTCCTAGGACTATGGATATTAAGTGTTGTATTCAGTAGTCTAAAAGCCTTTTTTAAGTTTGTTTTTTGTTTTTTTGTTTTTTTCTTTAGTTGGACAAGCTGTTAATTCTAAGTCTTAAATTGGCTTGGTCTCCTTAAGTCTTTTTTTTTTTTTTTTTTTTTAAATCCAGGGAAAGGTAGTATTCAAGACTATACTTGCCAGCATTAGTATTTTTAATGTGTTGTATGCTGTTTTTGTTTTTTTTTTTTTAAATAGAAATGTGAAAGCATGTGATACAGATTTTAGTGTAGCTATTACTAACTACTAGGTATTTTTGTCCAATAAATTTTTCAGTAATCTTTGAGAAATGGCCATATGCTTTCGACTTTACTGTTTATTATGATACATAGGGTATTTGAAATATTTTTTGCTTAAATAGAATATATTAATGAAGTATTTTTGACCATTTATTTATAAAATATTTCATTTTTTCTGTTGATTTTCAAAAATAAAGATTTATATTAAGAGAATGCCTCATAAGCCCTTTTTGAAGGAAATTATTTTCAATATGAAGTTAGTATACCATGCATCATAAAAATTAGTTTTCTTCTGTTTAATGAAATTGGGGCAAAGCATTAGCAATGTGTAATTCTTCAGCTGCCTTTTGCATAGTGACTAATTAAAATGCTCCTTTCTTCCTTCTATGTGTGATCCTGATTCTGCTGGACTTTCTGCTGAACTTCATGACACCACCACTTGGGATTTTGATAATTTTTTCATACTTTTAATATTTATTGTATTCTAAATGGACTTAATGTTTATTATGTGGTACAATAGCATAATGATAGATTTTCCCAAGGACCACCATCTCAGATGGGTTCACCTATGGGCAGTAGAACAGGCACTGAAACCCCTCAGACCCCAATGAGTGGTGTAGGTCCTGTGAGTGGTGGTCCTGGTGGCTTTGGTAGAGGAAGCCAAGGGGGAAACTTTGAAGGACCTAATAAACGTCGCAGATACTAAAGAATCTTTCAGTCCTTGCAATTTAGAGAGAAGAAAATTTAGTGGTATGCCTTTATAATTTTCTGAAAGAAATGGTTTTATTGTTAATGTAGTCTTTTCAAAGTTTCTTTTGTAAAACCTGAAGTTTTTGTATTTTTTTCTTTAGTAATACATAAGCTTTGTAGTCTAGAGTGGAAATGATGATGCTCATCATTGTGAAAGTCAAATGTGTTTGTGACTTTAGCTAAATATAGACATGCGATCGTACTGTAAAACTTGTGCAGATACTTGATCTCAATAAAGAAATCACTTTGAATAATTTGAAATATTAGTAGTAGTATGCTCCTTTAAAGTATTACCAAACTTGGCTGTACTAATAACATTTTGGTTGCATTAACTCAATAATGCCAGCTATTCAAAAAGCAAGAAGATTCCATGCTTTTTAGTTGTAAACTAGAAAGTAGCACTGGACTTTGCAAGATGTGTGGTTAATACCTGTTGTATTAAGGGGTTGAAAGATAGTGCAACATCTTGAAGAGCTGAACCTTTGTACAAACCCTTAATGTTCTGTAAAATCAAGGTTATGTTGTCTATGGTTTAATAGCTAGAATAGACCAGAAATATTAAGAAAATCTTTGTCCTGTGTTCAATTTTCCAAATAAATACTTTGATTCTTGGCTAAAGCTGCTTGAAGATGAATCTCCTTTGCTAATATATAGTTTTGTTCTAGAAAATATATTTGGACTTGTAATAATTAACTTTGTTATGTCAATATCAACACTTCAGCGTTTGTTAAAAACAAATTGTGTACATAGCAAATGTAGCAATTTCACCTCTGCCCCTTCCCCCCCGCCCCCCCCAAAAAGGTTTGGCTTTGTCCAGGATTGGGAGAGGTTAAAATGGATGTAGTTCCAGGGTTTGCTATGAAAAATTTCAATTAGATCTTTGATTAGATCAAACTGTTTGTTTATAGATCATAATTGGATTTATGTCCATTTTTTTTTTTATACTCTTGGGTACTGAAAGCCTTTGATTTTGAGCATTTTGTTTTCAAGACTGGCAGGTTCTTAAATAATGGTATCCAGTACTTTAATAATGTACTGTCATGATAAATAATCTTACCGTCTATGAATTACCTTCAAACATACCTGGGAAATGGTCAGCTGTTATGTCATCTTGCCATTTAGATCATTTTCAGTTTTGTAATCAGATTTACAGAACCTGTCCTACTACAAAATAATGCTTTCATTTTAAATTTAAATATTTACTTAAAACAGTAAGTTTACAACTTAAATAGTTGTTTATGAAACAACTTTTTCATGTGTTTCAGAATGATTTCTTTTTAACTTTTGGAAAAAAATTAAGTTTTAGGAGTAACAAATTATAACAAGAAATTCTAATCCATTACCTGTTGGCTTTTATTTCATGATATTTGCAATATTATGTGTATAGGATGGCCCACAAATCTTAATGTGATTTTAATCTATCAAAACTTAAGCATTTTGAGCCACCCTCTATAGCAGTTTTAAAAATGGAATGATTTCTTCCATTTGATCCTTTATATGATTTAAAATTTAAGCAGACTTTTCAGAAGTCTACCAACTTTTATTTTTTAATATAGATAGTAAAAAAAGATATATTTGAAATCTACTGCTCCTGTGTGCTAAGTTTTTTTTGGTAATTACAAAATGTCATGATTCTTTTTCTTAATTTTAATATTCAGTCACTGTTGTGTAGTTTAAACTTTTTTTTTTGAAAGTGTGCACTAGTATTGTCTGCACACACTTGTCTTAGGCAATTATTTGAACACAATAGATCGGTAAGAAATATAAGTGATAACTAGCCAAGTATGTTTTACTACCATTTGGGTTACTTTCTCTAGGTGTGAAGAAAGGGCAGTTATTTACTTGAGAAATTTTTTTTTTTAAAGCTTTGTCTCAATTATCATAATACCCTTGCAGTTAAACATACCTTATTGTTTGCATGTGTTTGTTATATACTAGGTGATTTTGTGAGTGTCTTATTTTATTACAAACCTGAAATAGGGTGGGATGAAATTTTGTTCTTGGCTATTAAATACCAGGTCAGCCTGGATGCCATTCTTTGACATTGTGTATGATTTGATCAAGAACATTTGAAAGCCAATGCAAAAAGTGGGTGTTACATCTCCTGAACATCATAATGTCTGGGCTCAAGTATGGCTTCCGGAGTAGAGTTCTTCACAGTCTGTGGCCCTTCACGGAGAAAGTCCTTCTTCAGTACTTACCAAGTTTATCCTGGGGACAGTCTGCTTCTGAGTGCCAGTCCAGTGGAGCACCCATGAACTTTTAGTTTATGCATTTTTAGGATCATTACCCACCTCCTTGTATAATCAAATAACTTTATTGTTAAATTTTTATCTCTTTCCTGAATTAGTAAAATGTGTGGAATTAAGGGCTTATTTTGTCTGCCTTTGTCTTTTAGTTGCAAGAAGTGATAGTATAGAAATAGAAAATTTAGCAATGTTAATTAACTTACTTAAGGTATCACTTGAATTTGTTATCTGCTGCCAACATTCCTTCCTACTTACTAAAGGAGATACAAATCAAATTTTGGCATACTTTGGCGGTTATTTTCTTTGTATAGTTTGTTAATAGTTGTGTTCTAAAGTTTGAAATATTCAGCTATTTTACATTTTGTAATAATTAACGTGGTCAAAATAAACATACATCCATTTTTCTCACTTTTATTTTAGGTGGAAAAAATGTTTCCTGTGTTGTTTGTTACTTTTGACATTAAAATCATTTTTTGTGTGTGTAAATATAATTTTTTTTAAATGAAGGGTCACCAGTTTTTTAGACTTTAATAATTCATTTTCCTGGAAATCAGAAGAAGTAAATATGTTGATACTGGTAACAAAAACTTTGCAGATTCGGTTCACATTAACTGATTGCCTACAGCATCAAAATGTTGCTAAATTTTTTATAAGTGAACTTTTCTTAGATAAGTTCCCCAGAAATAGTAATCAAGATCACTGGCTACTTTAATAAGGGCTCTGCTGTTTGTCCAGTATATTTCCTCTTAAACTGTCCTTTAAAGTTTCCTTTCACATTTAGTTCAATATCATATCTGTAATGAAGGCGTAAATTTTATCTGGTATCTACATGAAGAGCCTGAAATGTGCTTAATTATTATTATGATCAACAGTAGCCAATTAAACTAGGAACGTCTGGGCTAACCTGTGTCTGTTCCATTGTGACTAAAGAGCACATAGATTGGAAAGAATGTAGCTGATGAGTGAGAGTGTTGCAGATATTTGTGTGGAAATGAAAAATGCCTGAAGTTGAGTGGTCAGGTAGACAAAGTGCAAGTAGTTTTTAAGTGCAGCAATTTGGAGAACCATGGGGTGCTTGTAATACATGTGTCTTAGGGCTGTATGTTAAAATTTTCTGAAATGTAATCATTGATCCTTGAAATAGCCAAAAACGGTAAAATTCATTGTCTTTCTAAAATATTTATAGAGTAGTATAGGAAATGGGATATAGCAGTATAGATTTCCATTAAAGATAAAGCAGGGTGGGATTATTCACTTTCAAAAAGCCCCTTTTCCAGATTTGTAGGTCCTAGTGCAATTAAAACAGTGATTTGATTTATATGAATTTATATCAAGACATCTGTTCAAAGTGATACTATCTGCATATTATGGTTTATGTTTTTATCCCTGCATAAAATATGAGGAAATGTTTGAATACTTGCAAGATTGATTTTGTTTTTATTTTATAACTGGTTTTTGTGTGTGTGTGTGTGCGTGTGTGCGCATCATTGTTAATTCAAGCTAATTTTTATGTTTAGATTTAAGTATTTTATTATCTGTCATGATCTTTTGTTTTTTTGGTTGTCGAATAATACAGAAATATATGCATTTTATTTCATGTAATTTTTTAGTTATTTTCACTTTTAGTTCTTTCAGTATTGCTGAAAACATGGATGAACTTAAGGAGTTTGTATTAAGATTATATATCCAACACACTGTGTCTAGCCTCTGCTGCCAGGTGTTTTTATATCATTAGACAAGTCACTACAATACACATACTTCAGTTACATCATCTTTTTCTCTGTGATTATCTGTAACTCTGAGCTATGCTGTCACCTACACATGAGTGATTTTGTTTGCTTAGTCACTTTGTGTGTGGTGATAACAGATTATGATTATATTGTATTTTCAGGTTTATAGAGCCACTTACATATTTTGCAACAGTCTTATAAAGTAGAAGTGGGGAATATTATCTGTGTTTTGCACCTGAAGAAACAGCCAGAGGGGTTAGAAACCTTTTCTGAGGGTCGTAACACAAGGGAGTAATATTTTTTTCATGTAGTTTCACAAAAAAGAGGGAGTTATTCTTAAATATGTAAAATGTTATGGGTTTAAAGTTACTTATAATTATTACATTTCCCAAAGTATTAGTTTCTTTAAAAACAACTGAAACTCATAGTAAAAAAAAAACATTTTATATCTCTGGAATGATGAGGACAAAAAAAAACAGCATGATAGTTTTGTCCATGATTTTTCATGAATTACCCTGTGTTTAATATTGTTTCTGCTGACAGATTTCTGAGAATATTCCTACCTTCTTTTGTGGGCAAATCATATCACTTTAGTCCAATCTTATAGTGAGGACTGTCTTCCAATTTTGGCAGACTTATTTGTAGCATAATTGATTTTGTTGTGTGGCCTGTACCTTTCTACTTCTTAGCACTTCCTTGAGTTCTCTGCTTTTTGTTGGCATTCCCTTGGAGAATGCAGAATCTCATTTACAGTGATTGGCACCAGAGGAACATTTTAGTGGCCAGCTCAGTAGTAGCGTAGGTTATCAGAATGGCGGAGTTAACTTTAGTTTACTGCTTCACAAAATGGACATCATATCTGTCCAAAATATCAAAGAAATGCTTTGAATCAAATTAGATAATATCCATTAAAACGATTTTAGTTTTGAAGAAAAAATTTTGCTACACTGAAATACAATGGTTACATCTTAGCATATCACGTAGATTCATTTCTGTCTGGATTCATGTACTCATGACTGATGTCATTTAATTGAAAATTTTTATTCTATTTGGAAAGATTATCACATACTCTATCCCTAGGCCAGCTCTTTTATTGCAAATTGTGCAGGAGAGCACTAAAAAAATTTTTTTTCTTAAAAATTATCTTAGGGAATTAACATGAGATAGTTTGTATAATTTTAAACTCTGATAATTTGATACTAAAATTATTTACCTCAAATTTTGAGATAATACTTCTAGGGTTTTTTAATAGGAAAAATATATTCAGTTGGTAAAGGTAAATGGAGTTTAATATTTGTGATATTTTATATGAAATCTTCTTACTTTTCCTCCTGTCAAGTACCATTGTCTTGTTTCTCCTCCCTCTATTATACCCATCAGTGGTTCTTTTTTGTTTTCTCTTTTTGAGGCTCAGTAATAACTGTCATATAATAATCTGTCATAGATAGTATGGCAAGAATTTTTGACACTTGATAATTTTGAGTGGATAAAATCTATACTAAGATGGTCTATATATATTTGTTAAGATTAGTTTTAATTACTGCTGAGGGTAGAGTTAACAACTTCAGTATTAAAAAGTGAAAATTGGGGTATTGATTTAAATGACTAGGTAAACTTAAAACATCGCTATGCCAAAGACGGTAATAATTCACTTTAGATTAAAATTAGTAAATATTAAGTGAAGGTATCTTAAGTATTTCTAATTGCATTTTGAATCTGGATTCTTTATTGTGTTGATTAGACACAATCAATCTATTTAAGTGAGGAAGACATCAGAAAATATTTTCATCTTCCCCGTATCAATAGAGAGCTTTCTCTCTCTTTTTCTTTCTCTCTCTCTCACTCATAAAATTTTATGTAGACAGAATTCTCAATTATAATTATCAACGAAATGGATTTTGTTATTGAGAGCTAAATTTGATTATATGTTATTAATTATCTATGCTTTCTAGTTTTTCTTTGAAGGTGAGTCAAATTACCCATTCCACCCTAGTACGATTCTTCTCAGCTTCCCTTTCCTTAGTTTAGTGATGGATTATAACATTGTCTTTCATGCAGTCCACAGTGAATTCCCTGTTCTCTGAATCTTTATTTGATTTTTAACTTCTCTGGAATTAGGCTATAAGTCTTGTTTTAACCTACCCTTTATAAAGTAAACACTCCTCCAGGTAGAAGTTCCATATGACTTTTATGTCTAGGCATGGGTTTGAGTTTACATGAGTTTTGAATAACAATCATTATAAAATGTAATTTCAACAAAGAGGAATTATCAAATAAAAAGACAATGTAATAGCACTGGTAGTATTTGAGACATCACAATTTTCTACCTAAGTATCTGGAACTTGAATATGTGTACATTAGGATGAAATTATGTTAACAAAAAAAGTTAATCTTTTACAAATATTTGTAGTTATCTCATTTCTTCATAGTGAAATTATGAGAGCTCATTTCCATGATAATATTGCATCAGTTTGCTTGTAGATAAGAGCTTCAGTACCATTGTAGGTACTCCAAAAAGAAATTTATTGACTCTTTGTTAAGAATAGTTTTTTCCATAGGAATAAATAATTTTCTGAAGAGCTTAACTTATGTTTATTGTAGTGTATAGGAGACAATCAGTGACCATTTCTTTCTTGTAAGGCATCATCTTAAGAGCCTTTGAATTAGCCTCATTGGGAAAAACAGCTCAAGAAGTAAACTCCTAAGTTCTTATAGACTTAACTATTATGTACTAAGCCTTTGTGCATATAATGTTAAGAGAGTTAAAGCCTCTTAACTTTTTTTTAGCAGCAGATCAGATAATACTTGTAATGTTTGTAAAAGCTCAAATCACGGTACCCAGCCAGGATAGAGTAGATTCTACATATTTTTATTTCCCTTCCCGTCCTTCATCAAGATAATAACTTCAATTTACATTGGGTCCAAAGGAATCCCTGTCAAAATATAGTTTAGGCGATGCAAACCCTAGAAGATATATTTTAAAATGTAATTAATTTCTCTCTTACAGTATTTGGCTTTTTAAAAAAATGTATTGGTATCTCATATTTATGGGAGAAACATGATGTCTTAAAATGATTACCATGTGGTCATATAGTTTAATTCCTTTAAAAAGTTGAACCTGAAGATTCTCAGAATACTTGAAAATAATATTGGGTGTGAATAATCTTACTCAGTTTTACTCTTATTTAGAAATATTACATTACCATTTTAAGAATTTTTAATGAGAATGATATTTTTAAAAATAGATTCTCAGAGATGGTAAACTTAACCCTCAAGAGTTATACATGATAACCAAGGAAGAAAAAAGAAAAAAGTACTGATCCTACTCCATTGTGGCATTTTGTAGTCTTCATTTGAAATTTTTTTTTTAAAGAGATACTTCATTTCTTAATATTCATTGTAGTTCATTACGGTCCAGAAGTTAGTTTCCAAATTTGGAGGCATATAAAGTAGATGAAAATACCACCAAAGTGGTTTTATTTTAAATTTGTTTTTTGAAACAATGTGATTATCTTTTTTTGGATTGGTAACATCCATCTTCATCCTACTGTGTGTACTACAAGGGTTAGATTAGAGGTAAGGTGGGCTAAGGATATCAAACACCAGTTAATGAATTTGTTTTCATTACATTTTTGTGAGAATCTTTTTAAGTTGTGAAATATTTATAAATTCTATTAGTTCATAGAATTGTACATCCTTTTTCTAGAGTAGTTGGTTCTTAAGATAGGATTAAATACCTTTTTATAAGTTTTTCAATACCTTAATGCTATATATGTTTTATTAATTTAAAAAAATTTTGAAGTGTATTCACAGATCTGATCCAAAAATGTCAATAGCATTAAAAAAAAATGAACCCCTGCTTTAGAGGCTTCATTATATACATTTTTTTTAAACATGAGCTGATAATTCTAGAAAGTAAGAATCATTTAAATTTTATTTTTTCCCCTTAAAATAAACTGAAAGAATTTCTCTTATCTCTCTGGATGTTCTATTTGATTTTTCCTGTTTGAGAGTTAGGCATTTGACCATTAGATGGCGATTTGCAATATTCTTTCTTCATAAACTAATGTTACTAGACTTTAGGAGTATTTCTTTTCCTTATATTCTATAATTTATAGAAAACTGTTCTAATAAAAAGTTTTTTATTTGTGTTTGTAGGAATTATGCACTTGTGAAATAGTTACATCATTTTTCCTCATAAAATTTCTAATTTTATACTGACCATGATAAGCTGTTTGATCATGAATGCTATTTTGAATGCATGAAAGACTTTACATTATGCAGTCATTTCAGTTTGTGAGGATAAATTAGTTTGTTGTATTGGTTAAATTAGTCCAACGGACATATATGTTAGTCTTTCAATTTCATCTGTTTCAGTTGTGTGGTTTTTTTACACATTTGTACAAACCAATAGTGGGAGTTATATATTCTGACATTTAAAAGCATAAGTAAATGCTTTTATATTAATTGCAGTCTTTTAAAAAGTTGTAGAGTTAGACATGTTTAATAGTTTCTCTAATAATGTGACTTTACTGAAGCAGATTGACCAAATCACAAGAAATTTATGTTTTTCATTTTGAAATAGATTGGCTAAAATAGCGTAGAGCATTATTTTTATGAAACACAGCAACAGCCCTAGTGATAAGATATCCTTTATGCTCAGCAACCATCAAACAAATTAAATTCCTAAGTAAGCTTCAAATAATCTTGTTCTCTTTTTAGCTTGGGAGATAGATCAAAAATAATCCATAGCCCATTTTCCTTGAATTATTTGTAAAATTAGATTAATGATTTTAATTTACTTGATTATCTCTTTTACTCTGGTAGCCTTAATTAAATACCTTAGGTTGTGTTGCTTAGCAGCTTAGAAACAGTGGAGGTTGAGGGTCACTGGTAGAGGAGTCATTGCTGAGTTGAGTATAGAGGCAATATGCCAAAACTAGAAAAGCAACTCCTGTTAAGACCCTTACGGCCTCATTATAATAGACCCTGGAGACATCTTTGCATTAGTATTGTGAAGTAGTTTGAGTCAAGATTTACATTTTTTAAATAATTGGAAAGACATTTTGGCAACTTAATGAGGTAAGTTTCAGGTATGTACAAAAGTAATTAATAACATGTTACTTTCAGATGATTTTTTTTTAAAGAAAATTAAATATATTTAATAAAAGTTAATTGAAGTTTTGCAGTTATTTCTGGGCTCTAAACTAGAGCCTTTATTTCTTCACTAAGTTTCCATTGGTCCTTTCTATTTAGAATACTTTAGTCATTTTACTTGAAATTCATTATTACTCTGCCCCAACCACCCAGCCTTAACATCTTCCCTACATAGCTATTTTTTGTTGTTGTTGTTGAGCTGCTTCAGTTGTATCCAACTCTTTTTGACTCCATTTGAGGTTTTCTTGGCAGAGATACTGGATTGATTTTCCATTTCCTTCTCTAGCTATCTTTACAAAGTGATATTTGAGATAGTATTTTAGTATTAACATTTAAAAGTCACAAATACTGCTTTTAAAATCTTTTCTACAAGGAACTTTTGTATGTGAGGCAAATTTGAAGTTTTACTTTCATGTCCTCTTAAGAGATAGTATATGCTTTATCATCTCTGTGGTGAATTCCAATGCTTCTAAGAATCACAGAGTTTTAGATTTGGAAGGAATCATGACAGACACTTTAGCCCACACCACCATCCAATACTTCTTATTTAGAAGTCAGGAAATAGACCTTGAGAGGCAAAATAATTTTCTCAGGTTATTATTGAGCTTGATCGCATAACTACAATAAGAATACTTAACTTGACCACATAATTTTTTGCTACTGGTTTATTAAAACATCTATGATTTATTTATCCCAAGTATTTAGCATCTACTCTTTGGGGGGGGGGCGGTGAGGCAGTTGGAGTTAAGTGACTTGCCCAGGGTCATACAATAAATGTCAAGTGTCTGAGCCACATTTGAACTCAGGTCCTCCTGACTCCAAGGCCAGAGCTCTATCCACTGCGCTACCCAGCTGCCCTAGCATCTACTTTTGCCAGGCTTTTGACTAGGTCAGTGGGATACAAAAACAAAAAATAATGCCTTCCATCTTAAAAGAGCTTCTGTTGGGACAGATATACATAGAGCTTTGTATAAAACGTGAACTAATTTGGGAACTGTGCTGAAACCTGGGGAAAATATGCATCCTAACACCCTCAAGTAAAACACATTGCAGTTCTTCCATTCTTTACTGGATTAGTTAATCCCATTCTTTAGCCGATGGGTTAATCTTATACTGTTGCCATAAATTGCCTAGTTACTAATTAACTCTTTACTTAGAGGTGAGATTGTACATATGATTATATCTGTTAACCATACTGGAAACCTTTTTTTAATTTGAGTAGAATACCTCTTATTTTTGTTTACCTCTGTGCCACAATGAAACATTGGAGTAGAATGTGTTGGAGTCCATTGAGGTAAGATAGTCATCATACAGGAAGCTAATTTCTCCATTTTGCTTAAAGACTTGTATACTAGAACAGTTTAGGATTGGCACAATGCAAAACCTATAAAATGGGAGAAGGTTGCCTATCAAAGAAATAATATTTCTTTCCACATCTTGATTGCAATGATGAGAATAAAGAAACAGTTCAGTGTTACAGTTTGTACCTTCTTTGAAGCTCCTTGGTAGAAAACCAGCCTTCAGAATGTAGAAGGCCTGGATTCAAATCCTACCTCTTGATAGATGCTGGCTGTGTGACCCTAGACAAATCACCCTCTTAAAGGGTCCTTGGAAAGACTTGACTAAGTTTTAGAGCTGTTGCCAGTCTCTATTAGTTGTCAGAGTTTCTTAAAGATTTTCCCTGTTACTGATGAAATCATGAGTTAACAGCTAAAATAACCTCATTCTCCCATCAACTTTGTTACTACTTTTAAAAGATGCAAGACAACAAAAAATTTATGTTTCTGAATTTTTTTTACTATGCATAGTAAATTAGTTCACCACATGCTTAAATGAAATTACAGTATATTTCTGGAGAATGAGTAAATAAACAAATTTCGGTTTGCCAGAATTTTCTTGCTGTTGGACAAGAGTTATAAAACTGGGCCATTGTTTGTTGCTTAGCTATGGGTTTGTGAGTTGATAGCTTTCACATCAATATTCTTTATGCTCATCTTATAGAATATATTTTTAATAATTGGTAGTTTGAGGCATTTAAAGAAATGCTAATATTTTTAATAGTATGTAATAGAATAAAAATTTACCTTTTTAGTGTAACAAATCAAATATTGGTGAAACTAGTTGACATCCATCGCCATTCCTTGCCTACTATAATATTTTGGTCTATGGAGCAGTAGGATGCTCTGGTATGATGTGGTACTTTGGCGACAAGCAACTGTGACAACTGTCCAAAGAACTTTCTCACTCAAAGCTAAATTGCAGTTTGCATATTCTAATTTAGTTCGTATAAACTTTGCTATTTCAGAATTGCAATACTTTAAAAAAACAAACTGAAAAAACCCATTTTGATTTATAATGTGGGATTGTTGGGACATATTGTGAAAAATAACATTTAGATAGACATTCCAGTGATTACTTGCAGATTTGTGGATTCATTTTAAAAAAATGAAAACTTTGATCTTTAAGAAAGTATGATTTTATCAGTAATGGGTTATATAGCCTGTACTGATGCAGGTACAGGCTTCTTCCCTCTATGTCTCTGAGTTGCTTCATAAAAATTAAAAAATGAGTGCAAGGGAATATTTTTTCTAAAGGTTAAAAATAGAATTTTATATTTGGACTTTCTCTTGGCAAAAATGCCAACCTTTTTGTGACAACTATTGATCATATTTGACAAATTAGTGAAAATAACATGAAGTGAAATACTTTTTTTTTGACATTTAGATTTGCTTTTAATTAAATAGCTTAGTTTTAGAATGGTAATTTCCATCAGATGGTTGCCATTACAAACTTATAGTACTTGAAATTTGGTTAATGTTCTCTTTGGGGGGTACTGTGTAATTTGCATACTATATATACTGTATCTGATTTAAAATATTTTCATGCTTTTCCATATTATTCAAATAGTGTTAGTAGCTTTCTGAATGTTAGCCACAATTTATTGTCTTTGGGAAATGTATATTTTATGTTCATCAGAGAATCTCAATTTAGAAAGTTAGGGTCTTGTACTTCTGAATATTAATTTTTTGACATTTTAAAAATATTGTTATTACCTATTCTCATTGTATTTCATATATAGTTCACCTCTGGGATTGGTAGTTTCTGATTTCACTATTGTAGGGGCACTCCTGGTGAGAAACTCCCTTTTCCAATGCAAATTGGCAGTTCTTTTGGAACTTAATACTCTTGGTTACATCACTGATTTGTATCAGAGGTGTTCAATAATAATGTTCAATAATTTGTGCCCCTGCCTTTTTCTAAGGAGCAATTTCTTTCAGTCTAAAAGTATTAATGTATTTGTGTTAATTGAATAAAAATTTCTAGTAAATATTTTTAAGGCTATTTTTCCTCATGGAACCAAATTTATGAACTGTGGTAGCTAATTATTGACACTAATTATTGACAAATTAGCTTCCTGTATGATGACTAATTTAATTTATTCATGACACTTAAGTATTGCCTCAGTTTGACCTTTATTGCATTTTTATTCCATGTCAACCCTCATACTGCATATTGTAATGATCCTGCCTTATGAACTCTAGTAAAATATAGTATGAAATTATCATATTCTTTATATAGTGTGTTGTCATCAGTATAAGAAGTATTATTATATAATACTAAGCAGCGTGGTTTTTTGAGTTCATTTAACTTTCAGAAACAAGTTTCAATTACAGGAAAATACACTAATTACTCTAAAGGTATTCAAGAAATAATTCATTCAACATCAGTTTGAATGAAAAGTCTTTGAGTGAAGTTTTGAGAAATTCATTATTGTATGTAGAAGATTATTTCACAGGTAAGAAAAACAAAATAACACAGAAAAAAAGCCATAAACCTGTGATAGAAATAAGAAATCACGAGAGAAAACTTGGAACCAAATTGAAGAGAGGCATTCTTGAAGAAAAACCTACATTTTTTTCAGGACAAATTAATTGGACTGGAAGAACTGGATTGAAATCTTGATCTGTAATCCAAGGTCATCATTGGTATAAGAATGCTATCCTGTATTTAACTTGAAATTTTATTTTCTATCAGTCTACTTGGATATATCTAGGTTAACCAGGTTTTGATGTGTATCAAAAAGTAATTTTTCCTAGGAGCTTTCAATTTAGTTTGGGAAACAGTGGAAGCATATGATTAATCAATGAGAAGATAAATGTCAAATTAAGTGAGAGATGTTAAAATACCTATCACTTAAATTGTTATTATCTAGTCTAATATAGCCTATATAGTCTATTCATACATACATGCATGTATGCAGTCTGCTACTTAGATTAGGTATAGCAGTGTGAAATTGCGTTGTGGAGGATTTACAAATATTTTCTACACTTAAAAGAAATAGCAGAATTTGTATATGTAGAAGTTCAAGTAGAGGGGGGAGATGCAGCAGAGGCAGCAGTATGAATAAAAAATGAAAATGCTATAGTATGAAACCAGTTCATCAGGAGTTAATATTTGAAGATCCTTGAGAAATATATGCACTTTGCAAACCTTAAAGCATTAAGTGTACCATCTTTTAGTTTGGGTGGATGATAAATATTTATGGAGATCTTTGAATAAAATGTTCAACCACTTTTCAGAATAGTTATGGTATGGGGGAGGCATGTGCTGGTTCTAGGGTTATATTATGAGTAGTTTTGAGTTGTTGTCATACTCTTGATAGGCATTTAAGAGCATAAGGAGGTTGGGTCTGGAAGGAAATGAGACTTTCAGTAAAAGAAAATAAGCCCAACTTGAAAATTATGAGATCTAAACCAGGCTTCAAAGAAT
The DNA here is from genome assembly GCF_900497805.2 of Vombatus ursinus. Classification (NCBI taxonomy): domain Eukaryota; kingdom Metazoa; phylum Chordata; class Mammalia; order Diprotodontia; family Vombatidae; genus Vombatus; species Vombatus ursinus. The sequence continues at coordinate 21,576,701 of NW_020954591.1, forward strand.
AACAAGTTTTGGGGCCTGGAGGATAGAAAAAGAAGAAGCATGTAATGAAAACTAAAACTAGAATTTTCAGTAAGCACAATCAACTGCGTCAAATATGATATTAAATGGATTGAGAAAAAAATCGCATTTGCAGCAGGAAGCTTTCAAGCTAAAAACTTAAGAAATATTTTATTAAATGGCTGCAACATGCTAGGCATTATCTATGATGAAACACTTGAGATAGATGAGAAAGAGCCAAGAATTTATGGGAATATTAAGAAAGGGAAATAAGATGTGAATAAAAATCTAGAAGAATTTCAAGATGGCTGCTACAGTGCATCCATAATCTCATCAATGTGAGTACTCTATAACAGTGCAAAATCTTAATGCTTTTTGTCCTTCCCTTTCTAGTTCCTGACCATGTCCTAAAATAAGTCTTCAGATTTACTCAGGATTTCCCCAGTACACTAGAGCAGAAGTGTCCAACACACAGCTATGATGTCCCTGAGGGTCCCTGGAACCAGATAATTAGAAAACTTTTTAAAACAAAAATGCGATAGAACATAGATAATTACAATTTGTGCTTTTCTAAGTCATATAGCATAACCTTATGTGCCCTTTAGTGGCCTCTGTATGTGAGTTTTATATCCTTGCCTCAGAGCCCGCCTTTTATTACTTTCAGCCTCTGTAAAGTCAGTGCTCTGATACCCATGTGTTACTTGTCTCTTGGCTGTGGAAGCAGCTTATTATTTTTCTCACTTGCATTTCCTATCTTTTATGTTACTTGTGCATAGGTAATTGGTGATAATGTCTGACACAAAAATTTAGGCATTGCAAAAATTATTATGTCTATAGTATGTTGTAATGAAAAGAACATTGACTTTTGGAATTGAGAAATGTCAGACTTTGATTCCTGCCTCTGGACAATACCTAACTGACATAGTCTTAGCTTCATTTTTCTCCTCTCTAAAATGTGGATACCATTTGGAGAACCTACCTCACAGGGTTGTTGTGAGGATAAAAATACGGAACCTTAAAAAAAGCCTCAAGGTATCATATAAATATTGGGAATTCATGGAATCTTTAAAAAAACATTTTTGCTATAGGTTTTGAACAGTTTATCAAAGACTCTTGATGGTGATTTTATCTGGGCAACTATCCACATACTACACTCTAAAATATTTTTTTCATTTCCTTTGGAGATACCCTTATCTACTTTACCCCTTCATAGAGCTTTCTACAATTTAAAATCTCTCTTTAGTTATTTCAGTCCCTTTAGTAATTTTTGAGTGTCTCAACGTATTTGAAATATTTAACACATCTCTCAATTGAGCTATAACAATTTCATGTGTACTTTTATCACTTGAAAATATCTTCGCTTTGTATTGCCCGTTAGATTCTAAACTGCTTGAGAAGCAGTATCATTCTAAATGCATAACTGTACACAAATTATTAACAAATACACCATCAGTTGCATTATGTTTATTATTAGCCACTTTCTGCTTGATAATTTAGATCTTGAAGATCTTGGAAGTTCATCTATGAAGTGGTCTGCTGATGATTACAATTTCCTCTTAGAATACCACAAAACATCAAATTATGGATACTATTGAAATTTATACCTAGAGAATTTCTGAGATACATTGAAGTTAAGTAACTTGTTCAGGGATATATTTATAACTCTGTAAAAGTCAGAGTTCAGACAGGATAACCCACTTCCATTAATTAACAGGACTAATAAAATTAATGAGACTAATAAACTTATAGACTAACTGAAATTGCTGTATGGCATTACTCTACATAGGAAAAATGTAGAAAAACTAAATAGTGGAGTAGTAATTTTGAGTTCTCCCTCATTAATAGTTTTCAAGAAAGGCTAGATATCTTTTTGTTAGATGCGTTGTTGATGGGAATTTTGGATAGAGGTGGAATAGTGTAGATGGCGTCTTGAGATTCTACATTTTTTTTTCTTCTTCAGATTAATACCCTGCCAGCTATTTGCTACTCTGTTTCCGTATGTGTCAGTAGTATCAATCAAGAATTTTTTCTGTGCAGTGATTCTGGGCCATATGAAATAATCAAACCTGGTTTTCCTTTTTTTCTCCCTCTGAGAAGCAATTCCATTATTTAAAACAAGTGTAGCTATTGACACTATTTGCTATGTTTTATCACTCTTAGTTTCAGTGAAATAATTTCACAATTATATATAATAAAAAATATTCACTTATATTGTTTAGCTATTCGTGGGATAATAAGAAAGATAAGGGTTGGATCCTACACCAGGCACAGGTACAGGGGTATTAGGGAGTTTTAACTCTAAATGGGTTTCATTTTAATGATTCAATTTTCGTCAGATTTGAAAATAAAATTATTTTACACGTTTTCAAATTTTATTGGTGGTGGGGGGACGGGACTAGGCAATGAGGTTACGTGACTTGCCCAGGGTCACACAGCTAGTAAGTGTTGTGTGTCGGAGGCTGGAATTGAACTCAGGTCATCCTGACTGCAGGACTGGTACTTTATTCACTGCACCACCTAGGTGCCCCTTGAATTCCTTTTGAATCTTCATTATTTGGACATCAAAATTCTCCATGCATTTCTGAAGGTTGTGTAGAATAGATGAATTTTGAAATTTACTTCATAACTTTTGGAGATTTTTGGTCTTTTTCAGCTTCAGTAAGAGCAAGACTACTTTTAATTTATTAATTAAAGAATGAACTTAAGTCAAAAAATCAGTTTTTCCCTTAAGTTCATTCTTTAATTAAAATGGTGTTCTAATGGTTGCATGTTAAATTTGCATCCAGCATTTTATTTTTGAATTTGTTCTTACTGTAAATATGATTGTAACCAAAAAACATGAGTGAAAATTTTCTAAGAAAATGAACCAGCACTGTTAAGTGCCAGAACTTAAAGAACTTTAAAGAGTCTTTCTCTGAACCTTATTGTTCGGCTATCTAGGAGAGGAGAGGGAAAATTCTACTTTAGGACTGGACAGAGCACGGCCATGCGGTGAGTTGAAACGTTGAAAGATTTCTCTTTCAATCAGAGTTTATTGATGTGCCCATGATCACACAGCTAGAAAGTATCTGAGGCCATATTTGAATTCGCGTCCTCCTGATTCTAGGGTCAGTGCTCTACTGACTGCACCTTCTAGCTGCCCCTAGGAAAGGTCATTCTTGAAAATGAAGGTGACCTTGCTCTAAGAATATTTGAAAATGTCATTAAAAATATGTATATGCAAGCATTTAATGAGAATTCATATCGGTAATCTGTATGTAGAAGGGAATTTTGTTGACCCAAAAGATTTGAAATCTAAATTGAAATAAGGTAAAAAATAAGGATATATGTCATAGAGGAATTTCATACTAAGATCAAGAGATAAACTGCATATTTTATATGCATATGTAACTTATTAATTTTAGCTGATAAGATATTTACATAGTAATCCCTTGCAAACCCTTTTCTGTATGTTTCAAATTGATCTCATAAGTGTAGTAGGCAGCATAGGTACTACTTTACCCCATTTTACAGGAGACACTTAAGGAATAGATTTTTTTGTTTTTACGTGGTGAAGCCATAGTTCAAATTTAAAATCAAGTGTCCTGACTTAAAAATAAAATATTTTTTCCACTTTAATACATCTGCTCTCATATCAGATTTCTCTTTTCAGTTATACACTAGGCTTATAATAAAATTCCCATAATGAGGGGGTTATCACTTTAAAATGAAAGGATACAATCTAAATTATTTCTTTATAAATTCATTTATTAATGTAAAACTTAATCTCATGGTGCACATAGCAAGTGTTAAGTCCATACTTTTCAAGTGAATGTTAAAAAGATCCATGAGGAATGTATTTAAATTTAACAGGAAATATAACATTAACAGCAAAGGAAGATTTTGTAAGGTATATTCCTTTTGCTTTCAATCAATGAGCCAATAAATCCAAATAAACAAGACTCATCCTGGCAAGAATATTCATAGGCATATCTTGTGAAGAATAGATTTTGACATGTTTATGCATTTCAACTGGGTATAGAGTTTTTTTGCTTGAAGTTTGGGAAAATGATTAATGAAAACTTAATGAAATCAATGAAAAGGGTACTTTTTTTAGTAATAGATAGGGAAAAAATTGAAATAACCACAAACCAAATTATGAAAGAACAAAAACCTTAAAGATCCTATCAAGTGGCTTTCTCCAAATTTCAGAGCTACTTAGCAACCATCTGTTAAAATTTAAGAAGCACTTGAATAACTTTAAAATACAGTATTATGATATTCAAAAAGAAATGACTTAAATATTGATAGCAATTAGGTTAAATCTACAAAATAAAGGGACAAACTTTTAACTTTTATTTATGGGAAAGGACATGTATTCTTTCCCTTTGTTTATCCTCAGTGGGGGCTGCCTTTTAAAAGGAAATTGATAATCTATAGTTTTCCAGGTACCCATTGTTCATTCTTCTCTTTCATTCCCAATAGTGTTCAACTCTTTATGATCATCTGCCTCTCTCATCTGCTCCTTTTCTGTGTTCACACAGTCATCCCACATTACCTCCTAGATTTAAGCAATAGCATTCGCTTCCTATTTAGATACCTTGTTAAGTTTATTCTTAATCCAAAAACAAGTACAGAACTTTCCATGTCTTTTTAGTGGCTCTAGGACAGTCATTCTTAATGTTTAATTCACAGACCCATTTGGCAATCTGAAATCTATGAACAGTTTGTTATTTTTTATAATTCATAATGGAAGGAAATGCTAAATTTTATTTAGAGTTTAGTGGAGATAAAGATGCCATTTTCTTCATCCAAGTTAATAGATCCTCTGCTTAGGTACCCCTGCTGTAGAATTAAAAATTAGGAACCTGTTTGGCAGTTACAGCCATTCATAGTCCAACTCCATCCTATCTTTTCAGATTCACAGCATAGGACTCCCCTTAACTCATTTCCTTCTCCCAAACCCCTAATTAATCTATGTAGTTGTAACTTTTTAGGTGTTTTTCTCCTGATTGAACCAATCATTCAACAAGCATTAAATGCTGTCTATATGCACGACACTGCTGTAAGTACTAGATACTAGAAAGGAATGCTTTTTTCCTTTTCAGTATGCGAGATATGTGCAAAACACATTAAGCAGGTGTATGTGAGATACAAAGTAGGTGTTTTCCTAGAGGGTAAGACAGTGAATGACAACTGAAGGAACCAGAAAAGCCTGGAGATGACACTTGACTGAGTCTTAATGGAAGCCAAGCATTCTAAAAAGTAGAATCCAAAAAGGAGAGTGTTGCAGGCCTGGGGAATAACTAGTATTTTGACTTAAATTGGGGATTGGGATTTGTGTGTAGAGAGCAAGTAAGCCAGTATGACTAGAGGATAAAGAGTGCATGGAGTAGGGTACATTATGGAGATCTTAAAATGCCCAGCAGGTTTTTTATTTGTTAACCCAAATAATAGGGAGACCTGCTTCACGTTTAAGTAGTGGTATGATAGTTATCTTAACCTTTTGGAAAATTAGTAAAGTGTATTGAGATTGGATTTAGAATGGGGAGATTTTTTTCAGAAAGGAAAAGCGAATATTGTGGTATAAGCTGGAGGTGATGTCTCAGTGGTGAGAAAGGGGTGCTTGGATGAGGGATTGTGGAGGTAGAAATGACAAGATAGGCAAGTGATTGCATTTGTAAGTATTTTGTTTTGTTTTGAGGGGGGCAATTGGGGTTAAGTGACTTGTCCAGGATCACACAGCTAGGAAGTGTCAAGTGTCTGAGGCCAGTATTAGAACTCAGGTCCTCCTGACTCCAAGACCAGAGCTTTATCCATTGTACCACCTAGCTGCCCCTTGTGCACTTTATTTGAAATGACATTGGGATGTCTAGTTAGAAATAGTTGGTGATTTCTGGAGAGAATCAGAAGAGACTAGGACTTGCTAAGCAGGTCTGGGGGGACTTTGCCTAGAGTAGGATAATGAGAGCTGGTGAGACGACCAGTTGAGCGTGGAGAGACTAAAAAGAGCCCGGGACAGGGCCTTGGGGAATGCCCACAATTAGTGGGCACAAATGCCACGAGTGAAGATGGATCAAAGCAAACTGAGGAGGGGACAGACAGGTGGAGAATAAAGAAGAATGAGCAATGTTTGAGAAATGACAGATATGTGAAGTCTCCAGTAGGGGATTGTGGTCAACAGTGGCAAATGCTGGGGAGAGGTCAAGAAGGATGAGAACTGAGAACAAGCCATTAGATTTGACAGTTTAGGAAATCTGATCCTTAAGTGTTCAGAAGCTAGATTACAAAGGATTTAGAAGAATGAGTTAGGAGGAAATGGAGGCAGGGGAGCCAGATAGAGGGGGCATGTTTGTCTGTGGCACCTAGCATAATGTATGGTATGTGATAGGTGTTTATTAAGTGATGAGGCAATGTGAACTATTATGAGGATTCACTGAAGGAATTGTTTGAAGTGGAGGCTATTCAATGCTAAAAGATCTGTCATAATAGCTGATGCTCCCTTTGAACAATACCTTGTATGGCAAGTATTGCAAATCTTACCCCTGTTTTTATAAATGAAAAAAGCCTCAGATTAAGGGACTTGACCGTGATCACACAAGGATGTAATACAGGGTTTGAATTTGGTGTCTTCTTACTCCAAGTCCAGTGCTCTGCCCTTTATGCCAGGATGCCTCTAATAATGTGAAATGGGTATTTCATTTACTTTTCTTTGGTTCTGGGGAGCAGAGTTTAAAAGTACAGATTTCATTCAAATTCAGTAAGGAAAATTTTTCATCAAAAAGGCCTGCTTTGTGAGCTTCTGACCTCCTATTTGAGGTATATGTTCTGAATCCACTCCACAAGTCATTGAGACATGAAGAGTGAATTCAAGCTTCAGGTAAGGTTTGGGCTAAGTGATTCATTAACTTCTATCCACTTCTGGGATTGATCGTGTTCTAAACGAGTTTAGAAAATATGCTGTACTTGCTATAGTTGAAGAAGGAGCTCACAGATGATGTCCAGTGCTCTCTTTTAAAAATGTACGATGAGGCCTAGAGAAAGTATTTCTTGATTGTCAAATTTATAACCACCCAGTGACAAAATTGAAAATGTAACCTCCTGAATGCTAGTCTACTTCTGTTTTTTTTAAATATATATATTTGTTATGCACAAGATAGATTTTTTTGAAAATATGAAATTCTGTTATGTAGTTTTTAAAGTATGTTAAATTTTACATGATAGTAATAGTGTTGCCATCTTGTCCTTTTTGCACTTTTATTTTCCGTTTTTATTTTCTTGGTTTTTCAGTTAACCCTCCCTCCCCCTTTTGCATAACTATCATAATAAATTATTTAGGTCTACATGCTCACCTGTTGTAACAATAAATATATAAAAACAAATAAACATTGTCTGTGTCTGAAAATGTTGATCTCATTCTATACCTCTAGCCCACCAACCCTTCCAAATATTGGTATGGTATGATTAAAGTTGTTTTTACTTTCAGTTGTTCTGGTTCCCATGTAAGTTCTGGTTCTGCTCATTTCACTTCATCCAGTTCTCTCCAGGTTTCTCTGAATTTGTCTTTTCTCGTTTCTTAGTGTATTAGGGTGCAATAATAATCCATTATATTCACAAATTAAAACTTACTTAGCCTTTCCCTACTTGATCTGCACTGATTTTTATAATTCTTTTAAACAATAAAAAGGGCAGTAAAAAGTATATTCCTCTTTCATGGAATGAATTGTAATGAGTGGTTATTGATGGAGCTTTATACTTCAAGAGTTACTTTTTTTCAGGAGTCAGTTCGTTTCTATACTTGAACAGGGTTTCTCTCTTTAAGGCTCTTCCAGATAGTTATGAGCTGATCCATAATCCAAGTTATCTCCTTTCTTCCCCCTACTTTAAAAAGTATGTATTCAGCATGCCAATTTTGAGTCGTCATTTAAAACATCAAAATGAACATTTTAAAAAAGTAAAATAACATTTTAACCATAGAACTGGGACCAGACTGCATATTAATAGTCTTAGACTGGAAAGTTTGTGAAACATTACTTAAAAGACAGTGGACAGAGTGCTAATTTGAGAGTCACATCTTGAGAGGAGGATGGCAAATTATCCTTTATTAGGACCAACTTGAAAAATATCTGAGTAAATGTAAGTGTTTCAGTAATACTTAGAGCATCCAGTATAGAAGGAAAAAAAAATACACAATTTTATATAGGCTTGACAGAGGTAGATAATTACTGATTAAAATCTGTAGATTTTAGGATGTATACAAAAGTCAAGATGAGTCAAAGCAAGGTATCAGTTTTGGCATAATCTTGGAAATGTATTTTTTTTTTTAATATACTTTTTCACTCATTTGACCCTTTGAGCATAGTGTGACCTAAAGCCAAAGAATATGACTACTTAAAGGAAAGATTGCACATCACTTGAAGTTTTCTTAAAAGTAGGATAACTAGGTTTAAAATTAAGCTTAAAAATTATTTTGGAATTTTTCCATACTTTGTAACATTGAGATATAATCAAGGTTACTTAGTACCATTTCCATTTTTGATAAATTCCTAATAGATTTATGCTCTTTGCCAACTTTCATTCAGGTTGTGGCATGGAAAATAGATACTATTTGTGAACTTTAATGTGAGTTAAGTCAACGAGTATTTTATTTAAGTGTTTACTATATGTTAGGTATTGCAACGAGTACTGGTAATAAAAATAAATACAAATTGTCCTTTTCCTCTGGAGTTTGATTCTTCAAAGGAAGCTGAAGTAGCTTTGAAAATTGTAGACTGCTGACTTTATTTCACAGATAAGAAAATTCTAGAGCAGTTGATTGGCAGAGTTCTGATGGAAATGTTTATTACATATCCTTATGACATCCCACACTCATTTCTCTTTGTAGGACTTTAGAATATGTTAATCATCAGTAAGTGAGTATCTACTACATCAGACCCCGTGGCACCACTTAAACCACCAATTAAACGTTTACTGAAAAGTTTGAAAGATCTTTATTGTCATGCAATGGAAACATTTGTGGATTTGGAATTGGAAGACCCAGATTTGAACTACAGCTCTGTAACTTTAATACTTTTAACTTTTTTATAATTTCACCTGTTCCAAGTTCTCAGTTTCCATTCCTTATCTGAAAATGAGGGAGCTATAATAGCTGACCTCTGTGGTTATTTTTAGATCTAAATCCATGATGCTAGAATTTCCAAGAAGTCCTGTCCTTGCATGACTTATTTCTCATTATGTTATCCAAAGATTTAACTGGCCCTGTGCCCTTTGAAGACTGTATACTGAGATCTTCTTACCTTGTTTGATTTAATTCCAACAGAACCAGCTGGACTGTTTTGATAGCAAGTTTGTGATTTCTGTCAGTGCCACTTGTTAGAGAATACTAGGTGATTTCTCAGCCGCTAGCACACAGTCTTGTCACTCATCTTCAAACCTATTGCTAGGACTTCCAGATTATAAGAATGTGATCTGACTGCTTGGACCATTTCTGTCTTATCCAAGTAACTTCGTCTCCTGGGTTTCACTGTCCTTGTATGTAAAAATTAGGTGATTGAACTCTGCAGCCTCAGAGGCCCTTTCCATACATAGGTTTATGCTGATCTTCTAGTCTTCAGTCTTAACTAATCTCTTCAAGCAAGTTCACAGGTTGTCTTGCACCCTCCAGGTTAAAGTAAGTAAGAGGATGTTTGTAAATATCATGCCCTTATGCCTTTTTTAAAAATCAGGATTTCTTTTTAGTAGAGGTCCTTACGACCTTAGATTACTTCTTCAGTTCATCTGTTGTGTTTCTTCCTAAGAAAGTGTGAAATTCTTAATATAGGAGTAGCTGGTAAACACACACACACACATTAATAGTTTCTACCCTATCAAATTTATATCAGTACAGAGAAAATATGTAACGTACCTTCAGCTACACTACAAAAATCATTTAAAATGGATGTGCATTCTTGATTTGTTTTAACTTTGAAAATCTACTTTTAGAGTTTTCTTCAGTTTACTCATCTCTCCAGACTTAGTTCCTAAATTGGGCAGTTTGTGTGAATGTTCCCTGGGGTAGAGTGATTAATTCACTGTTCTTGCCTTAGGTCTGGGGTTTTCACTGGCCTAGATAACATGGGTGCTTGCCTGTAATCTAATTTCCAGGGTTTTTTTTGTTTATTTGTTTGTATTGTTTTGTTTTGCCACCTTTCTATAAAGTTTTGTACATAAACTACTTTTCTGTCTTGATTTGATCTGTTTGGGGCTTAAGAGTATTATAGTTGAGTTAAAGGGCATGCATGCATTATCCAGCATCTTTTTGTACGTAATTCCAAATTGCTTTCCAGAATGGTTGTACGTATTTACAAGTCCATCAAAATTGCAGCAGTGTGACTTTTTCCATAGCTCCTCCAACAAGTATAATTTTCTTTTTTCCATCGTTTTTGCTATTATTATGAGTGTGCAGTAGAATCTTGCAATTGCTTTAATTTGCATTTCTCTGTTTATTTGCAGCATTTTAAAATATGGCTATGAACTGAATTTCTCCCCTTGAGAACTGTCTTTTAATATCCATAGACCATTTATTGATTTGGAAATGGATCTTAAAAAAAAAAGTCCTTACGTCTCAAAAATGAGACCTTAATCAGAGAAACTTGCTGCAAAGATTTTTTTCCCCTCTTTTGTGCAAAATCCTTTAATTTTTTATAATTAACATTAGTCATTTTTTCTTGTTATCTTTTTGACTTCTTGTTTGTTCACAAACTTCTCGTATCCATAGATTTCATAGGTAATTTTTCTGTATTTCTCTAGTTTGTTTATGATGTGATCTTTTTTAATTTAACAGCTTATATTTGTATAAGGTGTGACATCTTAGGTCTAAATTTAATTTCTCCCATAATTTATTCAGTGTTAACTAAGTTTTCCCAGTAGTTTTTGTCAAATAGTGAGTGCTTAATCTAGTAGCTGGAATCTTTATTTACTGAATAAAATACGTATTCTGGAATCAGCATTCTTAGATAATTAAAAGTTGTTTCTTTTCTCTGGATCTACCAAGTAATTATTAGAGTTTTCTTCAATTTACTCATCTCTCCTGACTTAATTGGGGGCTTTGTGTGAATGTTCCCTGGGGTAGAGGGAGTAGCTCTCTGTTCTTCCCTTTGGTCACCTAGTGTTTCTCATCTTTATGTTGTATACCTAACATGTTCCACTGATTGGTTCTTGATCAGAACCAAATTGTTTTAGTAATTCTTTCTTGTATCATAGATAAAAGTAAAAATATAAACCCTTTTAAAATATCCAACCTTTTAAGTCCGCATTACCTCATTTCTCTGCCATCCAATGGCAACATTGTCCTCATTTTTCCTCATGCAAAACACTCCTGATTCATAGCATTTTCACTGATTGACCCTCATGTCTGGAACTCTCTTTCTCCTCATTTCTGCCTTCTTGCTTATCTGGCTTCTTTAATTCTTAGCTAAAATCTTACTTCTGGAAGAAGGCTTTTCCATTCCCCCTTAGTGTCTTCCCTTTGAGATTATTTCTGAAATATCCTAGATAAGTCTTGTTTGTACACGTTTGCTTTTTGTCTCCCACATTAGACTGTAAGATGCGCCTTGAGGGTAGGCGGTAGCTTTCTGCTTCTGTCTGTATTCCTGCCACATCCAGTACAGTGCTAGGTATATACATAGTATGTGTTTAATAAATGGAAGGTAGCTGTGTGGCACAATGTACAGAGAGCACTGATGTCAAATTTTGATGATCTTGAGGAAGCCACTTAACCCCTGCCTGTCTCAGTTTCCTTCTCTTTAAAATGATGATAATATCTTTTTCCACTGGGTTGCTGTATGATTAAGATGACATAATATTTGCAAAGTGCTTTGAAAACCTTAAAATGCTGCATAAGTGCTACTTATGATTAGGGAGAGGAGGAGGAGTAGTGATAATAATATGTGATGTATAATAACTAGACTATCATCTCAGCTTTGGAATGAAGTGATGAAAGCACTAGTCAAATTTCACTACTGACCAAGGGAAAGGAAATGTAAATATATTTAGTTTTGTTCCATGTTCCTGTTTGTTTTTCAGTTCCATCTTTTCATGGACTAAGTTTTTAAATAACACACTGGAAGAGTATTGCAAAATGTAAGACATTTCTCTTGAAGCCTTCACCTAATTCTTCCTGTGGAGCTATCCCCTGAGGGAATCTTCTTAGCCCAGTTCCTGGCATCTAATAGGTACTCAAGTGATTATTGATTGACTTTTTTACACTAGAGTCCAACCAAACTGACCTTTCTGTTTCTCATACAAGATGCTTTTCCATTCTTATGCCTTTGCCTTGGATGTTATTCATCATTGAAATGTGCTCCTTCCTCAGTTTCACATCCTAGAACCCCTTGTTTTCTTCAGTTCTCACATCAGGAACTTCTTTCTACATGAATCTCTTTCCCCTTCCTCTCCACGTATTGTGTCATTCCTCCCTGAATTACCTTAAATTTATTTTATATGTATTCTATATGTCCTTATATATGTACATGTTCTCTTTCCCATCTCCCTCAGAAAAATATTGGTTTTTTGAGAGCCCTATAGTTTCGTTTTGATATTTGTATGGTACATCATCTGACTCATTCTGAAGCATTTTTTTTCAATCATATCCCACTCTTGATAACCCCTTTTGGAGTCTTCTTGGCAAAGATACTGGAGTGGTTTGCCATTTCCTTCTCCAGCCCATTTTACAGATGAGGAAACTGAAGCAAACAAGATAAAATAATTTGCCCAGGATCACACAGATAGTAAGTGTCTGAGACCAGATTTTAAATCGGGTCCCGATTTCAAGTCTGGAACTCTATCTCCTGGGCAACCTTGCTGCCATAGACTGACTCATAATAGTTGCCTAATAAGTACATTTTGATTATTGATAAATACCCTACTATCATTTTGAAACCTCACTCTGGCCTGTCCTCCCTATGTATAGATCTTTTTTTTTAGTCAATTGGGGTTAAATGACCAGGGTCACAGCTAGTAAGTGTCAAGTGTTTAGTCTGAGGTCAGATTTGAATTCAGGTCCTCCTGACTTAAGGGCCGTTGCTCTATCCCCCCCCCCCCCCCGAATAATTTTTTAAAGATAAATGAAACAACAGAGATTTTCAAGTGACATTTAAAATGCATTTTATTTATAATACTAAGACTACATCATGAGAATCAAATGAAATAATGTAAACTTTCTAACTGTTGATACACACATTATATATATTTAGCTGAGGAAATGTGAAGAGCAAAAGTCAAGGATGTCAGAATCATATGACAGAAAATGTGCTGGTTAACGTGCTAGGGTAAGGGATGAAGGGTGGATATGATTGACTCTTGGGAGAAAAAGATTTTTTTTTTCCATTTTTTCTCAGTTACATATAAACAAGAATTTTAACAGTTTTATGTAAAACTTTAGTTCTAAATTCTTTCTTCTCTTCTTCCTCTCTTTGAGACGGGAGGCAATGATACATATTATACATGTACAGTCATACAAAATGTTTCCATATTAGCTGTGTTACAAAAGCAGACCAAACAAGAATAAAAGTTTTTTTTTAAAAAAGTGTTTCAATCTGCATTTGAACTCTTACCAGTTCTTTCTCTAGAGGTGAATAGCATCGTTTATCCTAAGTCCTTTGGAATTCTCTTGGATCATTTTATTGCTGAGAATAGCTAGGTCATTCACAGTTGATCATCATCCAGTATTGCTGTTACTGTGTACAGTGTTCTCCTAGTTTCATTCATTTCACTCTGCATCAGTTCATGTAAGTCTTTCTAGTTTTTTTTCTGAAAGCATCCTGCTTGTTATTTCTTGAATCAAAATACTATTCCATCATAATCATATGCCACAACTTGTTCAGCCACTCCCCCATTGATGGGCATTCTTTCAATTTCCAGTTCTTTGCCACAGAAAGAGCTGCTATAAATATTTTTTTTTTCATACGGGCCAGCAAAGGAAGAATTCTTTTAGCACATTCACACACTGTGGTGAACTTCTGTAGGAGAAATGGCAAGGGTAACAAATGACAGACAAGTATGAATAATTGCAGGCTGCATTATTTTGGGAAACTACCAAATCCATACTATTTCAGGTCCATTTAATTAATCAGGCCTTCCAGTGGTGATAGTACTTTTAGAATCTTCATGTTATTCTCAAGTTGGCTGTCTCCTGGATTAATGCTGAAGTAATAATACTCAATAACATGAAGAATTTCAAATACTCTGTTGCTTGATGGGAGGTTGTAGGTTAGTGACCTCTTTTTTTTCCCTTTTCTAGTCCCCTGTGGCAGAATTTCTCACATATAAGACCTTAGTGAATCCCTTTAGTCCCAAATTTTATCTTCTTTTCCCCAGATTATAAGTATTAAACTTCGTAAAATTCCATTACATGTCCAGTGCAAAATGGGTAATTTAATCGTGTCCCTGATACTTATGACCTGCATGACTCTGGGAGGTCACATAACCTTCATGGGACTTGATTTCTTTAGTTGTAAAACTTCATACCTGGAAAAATACTTATTAACTGAATTATTGTCCAAGTTAATCTAATTTATAACTTACCAATTTCAGTTTCACAAGAGAACTTTTCCAGTGAATATGCTATGTGATGGGATGTCATTAATATTAAGAGACTGATTCAACCAGTGATTCAACTTGAATTAACAAGAAAACTGCTAATGAGGATGTGTTGAACAATTTTGTGATCTCTTTTATTAATTTGTAATCAATATGGTTCACTAGAAAATTTATAGTTATGGATGTGCTATCCTTTAAATTCTACAACAAAAATAATTTGTTTATTAAGTACCTACTGTGTTCCAAGTTCTGTGCTAAGTTTTCTGGAAGTATAAATGACACTTACCATATATGTTGCCCTCATGAGCTTATGATATGGTTTAGAGTGGCAATTAGAATGTTTTCTCTACATTTCTGTGATTCTTTACATACTACTTGTTCTCATCTTGTGAGGAAGGAAGTTCAAGTAGCATTTCCCTTTTATAGATGGACACTAAAGTTCTTAGAAGGTCAATGACTTGACTTTAGTCACACCTTAGCAAATGTCTGAGCCTGGAATTTACGTAAAAGAGTCATCTAGCTGACGTTCTTAAGTTTCTGGTAAGGTAAAAGTAAAGGAAATCATTTCATATCTAAAGGAATAACTTAGGACTAAAAATTTCCCTCCATATAAGAAGTTAGGAAATTCTCAGAGACAGGAATTACTTTGCTCATTGTCATAGAGCTTTTTAATTCTCAGAGCCAGGATTCAAATCCAGCTTATCTGACACTTGATACTAGATTTACCATTCATAAAAAAAGAGTTATTAAGGTATGAATGTTCACACATGAACAATCACATCTAATTTACTTATTTGTAAGTTAATTTTTTTGCTGCCTTCAAACAATGAGATTTTAAGGTAATAAAGATAACTTCCTGCTTTTTATTTTAAGAATCCCCATAAAATAACTTTTCCTTCATGATTATTCTTAAAACTAGTGATTGCTCTATAAGTCTTTTGAAATTTTCTTCCTATTCTTAATTTTTACAAAGTAAAAGACAGAAATGAGATCAAATAAGGTTATTTGGATATTCTAACCTAGCATTAACACAAAACATTAATTTTTCACTATACCATTAAGAATTTTTTTATAAGTTGAAGTTAAAAATAGGGCTTCTATAACTTTTTGAGGTATAGACAATTTTTGTGTGTTCTTGATTTTCCAATATATTTTATGAGAAAGTCTTATGAATAAGGTGTCAAGGACCACAAATCATAGGATCATGGTTTTTGAGGTGGTTGGAACCTATTCTTGCCCCCCTCAATTTAAAAAGTAAATTTTCCTTTTCCTAAATTAACTCATGTGGAGGCTATTTTGCAGTTGAGGAAATGGTACAGGGAAGTGAACTGACTTAGCCAGAGTTAGTAAACTAATAATAGTCTTACAGATTTGAACCCAAATATTACTGACTCAGGAAGTCTAGTTTTCTGTTCTCTATACCCCACTGCCTCTGTTTTCCAACATTTTCTCCTACTTACATGACTATTGCTATAGTTGAACGACTAATTTATCAGTTGCCTTTTATGATTCTGAATAGAATTATTTGGTGTGATTTATAATTTGTACCATAACTCAGTTTATAAAACATTTTACACCATAGTTTCCTGTTACCCTTCCCTCATCTTTTTGAATTTAGTGTGTTATAGGTCCTTTTCTAAAATAGTTTCTTCTCTAGTGCCATGTACTACTTATACATCAGTTATTTGGGTAGTTGTGCTGTTATAGGTATGCTATCTCAAGATAAGGGAAGGTAGAAATTTTATTACCAACCAAATCAGCTATTTTTGTGTTTTTTAGGTTACTGATATTTCTTTCTTGCTTTAGCTATTGTAATACTTGTAGACCTGGTCCAGTAATGTTTTGAAAGCTGTGAAATCCCCAGATCTCAGTAAGGCCAGTATATAGTATAGTCAGTAAACATTTACCAACTGCCTTTTATGTGCCAGGCAGTGTTCTCAGTGATGGAGATAGAAGCAAAGGTAAAAGATACTCTCAAAGTGCTCAAAGTCTAAGGGGAAAGACAATGTGTAAACAGATATATAAAAATAAGCTATATATTGGATAAATTGGGAGGTCATGGATAGAGGGAATGTGCTAGCATTAAAGCAAAGACTCTAGAAGGGTGAGATTTTACCTGGGACTTCATACAAATCAAGGAAGCCAGGAGGTGAAGAGGAGGAGGGAGAGAATTCCATACATAACATGGATATTAGCCAGTAAAAATAGCCTGAGTGGAGAGATGGTTTTTTTTTTTTTAATTTCAATTTTTCAGTTTCAGTTTCATATTCTTTTCCTCTCCATCCCCTTCTCCACTTATTGTGAAGACAAAAAATATATGTACTCACACATGTATTATATATGTGTATCATATAAAACATTTCCCCATTAGCCATGTTGGATGGGGAAATTTTTTTTAAAATGATTAACTTTACACTGAGTTTTTGTACATTGAGATGGATAACATTTTATGTCCTTTTGGCCGAGGGGAGGTCGAGGCAGTTGGAGTTAAGTAACTTGCCCAGGGTCACACAGCTAGTAAGTGTTAAGTGTCTGAGGTTGGATTTGAACTCAGGTCCTCTTGACTCCAAGGCCGGAGCTGTATCCAGATTGATAACATTTCAGGTCATGAGGCCTTTGGAATTGTGCCATATCATTGATGATTTACTCAGACTTTCGTAGTTGATTTTCCTTACAATATTGCTGTTATTGTGTAGACTGTTCTGCTTTCTCTACTTTGTATCAATTCACATAGATCTTCACAGATTTTCTTGAAACTGTACTCCTCTTCATTTTTTGGGGGGGGGGGATGAGGCAATCGGAGTTAAGTGACTTGCCCAGGGTCACACAGCTGGTAAGTTTCAAGTGTCTTGAGGCCCAATTTAAACTCAGGTCCTCCTGACTCCAAGGCTGGAGCTCTATCTATCACACCACCTAGCTGCCTCCTCTCATCATTTCTTAGAGCTTACATGGAAGATTCTTTCTCTGGTCTTATTACATCTCTCCTTTCTTTCTTTCTTTCTTTTCTTTCCTTCCTTCCTTCCTTCCTTCCTT
>NW_020954591.1:21594296-21784669 GCF_900497805.2 Vombatus ursinus
TTCCTTCCTTCCTTCCTTCCTTCCTTCCTTCCTTCCTTCTTTCCTTTCTTTCAACAGCAAAGATGCCAGTGTTGCTGTACTGTAAATTATAGAGTGAGGGAAAGAGTATAAGGGAGAGATGTAATAAGACTGATAATTGGTAGGGTCAAGGTTTCAAAGGGCTTTGAACACCAGAGAAAGAATCTTATATTTGATCTTGGAGGTTTCAGGGAGCCATTTGAAGTGGGCCACATGTTTTAAGATCTCTGAGTGCTGAACAGAGAATGAATGCATTGGTTTGGGGAACCTGCCATTGCAATAATTCAGCCATGAGGTGATTAGGGACTGGACTTCACCAGAGGTGCCAGTGTCAGAGGAGAGAAGGCAGTGGGAGGTGTTAGGTAGAATTGGTAAGATTTATCAGCAGATTAGCTAGCTATGGAGGTGATCTAGTGCTGTCTGTACCTGAACTAGGTCATCAGGACTTCTGTCGAATATCCAATTGCACTGTTGGATAATTTTAAATTGTTAATTTTGCATATTAAGTCTTAAGTGTGCTTCTTTTTGCAACTCAGCACATTCCACATTTGTATAACTCCTGTTCATAGAAGTCAAACATAATTTTAGTCTTTATCATGACAGACATTCCAGTACTTGAATACATCTGTTACTTTTCTTTTTCTTCCCCAAGCATTTTCTTTCCACCTCAAAAAAAAAAATCCTCAGTTCCATCACTAAATCCTTACGATATGATTGTCAAGCACTTTCCCATTCTAGCTGCTTTCGCCTGCCTCCAGCTTATCTTACGAGTTTCCTCCCAAGGTGTGGTGTCCAGATTTGAACATGATGTTCTAAAAGTGATCTTAAAATGGCATAGAACAACTACCTAGACATGGATCCCATACTTTTTTTTAATGGTGCCAAAGTTTGCTTTAGTTTTCTTTGCTTCAGTGTCTCACTATTAACAATGCGCTTTCAGTTTACTCTAAAAACACCTAGTTCTTTTCCTAATGACTGTTCCCTAGCAATATCCGTCCAATTTTGTGCTTCCAAAGTTGAATTTTTTAAAAGGTATGTATAATAAGACTTTGTATTTATCCCTTCTCACTTTCATTTTACTTGATCCAGCAGAATTTTATTGTTTTAGCCTTTTGAAATCTTTTTGAGTCCTGACATACATTTTGATAGCATCCCCAGCTTTGTGTCTTCTAGAGTATGCCACATTTTCCTTCAGCCCAACCTAGTCAGGGATAAAACATCTCACAGAATGGGACCTATCACAGATAGTGGACTCTTCTATTAAAAGACCTTCAGATCAATCAAGAAGCATGAATTAAGTCATCTACTATATGTGTCAGTACTCGGATAAGTGCTGGCAGTAAAAATAAAAGAATGAAACAATCTGAACAGATCATTAATGACTTTTTTGGGTTCAGTCTTCCTCACTAAATCTGAATTTTACTTATTAGATTATCTAGAACTAAATCCTTCCATGTTTTCTTTCACAAATAACATTGTAGGCACCAAAAACTAAATACACGAATTTTAAAGGAAAATGTTAAATATAAGGAGTTGAAACAATTTGTCACAGCTGCTTTCCTAGTTAATTTTTATTGATCACTTTGGTTTACATCTTACCTTTTTTTGCCATGTATCCCCCTCACCCTCTACTCTTTCTGAGAACTGTCCCTTTTAATAAAGAAAACAGAACCACAAAACAAAGCAGACTATCAGTAAGGTTTGACCATGTATGTACAGTCTTCTACACACTTGGTCCCCATTCTTGGCAAAGAAGCTGGAAAGAGGTTAAAGGTTTTTTCTTATGTCTCCTCTGGGAACAAGCTTGGTCATTATTTTTGCAACATTTCATTTGAATATTCCACTTTATTCTTGTTCTTTTCTTTTTACATTGTTGCTGTCACTGTATATTGTTTACCTGGTTTTTCCCCTTTAATTTGAGTCAGTTTATTGGGTCATACTTCTCCGTATACTTCAGAATTAATTTCTCATGTCACATTAATATTCCATTATATTTATATACTACAATTTGTTAGGCCCTTCCATGCAGTATTCTTAGTTCTTTGCTGGGACCAAAATCAATGTTAAAAACATATTCCCGTATGTTAGGCCTCTCTTTTTCTCATTGACCTCCTTAGGAGTATATCTAGCAGTGGAATTTCTGAGTTTAAGGTTATAGATACTGTTATCTTTGACAGAGGACTAATATTCTAAACATGTATGCAACTAACAAAAACAAAATGTAACAAAACAAAAGCCATTCCCTATTAATTATCAATCAAAGGGCACAAACTCACTTGAAAAGATTTGCAAAGTAACCAACACATGAAAAAATGCTCTCAATCATTAATAAGAAAAATACTAATCAAAACAAAATAAGGTTTCTCCTCAACATTCAGCAGTTTGTCAGAAATGGCAAGAGTTGAAGAGTCACCAGTATTGAAAGGTTGTGGAATACAGAGCACTTTTGGTGGAGATATGAATTAGTTTGACTCTCCTGTTACACAATTTTGAATTGCACAAATTTCTAAAACGCTAGTGTAATTTTTAATTAATGAGAATATACTTATTAATATTTGAAGTTTTGGTAACATTACTTGACATTTATTTTTGTTTTATTGCTTCAAAAATGTACTTTGAGCCCCACTACTTTGAAGTATATTTACAAAATCTTATGGAATATTGTTACTGTGCTCTACCTTTTCTTATTTCGGATAGTGCTAGTTCTATAATATATATTTCTTCAATATGGTCATCACTTAGCAACATTCAGATATGTTTGTATTTCATATATGTCCAATTTTTTAACCTTGAATTATAGTCATTCTAACACAAGAACAAAATGAGCCTGTAGGGAAAAGTTTGGAATATATTCTGGTTGTTACATGAGTTCTCTACCAATGACTTCTTTCTTTTTCTCTTCCCCTCTTTAGCTACCAATGGTGTTGTCTGTCATCTTAGCCATGAAGGCAAAGGAGTAAATGCAAATATGAACATTGTTCCTGACCATTCATCTTGGGAGCACTATTTGATAGCATGGAGAAACTATCCCCTTTCCTCCCTTCCCCACCATTTCCCAGTACATTTTGGATTGAGTGCATCCCAGAAGTGAAGCTCTTCTTTCTGTGTGATGATAATGGGCATGATCAGAATGTATTTCCTTCTGACTGAAAGCCAGAAGAGTTTTGCTTCAGTGGAATTCACTGTCTTTAGGTAAAAAAAAAATTTTTTTTTTTGGTAAATTATTCTGTACAAATGCATAGTAAGTTGTTTGATGTTTCATGAGGTTTTTAGAATTCATGATATGTCAGGAAACTTTTTAAGTATTGTTTCATATAGTAGCCCTCCTAAAACTTATATGAACTTTAAATGTAACTGCCTTTTCTCACTGGATTGTCAATGTTTTTAAAATGTGACCTTGTTTTTTAAAGGAAATGTGGAGTCTGATTCTGATGCAGTTGTGAGAATGCATTGGGTATAACCTCATAAATGCTGATTCACAGTCTTGTGGAAGGAGGAGGAAAAATATATTCATTTTTATATCTTCCATGTCGCATTACTCCCCTTTCCTTTAAAAAGGTTCTAAGTACCTCTAAATATGTGCTCCAATTTAAAGGCCACAGAAATATATTAGAGGTGTTCATTGTTAAAAATTCTAATTCTGTTTGAGAAAAATTATATTTTGGGCTTGAGAATATGAGGTGTAAGGTAAAGGAAAGCTTCCTTCAGGAACTTTGGTTGTTTTGGATGGGAAGTTAAAAATTACAATTTTTTTAAAAAGTATAATTTGTATTGGATTAGTCTTGTTGAAATCTTTGCCCAATAGTTGTTCCACAGTCAGAGTTCAGATCACAGTTAATGATTTTTTTTTCCTCTTAATACTTAGTCTGCATAGTTTATGCATTTTTCACTATTGGTTAACCTTCCATATTATTTAACAGGTTTACCTCAATGGGAGGTCTTGGACACTTGATATTTCAGACCTTTTCTGATTTTCTTTTGATTCATTAGGTACTCCTTAAAAACATTTTTTGAGGCCAAATTATGAACCACTCTTTCTGGTGCCTGACCTTTTAATTTTTTTTTTTTTTTCATTTTTTTTTAATGTTTATAATTCTAACTTTTTTGGGGGTAAGGAGACATATGTGTTTTCTTTATAAATACTTCAGGCCTAACCATTGAGGAAAAAGGCTCAATTAACTTGTAGTTAGCTGTTTTAATCTAAGTGAGGTGTTTTTGTTTTTAACATTTTTCAAAGTAACAAATATTACAGTCATATTAATAAACCAAATCTATTTCACCTGAAAAATTGAACACTGCACAGTCATTGATTGTTGTTGCATTCATCTTTTACCTTTTTACTGTTTTCTCTATTATATAGTTATACAGAAATATAAGCTTACCTGTAAAAATCAATTCCTATTTTTTTGAGATTATAAAAGTAGAAAAACACTGGAAAAATTACTCAGAAATTTTGGGCACAGGAGTTGGCTGAGGCCAGTACAGTCACATTTCTGAAATAGTAAAAGGTTTTTTTGGGTATCTTAATATTTTACAATAATATTTATAGATTATTTGCTTAGAAAAGTTAATTTTAGCTTATGTGAAGTTGATTGTTATCCATGATCAGAGTGTTTGGTGGCTTTTTTTTTTTAAGTTTTAGAAATTTTATTAAATGTGGGAGAAAATGGACAGAAGCAGAACTATGTTTACTTAGACATGTGTCAAATTTATATCTCAGGTTAATGTAGATTAAAAGGTGATTATTATACTTGTAATTCCTGAATTCCATTATAATGCCATATAAGTCTTCATTTTACATTTTTTCAATGAGCTAGGAATTTTTAATGGCCTAATGTGGTTCTATTCTCTTCCTAAGATGATGGTAAAGTAAGAAAATATGGATGACGTTTCCTAAAATTTGTTCCATTTGTAATTCAGGAGAAAAGATGTGATCAGAATAGGAATGCTGAATTCAGGATACCTTTTCTGGTATGTAACTTTGTTTGGTTTTATTTAATATCTGTTGACCTATTATTTAATGAAAATTTCTTCTTTTTTTCCCCTACTTCTGTCCCTTCAGAGTATAATTGAAGGTTGAGGTGATGCTTTTTAGGTCCCATTATTGATTCCCCCATCTGAATAAAATTCATAATCAAGAGAAAGAGAGCAAAAGTGATCCATTAGTATTGATCACAATCAATAAAAACATCAGTTGAACTAAAAGAAATGTTAATAAAGTCATAGTAAATATTTTTAGTATGGAAATTTTTGTAATTATTTCTTAGTATATACCCCTATTTATAACTTTCAGAAAGAGTTCATTTAATGTGTATAGCTTCTATTTGAGAATGACCTCTGGTCAAATTAGTAAGGAGACTTTCTTAGGCCCTTTAAAGGAGAATATTTTCAGTAGTAATTTTTTTTTTTTTTTTGCCATCTAGTTTGCTGACATTTTGAATCTTATTATTAAATTTTGCTTGGACAGAAGCTGTGTATTCTTCCTTCAAATTCTAAGCAAATATTAAACTAGGAATTCTAGAGTTGGAACCTTTCAATTTTAGCCGATTTAAAAATCAGAACCTCCAACTATATTTTCCCCTTCCTGCTACAGCAGTGAATTGAATACTGCCTTCATCCTTAAAATTAGAAATTTTAATGATAAAAATAGTTATGTGTTGAAAAATAAAACTGATTATGGGTTGCACTTGGATTTTATAAAAGTTTTGGGGAACCAACTTTGGAATGAATTTTGGATCAATAAGGTGCTAGTTTTATTTGATGTTTTTTATTTTTACATCACATTGGATCTTACCTTCTAAGAAAGCAAAATGGCTGACTAAGCTAAGCCAGCTGCCAGTGATTAAATCTTATAATACATATACCATTCTAAATTAGCAATCCCTTACTTTTTGACAGTGGGCAGCTAAGTGGCACAGTGAATATTGTGCCAGTGTCAGGGTCAGGAAGACCCATTTTCCTGACTTCAAATCCAACCTCAGATACTTACTAGCTGTGTGACCCTGGGCAATTCACTTAACCCTATTTGCCTCAGCTTCCTCACCTATAAAATTTTTTTCATGTTTGCCACCTTTGGTCAAATTTATTATCCCATGCTTGTGGACAGCTAGCTGGTGCAGTGGATAGAGTGCCAGGTCTGGAGTCAGGAAAACTCATTCATCTTCCTGAGTTGGAATCTGGCCTCAGACACTTACTAGTTGACCCTGGGCAGGTCACTTCACCCTGTTTGCCTCAGTTTCCTCATCTGCAAAATGAGCTGGAGAAGGAAATGGCAAACCATTCTGTATGTCTGCCAAGAAAATCCTAAAAGGGTCACAAAGATTCGGACACAACTGAAAACGACTAAGCAATAACATTTTTTGATAAAAAGGTTGAAGGGAGGGCATTTCATCTTCTTTTCTGTGGGACCAAGATTATTCATTATAATTACTCATAGTTTGGGTTCATTTAGTCTTTTTGGTTTCTATTGTGCTCATTGTTGTATAGTCTTGCATTTCTGCTTATTTTGCTTTGCATCAGTTCATCCAAGTCTTCCCATTGTTTGTGCTCTTTATGGTAATTTCTTATAATGCAATAATTTTATTAATATGCTACATTTTGTTCAGCCATTCTCCAAGTGATGTGTACCCTCTATAATTTACAGGGTTTTGCTGTTTTTTGGGGTTTTTTTTTAAATTTTGGTCATAAAGATATATGAGTAATGATTGGGTCAAAGAATACGTACAGTTTCACACAGTGGTTCTTAAACCTTTTTTGCATTTTTGACCCATTTGGTAGTCTGATGAAACCTGTTTTTAATATTTTGAAATTCATACAATAAAAATACATAGAATTACACAGGAAACCAATTATATTAAAATAGCTATCAAAATAGAGTCTTTTAAAAAAATCACAGATTCTGGGTTATGAAATCCTTATCTCTGGATTTTCTTGCATAATTTCAAATTGTGTCCCCAGATGTTTATAAACACATTATGGCTAACAGTATATTAGTGTACAGATTATCCATTGGTCCATCAACATCAACTGTTTCTTTTAGCTATTCCAATTTGATGAGTATGAGGTGTAACACTAGAATAATTTTAATTTTCATTTCTCTTATTAGTGATTTGAAAAAATCTTTTCTTTGTTTTGTTGATAATTTATAATTCTTTTGAAATCTTTATGTCCTTTGACTACTTAACTATTGGGGAATGGCTCTTAGGCTTATGTATTTATTGTGGTTTTCTGTATATCTTAGGTATCTGAGATATTTGACATGGTGATTTTCCCCCCACTCAGCTTCTTAATTTTTATTCAGAATCTTTCAATGCCCGTGGTGTTCACTGCTTGATAGAAAGAAAAACAGAAAAGAAAACAAAACATTAAGGCCATAATTACTATATACTATAATTACTGATTCTATTGTGACTCATTAAATTCACCTCCTATGGATTGAAAATAGTAATAGAAGAAAGGGAAAGAAAAATATTTAGTTTAATGAATAAGAGAAAAGTGCTATTAATGTGCATTTTATGTTTCAGTTTATTAAGAATATGTGGAGGATTATGACATATGCCAGTGTAGGCAATATCTAAACCAGTGTGAAAGGTGTAAGTTTGGAGGTATGTTTCCACGGGACTGGTTTTTTGTGGTGAGGGAGCCACTCATAATAGACAAATGAAGTGACTTTCTAAGATCACTTAGACCATCATTAGCAGACTTGGGACTTGAATCCTGGTTGTCCTTTGATTCCAAGTTCTGTGCTCTTTCTATTTTACCATAATCCATTTGTGAACATAAAATCAGATCAGTGTGAGCATTGGTTTTTCCATTATCCTATTTCCAAGTTCATGCTGATAGGACTGAATTTTCAAATGAGATTTTTTGAAAGGATACTTTTATATAAAGCATTTAGTGAATACTTTAAAAATAGGATCATAGGGTTTAAAGCTAGAAAAGACCTTAAGTAAAGATCAGCTCTTTGAAACTGAGCACTTGGAAAGGGGAAATGTCTCTGAAATCGAGTTTAGACAGAAATGTTTCCATTCTATTTTTTAAATAGTAGAGAAGAAGCATTTCTAGAAACCTTGAAATTATCATCAATAATACTTTTAACAACTCTTGAGATTTCACCTTAAATCTAGCATATTTACAACAATAACAACAGATGAAAATAGTCAATATTAGTGGGACTGTATAACAAGAGGCACACTATACACTGGTTGTGTTTCTATGATTTGACCCACTGAAATTTGGAATTATGCTTTTAAAAAGTATATATAACTTTTATTTTTATATATATCATAACTTACATACACACACACATAGCTTTTTAAAAAGTTAACCCATGAATCCTACTGCTATGAGTATATGCCACTGAATTTAAAGACCAAAAAAAAGGCCTCATAAAGTGAAAAAGAAAAGAAAAAGATACGTAGCTATTTTTGTAGTAGCCAAGAATTATAAGCAAAGTAAATAATAATCAGTTGGGGAATGGCCAAACAAATTGCTGTGCAAGCTGTGAGAAATGAATATGAAGCATAGGAGGAATTATGAACTGATGCAGAGTGAAGTAAGCAAAACTAGGAAAAAAATAATAATCAAAAGAACAAAAACCTAAAAATATATATTGTGTTGCTCTAAGATCTAGCTTTGCCCCAGGGGAAAGATGAATGAAAACGTACCTCCCTCCCATCTCTGCTAAGGTGGGGAACACTGGGAATGGAACATTACATGAACTGTTGGACTCAGTTGATGCATCGGTTTGCTTTACTAAAAAGCTTCTTTTTCTTCTTTCATTTTAATCATTGTTATAGGGGATGACTTGCTTGTTTGGGAAGGGAGGGATATATTTGAAAATAAAGGTGATGTAAAAATAAAAATATATCAATAAAAATTTAAAAAATATTTCAAGTCTGATATATTGAATTTTTTAGCTGGACCAGTGATAAAATTCCAATGATCATTGGCAGAAGGCTCAGCACTTCTTGTGGCACACATGGTGAGATGGATGGATGCTGTTACTGGAATGCATCTTCAAAATTTCTAAAGATCTGTGATTTCAACCATTTGGTAATTCCCTCTATATGCAGATTGACTCTCTTTCATGCCCTCAATATTTTTTTTCTTTCATGAGTTCCCTTGGTCAGAGAATTCATCATCTGGTGGCCAAACTTTTGGTGACGAGCCTCTCTCGGTTTTGGAAACTGGTCTTCTTACACTTTTTTTTTTTTTGTTGGACCTGTGGTTATTAACTTTCTAGCTTAGGTAGTATCTGTTGGAAATAGTCTCCTGCCATAGCCTTTAAGATTTGAGAGTTTTCTGCCACTTGTAAGGGACCCAAAATAAATATCATCTGGTCCAACTTTTGGGCAGAGATGTATCATGTTCTCCACTTAATAACTGAAGACCAAGGTGGTGGCTTGCCCAATGTTGCCCCGTTGCAAGGGATGTAGGGAGAAGGGGACATGGAAATGGGTCAGGCTGGGATGGAACTCACATCTCTGCTTTCTAATGCAATGTTCCTTCAGCTGCATCTACCGCTTTTCCAACATCAATACTAGCTTTTGACATGTGCTTTTAGAAGGCCTATCCTTATATCCTTGTTAGTAGAGGAAGGCAAGAGAGAGCATTTTATTCTCATCAGCAGGCAGGTAAATTATTTTTAAATATTTATTTTCCTTTGAAAGTCAGTTATATTTGTTAACAGTGTTTTGGGGTTATATGAAGGTATATCTAGAAATGACTGATAGAAAACAAAAAGCATCAGTAAAACTTAAATTTGGAAGGAAACAGTTATAGTCAATATTGCCTATTTACTATTCAGATTTACTTATGACAAACTAAATATTTATGGAAGAAATTACCTTGTTAATAATTAAATGTCAGGTCATTCTCATGAATATTTATATTAATTTGTAGTAATTTATAAATCCTTAACCATTTCCTCCAGAATCTCTGACAGAACAGAGCATTAGCAGTTTAAATTAGCCTAACTTCTAAGTACCTGTACTGTTTGCCCAGCTCTGTCCTGAGCAAGCTACAAAGAAATAGTAAGATTTCTGTTTCCTGTTGAGACTTAAATAGGTCATCGATAGATATCATTGAACAAAATCTTAACTCACATATTTAAAAGATGCTAGTTTAGTAAGGATGTGTACTCATTCATTTTCTCAAAAACTGGAAAAAGCCAACAGAAGTTGATTGTGAAAGATCCAAAATAGAAGGTAGAAGTAGAATTTCATTGGTGCTTTGTAGTCCTAGAGCAGGAGAGCTTACCAAGAGCAGTTCTGTCAGATTCCAGATAGAAACTTAGGCACAGCTTATTAACTTACAAAGCCATAAATTAACATCTTTCCATGCTCTATGTTTATTTATTTTGTTAACCATTTCCCAGTTACCATTTAATCTGGCACCCGCCAAGATCTGAGAAATTCAGTGCCAGGTACCATGATATTCTTAGCGTGATAATGTCTGTGCAGAGGAAGGCCTTGAATCTAGGCATTTCTTGCTTTGGCTAACTCTGTAACTATCATGCAAAACTGCCTCCAGGAATTAGGAGGAAAACTTTTTTTTGCTTCCTTACTTGTAATGTGAGTCTATCCCATGAGGCCATTTCTCCATGCCTATTTCAGAAAAATGCTGCAAGAATTAAAATACTGGTAGTTAAGTCCTTCTGAAATTCTTGTGTGAAAATGTCTAAGTACAAAGAATTTTTACATTAGATAAAACGTAATTTTGAATTCTGTAATAATATACTGATTAGTAATCCTGAGATCAGTCCTTTATTCCACAGTAGGCTAGCTTTTTGATGACAAGGAAAGGTAAATGGTGGAATTCCGGTTGTAAGACCAGTAAATTTACTGGAATTAGAAAATTGCTTCCATCAATTCATCAGTAAGTATGTAAGTGTCTATGTGCCAGGCACTGGGGATACAAGACAAAAGTGAATATGTATTCTAGCTTTTGTTTTAAGGTACTTCCATTTGGGATTAGGGAAGGTCTTAAGTAGGAAAGACCTCTTTTATTTCCCTCCCCTGTTACCGCCGCCGCCCCCCCCCAACCCACCCCTATACAAAAAATTCTTATTTGGCTAGTTTAAAGTAAATTTATCCCTTCATTTAACAATTATTTATATTTTTATATATATACATATATATTAATCAAGTTTTTTTTTTCTTTTTCAGGTTGGAAATAGACTCATAGGGCCACATTCTTCTGTGTTAACTCTTTTATGGTTACTTTGGATAAAGTGATCTTGAATGTAATTCTCAGTTATTTTAAATTATTAATAGGAAAGGCCAAAATATTAAATGTTTTATTTGTTAAAATGCATTGCAGGCTTTTGTGGTGAAATATTAAAACTGACCTTCACAAAGGTTTTTTTTTTTTTACTCAAATTACTTGGAATAAAAATCTGCCTTTTGCTTTTGTCATCAGATCCCTCTTTTGGTGAGGTTCTCCATTTCCTGTGAGTGGCCTCCCTTTTTCCTTATAGGTCTAAAAGACAGTGCCTGACTTATATTCAGGTTGGCAGCACAGACACTGTCCATTTACCTCCAGACATGGATGAGCTTCCTGAAAAAAAGTCATTCAGAGTAAGTACCCTTTCCCTCATTCCTACTCTTCCAGTCTTTTCTGTGCTGGCTGGAAACCACCAGTATCTCCTGTTTGCACTTGATTTTTGGACCACCTATAAACCATATTTAAAGAACCTAATTTCTGGAGAATGGTTGTGGTATTATGATAAATTTTGGAAGGCACCTCTTCAGTTGATTTGTATGAATAAAGGCTATATGAAGTTTGGATGCACAATTTCTTGCTTCATTCTGGTTTTTAAAGTGAACTTTGCAACCATATATGTCCTGACCTATATAAGAACCTTTTTCATCCCTTGTTCCTACCATGGGCTCCAGATTAAAATCGACTTTTTGGTTACAGTCTTTGAAGTTCATTGTGTCCTTAGGATCAGAGGCAAAGATCCATTTTACCTGAGCTACTCATAAATGGTTGTGGGAAAGTTCAACATCTTGTCAGTTTCCTAGGGTGAGTGGGTACAACAAAGTAATGTGATATTGTCATGTTTAGAATTCCTTAAATTGTTCAAGCCAAAGGTAAATGGTTTGTTTTTCTACAGCTTTATCTTTTGATGCCTATTGTAACGTGAAAGTCATTAAAAATGGACATGATTACCCTCTTTTGTTCTGTGCCCTTTTTCTGCTTTCAGTTGACAACTGTGGAACTTAAGGCTTGGAAAGGAACTTAGGATTTTTATTTTCCAATGTTTCCCAGTTCAGGCTGATACTGCAAACTGTAATAAATTTTCTATAATGTAATATCCAGCCTTATATAGTACAATAACCTGCATAATTCACAAGCAGCCAGAATAAAGTATATGAATTTTCCAATAAAAGAACTAACTTGAAATGAATAAGCATAAATTCAAGAGGAATTTTGATTTAAGTAAAAGTAATCAGTTTTATCAGATCCAAGAGAGGAGAGGTTGATGAGAATAGATTGTTAAATGAAAAAAGTTTTGACTAAGAGGATAGGATCAAGAACTCCTGGGCTAGAAGGGTTCTTGGAGTAAAGGGATTAGGAAAACATTTTTAGGACAGTAAAGAAAGTTGAAGGAATTCATTTTAATGGCTTATCTCAAGTTGGGAGTGGACAGGGGATGCTATGGTATGGTGGTAGTCATAAGATTGAAGGACTGAAATGTCTGGGTAACAAGAGGAAATAAGACTAGAATTTGGGTGATGGACTGAAGAGAAGGGGAGGGACCAAAGAACTTTATTCTCATGGATAGGGTTAAGATACAACCAACCTAGGTTTCATAGTGTTTGGTATCTCTCACACCTAGCACATATGAGACATTTTGTCAATGCTTATTGAATGGCAGTGAATTTGGTAGGGGAGTGAACTGAAGTAGGATTGAGTATAATCAAAAGGCTTATATTTGAAGTCTGCTTTTTTTTTTTTTAAACCTTCATCAAGTTAAGGACCCATTCACTTTGGAGACTCAATCTTATTTGTAAGAAGATAGAGTCAGTTAACATTAAGTGCTAACTACTATGTGCCAGGCAGTCTTCAGTGCTGGGGATACAAAAAAAGGCAGTCCCTTAATTTGAAGAGATCAACCACATAAAAAAATGAAAAGGGCAGGGGAGAGGAAGAATATCTTGAGCCAGGGAGTATCTGTCTGCCCTGGGCCCTCTTCCTTAAATAGGTCTGGGAAGAGCTCTCCAATATCCACTTCTCCAAATGTGGGAAACAAAGGCATCAGGTACTGAAGAGGTGTGAGTTTTAGAGTAGTTGTAAACTCACAGGAATATAAAACTTTAGATATGACTTCCAGGTCAAAAATGGACTAAATTATCTTTTTAAAGAAACTTTCAGCCACAAACTATGTTAACTCATGAAATGAAGATGAGGGTAATTGACTTCGAGTGAGGAAAATGAGGTCATTGAGATGGATGTTGTAATTGCAACAGTGGATCTTGATGTGTTTGAAAATAGTACTAGATTTGGAATCAGATTACAAAATTTGTGTCTTAAGGAAAGTCAGTTTTCTCTGGGCTTCAATTTCCTTTGCTGTAAAATGAAGGGGTTGGACTAGTTGCCCTCTACAGTCTCTCTGTAAATCTATGGTGGCAGGTGAAAGATGGAAAAGAAGATTGGAAGGCAGATGTCAAATCCATTGACAGAAGTGCCCTTTTGAGTCCTCATGATAGTTATTTGGAAAAGTTTGCATATAAAGATGAAGTAGAGAGAGACTGATTACAAGTTAGGAAAAGTCTGGAAGTAGCAATTGGGAGCAAGGTTTATGCTGATTTCCAGGTGCAGACATTTTGGGAATACAGCCAAGAGGAAATACAGCATTTGGAGGCATGGATAATTCATTATTTTAACTTAAACATTATGACAAGATTGAAAATACATTTATGACCAACTCATGTCTTGTGCAGACTAATTTCAAAGGTAATGACAAAACAAGAAATATGTCACAATGAATGGGAGGCAACCAAAGCAATTCCTAGAAGTACTTTTAATCTTGCTGAAAAAAAAGATTTAAAAGGAACAAAATAATGTGCCCAAAGGAAGCCAAAGAAGGGAGTTCATCAAAATTAGGGAATAAAAAAAGATGGAATGATGAAAAATGAAGGTATAAATCAGTTTTAATGAAAAGATCACTAACAATGATAACCAAACAGATTTTCAAATCTCAGATTACTAAGGGGACACGTCAAGTACACAAAGCAAGGCTGTGAAGCTCGTCTTGAGAGTACCATGCCCTGCTTTGTGGCTGAAAGTTTCTTTAAAAAGAGAGCCTTCCCTCTCAGATTTTTGTTCACTCATTTCAGTCATGTCCAACTCTTCATGTCTCCATTTGGGGTTTTCTTGGCAAAGATACTGAAATGATTTGCCATTCCCTTTTCCAGCTCATTTTGGAGATGAGGAGACTGAGGCAGGTGGGTTAAGTGACTTGTCCAGGGTCACACAGCAAGTACATGTCAGGTCAGATTTGAACTCAGGAAAAAGAGTCTTCCTGACTCCTAGCCCAGAATTCTACCTCTGCACCACCTAGCTGCCCTTCCCTCTGATTTACCTTCCTACATATTCCTTTTATGTAAATGTCTCCCCTGTTTTAATAATAACTTCTTTTGGGCAGGAGCCTTATTTTTACCTCACAGCCTTTAAGACTAATAAATGCTTCTCGATTGACTATTTTAAAAGCAAACTAACTCGGATGGCGATCTTGAGGTAGATGAGCAATTGTAGTTATCAAAAGTCAGTAGAGACTTCTGGTGTCAAGATAGTGGAGTGAGGAAGGAACCCTTTGAAGCCCTTCCATATTCCCATCCAAAAACTAGAAAACCTTAGAATTGGTCTAGGAGCTGGGAAGCAGCTTACCATCCCAGCAGGAAAGATCTATCTCACTGGGGTGAGAGAGGAGTGAAATATAGGAGCAGTAGCAGCCAGCCTCCACTCACTCAGTACAAGGCAGAAGGGTAACCTACCCTTCAGTGAAAACAAGAAGCTAAGTTCTGAAGCCCAGTGAAAGCCAGCAATAAGACCTGAGCCCCAGCACAAAAAGCTGTGCAGGACCAGAGCCAGCTCTCGTATAAAAACACCAAGTCACAAAAAAGCAGAAAAAAACGAGGAAAACACAAAAGAATTTGACTATAGAAAGTTACTATGGTGATAGGGAGGATCGAGGCATAAACTCAGGACATTAGTATAAAAATTGCTATATGTGAAGCCTCAAAGAAAAATGTAATTTGGTCTCGGGCCCAAAATGAAATCCTGAAGGAGCTTAAAAAGATTTTAAAAAGCAAATTAGAGGGGCAGCTAGGTAGATAGAACAGTGGCCCTGGAGTCAGGAGGACCTGAGTTCACATCCAGCCTCAGACACTTTGACATACTCTAGCTGTGGGACCCTGGGGTTGTTACTTAACCCTGACTGCCTCACCTAAAAAAAAAAGCCAATTAGAGAAGAAGAAAAATTGGGAAAAGAAATGAAAATAATGCAAGTGAATCATGAAAAAAAAGTCAATGGCATGGGAAAAGATACACAAAAATTTACCAAGGAAAATAACCCCCTAATAAATAGAATTGGCCAAATGGAAAAGGAAATACAAAAGCTCATTGATTAAAATAATTCCTGAAAAATTTGAATTGAGCAAGTGGAAGCTAATGACTCTATGAGATATCAACATATGATAAAAACAAAAAAGTTTTTTAAAAATAGAAGAAAATGTTAACTTTCTCATTGGAAAAACAACTGACCTAGAAAATAGATCCAGTAGAGATAATAAAAGAATTATTGGACTACCTGAAAGCCATGGTTTAAAAAAAAAAAAGCCTGGACATCTTTCAAGAAATTTTCAAAGGAAACCGCCCTGACATATTGGAACCAGAGGGCAAAATAGAAATTGAAAGAATGCATCCCAAAATGAAAACTCAGGAACATCACAGCCAAGTTCCAGAGCTCACAGATCAAGGAGAAAGTACTGCAAGCAGTCTAAAAGACAATTCAGATATTGTGGAGCTACAGTCAGGATTACACAGGATTTGGCAGCTTCCACATTAAAGAACCACAGGGTTTGGAATATGATATAATGGAAGACAAAAGAGTTAGGAAAACTGAATACAGTCAGGGGAAAAAATAGAAGACTTTCAAGCATTTCTAATTAAAAGACCACAGCTAAATAAAAATTCTGACTTCCAAATACAAGACTCAAGGGAAACTAAAAGGTAAAAAGGAAAGAAATTCAGTAAGGTTAAACTGTTTATGTTTCCATATGGCACGGTAATATTTGTAACTTTTAAGACCTTTATTACTATAAGCACAATTCGAAGGAGTATATGTAGATAGATAGAGAGTGTGGATATAAGGTGACTTTGATGGGATGATACCCCCAAAAACAGAATAAAGGGGTGAGAAAGAATTCCACTGGAAAAGGGGGGTGGGGTAAATTATCCCATATAACAGGTATGAAAAAGCTATTATAATGGGGTGTGGGGGCGGGGCAAAGCTCAAGCCTGTACTCATCAAAATTGGCTGAAAAAGGGAACATACTCAGTTGGATATAGAAATCTATTTTACCCTATTAGGAAGTAAAAAGGGACAGGGATAATAGAAGTGGGAAGGGGGACTGATAAAAGGGAAGGTTATTGGGGAACAGAGGATATAAAAAAAGGAAAAATAGCATGGAAGGAAATACACAGTTAAAACCATGATGGGATGAAGTCACCCAAAAACCAGAAGCAGATGGCAGAGTGGATTAAAACTCAGAATCTTACAATATGCTGTTTATAAGAAACACATTTGAAGCAGAGAGTTACAGGGTAAGGGTAAGGGGCTGAAGCAGAAACTATCACACTTCAGCTGAAGCAAAGAAAGCAGGGGTAGCAGTCATGATCTCAGACAATGCAAAAGTAAAAACAGCTCTAAGAGAGATAAAGAATTAAGTTGTATCTTGCTGAAAGGTATCATAGACGATGAAGTCTTATCAATACTAAACATACAGCATAGCATCTAAACTTGAAGAAGTTGAATGAGTTACAGGAGGAAATAGATACTAAAACCGTATTAGTGGGGGACCTCAACTTTCCCCTTTCAGAACTAGATAAATCTAACCAAAAAATAAGAAAGTTAAGGAGAATACAATAGATCTCTGGAGAAAACTGAATGGGAATGAAAGGAATATACCTTTTTCTCAGCAGTACATGATGCCTACACAAAAACTGACCATGTATTAGGACATAAAAAACCTCAACCCAATGCAGAATAAATAGTAAACGCATCCTTTTCAGATCATAACACAGTAAGAGATTAAAATTTATTTTTCATTCAGTATTTTATTTTCCCCCACAAAAAAATTGTAAAAACAATTTTTAAAGTTTATTTTTTAAAACTTTGAGTTTCAAATTTTCTCTCTCCCTTCCCCATTCCCCCCTCCCAACTCAGAAGGCAAGCAATTTGATCTAGGTTATACATGTGTAGTTACGCAAAACATCCATAATAGTCATGTTGTGAAAGAAAACATAGACACCCCCCCCCAAGAAAAAGGCTGAGAATGGCTAAGTCATTCACAGCTGATCAACTTAAAATATTACATTTCACTTTGCATCACACAATGCAAGTCTTTCCAGGTTTTTCTGAGAGCATCCTGTTCATCATTTCTTATAGTACAATAGCATTCCACCATACTCACACACCACAACCCCTGTTCAGCCATTCCGCAACTGATGGGCATCCTCTCAATTCCTAATTCTTTGCCCCCAGAAAAGAGCTCCTACACATATTATTTTACACATAGGTCCTTTTCTGTTTTTTGAAGAGATTGAAATTTAATTGGAAATTAAATAACCTAATCCTAAAAAACAAGTGGGTTCAAAGAACAAATCATAGAAACAAATGACAACAATGAGACAACATTACCAGAAATTATGGGATGCAGCCAAACCAATACGTATGGGAAAATTTGTATCTCTAATTGCTTATATCAATAAAATAGTGAAAAAGCAGACCAATGAATTGGGCATGTTACTAAAAAAACTAGAAAAAGAACAAATTAAAAATCCCCAATTAAAAGTAAGAAAACATTCAACTAATAAAACTAGAAGTTGGTTTTAAAAGAAGCAATAAAATTAGATAAACCATTGGTTAATTTGGTTTACAAAAAGGAAAAGAAAACTAAATTACTAGTAATAAAAAATGAAAGAGGGGAACTCACCACTAATGAGGAAATTAAGAAAATTGTTAGGAGCTATTTTGCCCAATTATATGCCAATAAATTTGACAATCCAAGTGAAATGGATGAGTATCCACAAAAATATAAATTACCCAGATTAAAAGAAGAAATAAAATACTTCAATAACCCAATCTAAGAAAAAGAAATTGAATAAGCCATCAATGAACTTCCTAAGAAAAGAACCCCTAAGACCAGATGGATTCACAAGCAAATTCTACCAAACATTTAAAGAACAATTAATCCCAATACTACATAAACTATTTGGGAAAATAGGGAAAGGAGTCCTACCAGATTACGTTTATGATACAAATGTGGGGCTGATACCCAAGCCAGGAAGAGTCAAAAGAAAGAAAGAAAATTATAGACCAATAATTATAGCCCTAATAATTGATATAAAAAATTTAATTAGATTACAATAATATATCACAAGGATCATACATTATGACCAGGCAGGATTTATACTAGGAATGCAGGGCTGGTTCAATATTAGGAAAACTATCAACATAACTGACCATATAAATATCAAAACCAACAGAAATCATATGATTTTCTCAAATGCACAAAAAGACCGTCAAAATAAAACATCCTTTCCTATTAAAAACACTAGAGAGCATAGGAATAAATGGAGCTTACCTTAAAATGATAAGTAATAGTTATATGGCTTTACTTCAGCAACTAAAGGAGATAGGCTAGAAGCCTTCCCAATACAATCAAGGGGAAGCAAGATGCCCATAATCACCTCTTTTAATATTGTACTAGAAATGTTAGCTACAGCAAAGAGAAGATAAAGAAATTAAAGGAATTAGAATAGGCAATGAGGAAACAAAAGTATCATTCTGCAGATGTTGTACTTAGAAAATTCTAGAGAATCAAATAAAAACTTGAAATTATTAATAACTTTAGCAAAGTTGCAGGATACAAAATAAACCCACATTAACCAGCATTTCTATATATATTTCTATTTATATTAATTGCTCATGGTTAGGCCAAGCTAATATGATAAAAATGACAATTATACCTAAATTAAATCGTGCCATACCAATCAAACTATCAAAAAATATTGCATAGAGCTAGAAAAAATAACAATTCATCTGGAAGAACAAAAGCCCAAGGGTATAAAGGGAATCAATGAAAAAAAAATGCCAAAGAAGGTGGTCCAGCTGTACCAGATCTCAAACTGCATTATAAAGCAGTAATTATCTGGTACTTGGCTAAGAAATACAGTAGTGGATCAGTGGACTAGATTAAGTACAAATTACATTCTAGTAAATGACCATAATAATCTACTGTACGATAAAACCAAAGATCCAAGCTTCTGGAACAAAAAGTTATTATTTGACAAAAACTGTTGGCAAAGCTGGAAAACAATATGGGAGAAACTAGGTATAGACTAACATTTCACACCATTTTACCAAGATAAGGTCAAAATGAGTGTGTGATTTCCACCTAAAGGGTGCTACCATAAGCAAATTAAAAAGAGCATGGAATAGTTTGTAAGATTTATGGATAAGGGAAGAATTTAGGACCAAAGAAGATAAAGAGAGCATTACAAAATGTAAAATATATAATTTTGATTATATGAAAGTTTTTGCACAAACAAAACCAAATGCAACCAAAATTGTAAGGAAAGTAGAAAACTGGGGGGAAATTTTTTGCAAATTTATAAAAATACAAATCATTCCCCAGTTTATAAATGATCAAAGGATATGACCAGGCAGTTTTCAAAGAAATCAAAGCTGTCTTTAGTCACATGAAAAAATTCTCCAAATGACTATTGATCAGAAATGCAAATTAAAACAACTCTGGGGTAACACCACTTCACACCTATGAGACTGGCTAATATGATAAAAAAGGAAAATGCTGGATGTTGGGGGAGATGTGGGAAAACTGGGAAACTAATGTGCTGCTGGTGGAATTGTGAACTGATTCAACCATCCTGGAGAGCAATTTGGAACTATGCCCAAAGGGCAACCAAACTGCATACTCTTTGATCCAGCAATACTACTACTAACTCGATCTGTATTCCAAAAGAGATATAAAGAGAGAGAGAAATGGACCTATTTTAACAAAAATATTTATAGCAGCTCTTTGTGGTGGTTAAGAGTTGGAATTTAAAGGTATGCCTGTCAACTAGGGAATGGTTAAACAAGCTGTGGTATATGATTGTAATGGAATATTATTGTGCTGTAAGAAATGACAAGCAGGATGCTTTCAGATAAACCTGTAAAGATTTGCATGAACTGATGCACAGTTGTACACAGTAACCAATATTGTTTAATGAAGAACTATGAATGAGTTAGGTATTCTCGGCAATATCATCCAAGACAATCCCAAAGAACTAATGATGAAGCATACTATCCACCTCCAGAGAAAGTATATTGTTTGAATACAGACTAAAGCATGCTATTTTTTACTTTGTTTTTTTCTCTTTTATTCAAGTCTTCTTACACAAAATAACTAACATGGAAATGTTTTACATAATTGTACATGTCTAACCTTTATCTGATTTTTTACCATCTTAGGGAGGGGGGTGGGTAAGGAGGGAGGGAGAGATGGAATTTCAAACTCAAAACTTTAAATAAAAATATTTTTTAAAAGTCAATAGAGATCTTATTAGTAGAATATCTTGTGAAAGGCAAATGGTCATATAGCTTTCCTAGTGAACTTTTTCCAACTTAGGAACAAGAAATTCATATAGACAAATACAACCATGCTAAATCAGTGTGATACGAGGAGGCAAAACCATTGCTGGTGGTGAAAATAACAGAAGAGCAACAATGCATAGAAGATCCAAATATATTTAAAATAGTTTTTTGATAATCCCAAGATTACAGAATACTGGAGGAAGGAATCTTTCTAGAGGAATTAACCATACATTTAGATATCTGTATAATGGATAACCTATCTCACATCATTTGCTGAATAAAAATTCCATTTGTGTAAATGGTCTTTGTGATATATCTCAGTTTTAACGGAAAAAATCTTCTGAGAGACTTTAAGTAGATCTGATTTCATTACTCTTGGTTGTAAGTCACAAGGTATCCATACCTTCTTAATTTTGTAATTCTTTTCCATATCTTTCAGTAAATCCTCCAGAGTATCCACCGAAAAGACTGGAAGCCTTCCTATGGTTTAATATTTAATATTTCATGGGTCCAATACAGGGTTGAAATTGTCCACTTGTCATCCCTTTCAGCACAGAAATCATCACTGCTAAGATATTGTAGTTGGACTCACTATTTCCTTTGGATTACTGGCAATTTTTCCAAGATTGTAGTTTGTCATGATTTCCAGTTATATAGCATCACCAGAATAATCATGTTGAAAAGTTGGGCTTTTGTTGAAAGCAAGCAGCTTAAGACCATTGGAAGATTGTTGTCCAACACCGCAGATCACTGATTTAGAATTAGAAGCGGCCTTAAAAATCATATAATCCATGTCCTCATTTTATAGAGAAGGAAAATGAAGCCCACATAGGGTGAGTTTCCCAACGTCAGCTAGTAGCAACAATTTTGGCTCCACTTCATCATATTATACATTCTATTTGCTAATAGATATGCTACTTTTATACCTAATTGTCTTAATCTGTTTCCAATGTGTGTGTTTTAGCTGATATCTATAGACTTAAGGACTTGGATTCTAAGGCTGGAAACAAATTATTAAAATGTCACCTGCCAATATTTGTATTTGTAAAAGTACCATCCATAGAGAATCTATAACAAAAAAACACCTCTTGGTCATCATATCTCCCTATTTCATGTCTCAATTGATATTAGCACTCAATGAACTGTTGAACAAAAGTATTTCCATAGTCATATTTCAAAGGAAACATATAATTTGAGAAAAGGGAAATACTTTGTTGGGTGTGGAATCTTTTATCTTGTAAATTTTTCTGCCGTCAAATGCTTTTTTTTTTTAAATCTAGAGTTGTCTGTAGTCCACTGTTTGGCCCTCAAGATGTCATTCCTGCCCCCCCCCAAAAATTTAAAAAGCCTACCCTGTCCTTCTCTTTTGTTTGTAAGGACACCTGATGTTTGTGTTTATACCATTCTCATAAAGATTTCACAGAGATGAAAAAGTAAATTATTCTATTAGCTGGTGACTTCCATTTATATTTCAAAAAAATAGATTACTCTTTTTAAAAGTTTATTCTTTCAACAGGGCATTATTTTACATATGTATATATATCTATATATATATAGATATATATCAGATCAAGTTCAGCCCTCTTCCTGATGTTAATTTCATAAGTGACACTACCACTCATTACATGGTCTACCTCTCCACTTAAGTGTGCATAGAAAATATATCTGCTACTCTGAGCCTCAATTCCTACATCTGTAAAGAAATAATACTGGTAGTACCTAAATCACAGTTATAATCAAAATAAAGAATATTCACAAATCACTTTCTAAGTATTAACTATATAAACAGGTATGACAGTGGAGATTGTGGTGTTAGAATACAAATATGGTGTTGTCCCTGTCATGGATGACATTTGGCAGGCCTGTCCCAATTCAGGTCCATTTGGTGGTTCTTCCAGTTTCACCTACAAATGCTTTTGGTATAATGTCTCAGATTTCATGTCAAGGTCCTAGAGCACAATTTGGTATTAACTACTCGTCTCTGTTTTGAGAGGTGACAGAACAGAACTTCTACACACATTCAGTTCGTACTCTTAATCTAGTACTGTCCTTTGCCATCTTGCTAATTCGAAAATAAATTGTTAGCTCAGGTGGTTTCTGAGCCCTTCTCACCACCTATTTGTGATACCTGCTTTACACTTTAACTGATATGACAGTTCAATGTTGGCAGGGTTATGGGGAAATTGCTACTCATACACTGAGTGAATCTGTAAGTGCAAGTAATTTTTCTGGCAAATAGTCTGGAAATAAAAGAGTTAGAAAACCAACCATACTTTTTGGTCCCAACAAAATCATTGGGACTATAAAATTTATAGATACACTGTTGTGAAGTTTTTCTGGAAAAGCCATAGAATTATCCTGTAGGTTCAGGAATCAAGAGTTGGAAAGGACCTCAGAAGACCAAAGGCATGTTCCACTTTGTCTCTTCACCTTTGTCTCCTGGAGTTCTGAACAGCCAAGGTAACTCCAGAGGTCGCTAGGCCCTTTGAGTCTTTATTTCTAATGTTACTCACTAGTCTGTGATTTCTACTGGTTACATTTTATCTCCACTTGTATTTTATTCTCCACCCTGCATTTTTTTCTGTCATCTCAGCTTTTTCTCCTAATGATTTATCTTTGTAAAAGCAACTGGAAACACTGTTAAGACACTTTCCTTATGGTCAATGAATTAATCTTATCACAAGGCATTGGGGGTGGGGAGACACCACGGTCTGTTCTTCTGTCCTATTTAAAATATTGCTTGCAGCTTAGTGGGCTTCTTCATGGGTTGTCTTTTTTTTTTAAGGTTTTTTATATATATATATACACACACATATATATGCAGAAGGGAGGTCCAATCTCTTGTTTCTATTTTGTATGTATTATTACATTTATATATGATCTCACTAGAAAAAAATGTTAACACCCTAAGGGCCTGTTTCATTTCTGTCTCTGTATCTCTAGTGGCCCTGGCACAGTGTAGTTGTTTAACAAATATTTGCTGATTGATTCCCCCTAGTATATACCTTTCCTTTTTGGGGATCAGACCTGGGATTCCTCTGACATAGGGTACTTCCAGTACTATAAAGTAGTAATGTAGATCTTCAGGTACTCTGCCTAGGGCAGTACATATTACCTGGGACACTGACAGATGAAGACGTTTTCCCAGCACTATACAGCCAGTATGCCAGAGCTAGGGCTTGAACTCTATCTACCAGGCCCTGCTGCCTCTGCAGCACACACACTTTACATGCCTGTTCTGGCAATAGAAGTAGGAAGGAAAAAAATAAGAATGTTAGAATGCAAGTATTACAAAGCAAATTTTTTTATGACAAGTGTTTTTGTAACTTAGGTAAAGATCTAAAGAGGAAAATCTTACTTTAGAGTAATGCTACCATTAAAATGTGTAAGTATGCATTCCCGAAATTACTTATTTGAAACTTGTTTTAAGGTAATCTTTTGCCCACCATCGCCTTCTGTCAACTTAATTGGAGAGTTGGCTCACCACGTCAACTTAAGAGGTGGTTCCATGAGGGTTCATTTTCTATGCAGCTGCTTGGACTTCACATAATCCCAGATCATCATTCTGGAAGATGAAATCAACTTGGAAACTCACACTTCCTCAGTACCCCCTGCCCCTTGGTCCCTTCCCTCCCTCTGGCTGCTCCTCCTTGATCTTCTACCATTTAAGGAGGTCACTCAGGGAATTCTCATTGCCCATGCTGGCTGAATGACTTTATCATGCCTCCTGGACTAGGGAACCTCCCTCTTACCTCAGTCTCTCCTCCCTTCACACATCTCCTCCTTCTCCCCCCTAGCTTTTCATCTTCTTTTCATATGTTGTCATCCCCATTAGTGTTAGCTCCTTGAGGGCAGGCAATGTCTTATGCCTTTCTTTGTAACCCCATGGCTTAGCACACAGCAGGAGCTGAACAGTTCTGGCACATAACGGGAGCTGAACAAATGTTTATCGACTCTGACTTAGTTAACTTTCTGTCTTATTTCATACTATTCTCCTTCATAAACTCAATTTTTTCTAAGTTGGGACTAACTCAATACTTTGCTGGGCACTAGCCTCCCACTCACCCAGGCTCACTAGTCATCACAGTCAAGTCATCCTTGACTCCCCCGCTCAACCTAACTTATATATCCAATCTCTTGTCAAGTCTTGTTTCTGCCTTCACAATATATCTCTCATCTACACTTTCTTCTCTTTGCTCTAGCACAGGCCCTCATCACCTCTTACCT
The DNA here is from genome assembly GCF_900497805.2 of Vombatus ursinus. Lineage (NCBI taxonomy): Eukaryota > Metazoa > Chordata > Mammalia > Diprotodontia > Vombatidae > Vombatus > Vombatus ursinus. Next base: position 21,619,429 of record NW_020954591.1, read on the forward strand.
GGACTACTCCAATGCCTTTCTGATTGTTCTCTCTTCCTTATGCCTCTCCCCACTCCAATCCATCCTCCACTGAGCTGCCTATGGTTTTCCTAAAGCAGAAATCTGACCATGTCACCAAGCTACTTGAACTCCAGGCTCCCTATTACCTTCAGGATCAAATATAAAACTGTTGTTTGGAAGGTAAAGTCCTTCATGACCTAGCCCCTTATACTCTACTTTCCTTCATGCAGTCCATGATTCTACTACTAAAATGTTGTTCCCATGCCTAGAAAGCTCTGCCTCCTCTTAATTTCACTGACTCCCTTCAAGATTCAACTCAAAATTCATCTGTATGAGGCCCTTCCAGTCTTCTGCATTTGCTAAAGCTTGCCTGCTGAGAATATCTTTTCTTTACCTCTCATCTGTCAAGTATGAAGTATCTTTGACATCTTCACAATGGGAGACACATGTAAATGTATATGCAAGATATACATGTACATTTACAGGTCATTACCACATTAGAAGGTGAACTCCTCCAGGAGGAGGCATAGTGTTTTTGCTTCTCTTCATTTCCCAAGTGTTTACCACCATGTATGGCACTAAGCTACTGTAATAAGTGCTCAATAAATGCTGACTGAGTAGACAGACTCCTCAGGTCTGTTCTGGGAGGGGCAGGAGCTGATTCCCATTCTCATACTTAAGGAGCCTAAACCTTCAGTAGGTCACCCAGGCTTAGGGGAATTGACCCTTGCTTGCTAACTCTACCTCCCCCCTCCCCCAAGAAGTATCTTAAGATTAGTAAAGCACTTCTATCTCATTTAGTACACTCACTTCCTAAAGGTATTATTATCCTCATTTTACAGATAAACAGGCTTAGATCAGGGGCTCTAATCTGAGGTCTTTAATTCAGTACAATCAGCTTCCTTGATAATCCTATGTATTTTATTTTACATATTTAAAAACATTATTCTGAGTGGTCCACAGTCTTTACCAGGAGTCCACAACATTAAAAAAAAAAGGTAAAGAAACCCCTGACTTACTGAGATTAAGTGATTTACCCACTTAAATACAACTACTAAGTACCAAAAATAAGATCTGAAGTGCAGCACTCTTCTGTAGGTCAGGAGATAATGGGGTGAGGGCAGCAACAGGTCAGTAAGTCAGAAAACTGTTCAGTATTCTCAGGGCAATATTTATTTTTTAACACCTCTATGTTTTCCATTCTAGACTGTAGGTTCCTTAAGAGACGGATGATTTAGGTAATTGATTCTATGAATTCTAAAATGAAAATGTATGGACCCCTTAACCAAGTTTCAATCTTGTTGTGAAAGCCCAGTTCTAACAATTATTTCGTATCCATCACCACGGTGTCATTTTTCTAAAAAAACAGTATTTACTGTTGTCCTAAGATTTAAGATACAGAAGTATACGAAGAGTAACAAATATTTTTGTTGAAACTGCAAAGAATTATCAGCACATATTCTGATATGTAAAATAAAATATGGGATAGAAAAGCAGTAGTTGGATGAAAAGTAACAATGGATAAATGAAATATAAAAGTGAGTTGTTGTTCTTATTTTATTTAGCATAACGTGACATTCCAAAAAATTGAAATACATTTCATTAAAACTATAATAGTTTGATATTACAGAAACTAGTCTAGAGCTAAGAAAAAAAAAAAAGAACAAATCTTTCATCTGTTTTCCCATAACTTAAAATGAAATAGATTTATTAGTAGTTGCAAAACATCAGCTCTTAAAAGGGTATTTTATAATATAATCACACCATTTTAACAGTGAGCATTAAGCAGTATTTGTTCACTATAGTTCTGCTAAGCATAGAGGCACATTGTGGTATCTAAATTCCATGGAACAACCAGAACAGCAAGGCACAGTTGGGATTTTAAAATGTTTCCAATTGAATTTAAAAAATTTTCTGATTAAAGTATTTGAACAAAGATAGGTAACAAGTTACCTAAGTGTTTGAAACACAGAGCTAAATTATATCCCTTTAAAAGGTTCATAATACCCCAAATCTGGTCAATACTATTCTTGGTTTGTCTATAAGCATCCCAATGTATCATCTAAATATCTTTCAATACATTACTATGAATAAAGCATAACTTTAAATTTATGGAATTAATCTTCACTATATCCTTTATGCTTATGATGTTATAACAGAGTAACCTGAATCAGCTAAGCCCAGCTAATTTTTTCCATGCTTTCTAAATAAATTTAGAATATGACCTGTTTTTAAACATGCCTACCACTCTGCCTAGAGAAACACCTAAGATAACAGGTCCAATTTGTATTTAGATCTTCAGTGACTTAGAGTCTAGCCATCAAAAGAGAAGCAGTAACTTTCAAATGTGACACACTTCCCTAAGTTTATGCATGTGACAGGTTTACACTTCATTTTTAAACATAGAAACATTAAGACTAGTAGAAAATTTCAGGATTAAAAAAAATCTTTCATCTAATTTAAATAATTCTTATATGCACCACTCCACATTGTGGAAAAGCTAAAATATGCAGTCTGGATATAACAAAGGAAATCAATATTTAAGGTACTGGCACAAATACTTACATCTATATTGTACAAAATATCAGATAACCGTGTCATTCCCCACTCCACCCCTCACCCCCCATAGTGAACATACCAGATGACAGGTAATAATCAGCAAGCTGTTGCAGAAAAAAAACTTTTAAAAGAAAGGTAGTAGAATATTGTTTTGAAAGTGTTGATGTGCCAGAAGTAAGTATTCCAAACTGCTTTATCAGACTGAAGTAACCAGTGTCAGGTTCAAAAATAACTTCGTCATGATCCTTATAGCTGCCTTTTTTTGGTCACTGCAATTGCACTCTGTATGCACCTATAAGCAATTTTACCTATGAAAGGAAAGACAAAATTGTCATTTTTTAGTATAAATAACTATTTGCTCCCTCTCAAAGAGAAAAACACATCATGGAGAAAAATAAACAAGCATACTGTACATAACTACATCAGACTGCAAGTATAACTGAACATTATGTTACAAAACTCTGCTTGTAATGTAATTCAACAATCACTTGAACAACAAATCATAACACTGCATCTACCCCAAAAGTGTTTCATTTAATGTTAATTTTCCAGAAACTGATTATGACTGATACACCTGGAGTGCCTCTATTAGTAGGTTTTCAATATCTCATTACACAAATAAGAAATTTTGCTAATTTTGCAAACTTATCTTGTTAGCCCTTTTTGGTAACAGGAATAGAAATGGAAATGGAAAGTGGAACTGACAGGATTTCAAAATAGGTTGGGAATCATGTTCAAACACTTAAAATGAGATTTTGATTTGGCTAGGAAAAGATCTTTTACCTTGGCAGAAGGTGCTTCTGTCAGGCGTATAAAAAGTTTATTGAGGCCTGCAACAGGACTGAAGGAATAAACAAAATGGCTATCCTAGAAGGTAACAAAAGAAAATTAATCAGAACACATATGAAAACAACTCCATGTATGCCAAGACTGTAAAACAAATCATTAAAAATCTATTAATGCAGCTTATAATGACTCAGAGGACAGCAATATTCCATTATGATTCAGACCCAAGGGGATCAAAGAGAAATATTCAAGTTTATCTCAATGAAGACACTTTAGAAAGTTATGAAGCAGAACTATCTTGGAGCATTATTTGAAAAGTCATAAGCAATGCACATGCACCATGTTTTCATGGTGCTAGAAAGTCATAACTGAACTCCTTTGCCAGAATATTTCAAGAGTATGGCAAAACGTCACATTACCAGAACCATAAAATGAATGTCATTTGGGGATTTTGGTTCCCAGGTTATTTATGAGAATAAACCAAATGATTAGAAAGTAACTTTTTTTTGAGGGAGTGAGGCAATTGGGGTTAGGTGACTTGCTCAGAGTCACACGGCTAGCAAGTGTTATGTCTGAGGCCAGATTTGAACTCAGGTCCTCCTGACTCCAGGGCCGGTGCTCCATCCACTGCGGCACCTAGCTGCCCCCAATAAAGTAACTTCTTATCAGAGATTTACTGAGGAGAGGGGCAAAGGGGCTTTGGGTTTAGCATACTTTTACTCAGTTTTCTAGGCCTTCTACATCTCTATATAGTAGAATAAGAACTAATGTCCAGCATGATTACTCTGTAGTGCTAAATCGTTATCAAAGAATTACCCAATTATTTTCATCACAGTATTTGCTAAGGTTGAATTTTGAACTAACATGTTTAAATAATTTTTTTTAATAAAAGCTACAACAATTAGGATTTTGTATTTAATTCAATTTTTCTGATTAAATGATGGTTAGTTACACATTCCTTGAATACTGGTTAACCAAGGATTTACTATATACATACTTCTGTTAACTAAGGAATCTGATTGACTTGTAAAATGGAAAAAATGTGTCCTTCAGTATTAAATACCATGAATCCTATTAACTCTTACAAATGATATTAGAAAGACCAAAGAATGTAATTTAATTCAGTTACACATACACAAATCTTACCAGAAATACAGGAAGTTGAAATTTGTCATTCAAAACTACAGCTTGTACACTACATGGTCCGCAAAGTCGAGCAATGACTTCCTTACCAAAAAAGTTTGCATGGAATATAAACAGGAGAATTCCAGAGCCTAAATAAGAACAAAGAGAACAATGAAATCTTTTCACACACAAACTCACAGAATGAAATAATTAGCAAATTCTCCTAAAGCACCATAATCTTCTTAGAAATTATAGTTTAAATTCGTTAAGAAAAACATAAATCAAGAATCTAAAGGAAAACAATGAAAAAAAGTGAAAAGGAAGGTGGCCTTAAGTAATACTACATCCCAAAGTACAACCATCAAAATAATTTGGTACTAATTTAAACTAGACACATCAATCATTGGAATACATTAAATACACAATTTACAAAAGAAAACAAATCTAGCAGAGACTAGTGTTCGAGAAACCCAAAGGCCCTAAGTTACTAGGGGTAAGATCTCACTATTTAACAAAAACTATTGAGAAATAATCTGGCAGAAATGAAGTTTAGATAATGCCCTAAAGAGATTTTAAAAAAGAGGAACAGGACACGGACATGTACACACACACACACACACACACACACACACACACACGCACAAATATTTATAGAAACTCCTTTTGTAAATGGGGTGCCTGTTAATTGGAGAACAGATAAACACATTATGTAACAATACTATTGAGCTATAAGACAAGGGATGACAAAAGGAATGCTTATAGAAAAACCTGGGAAGATTTGTAAGGATTGATGCAGAATAAAGTGTGCAGAACCAGGAGACTATACAATTAACAACACACTGTAAAGACAAACTTAAGAAGAATTAAGAAGTCTGATCAATGCAATGACAAACCCACATTCTGACAGACTTGAGGCAAACATATACTTGTGGATATGGCTAATGTAAGAATTTGCTTTGCTGGACCATAAAAACTTGTTACAAGGGCTTTTTCTCCCCCTCATAGCTGGCAGGAGGTGGAACAAAAGAAATTAAATTGTAATAGTTCCAGAACATGGTAAGAAGGACTTTAATTGTTAGAGTGGTGATAATGGGAAATGAAATCATAATGGCAGTGGATGTCAGGTAGTATGAAAGCAGAATCCACAGAACTTGGGAGATGATTGGCTAGAAATAATGAATGGTGAGGGAAAAGGAAGAGTCAAAAATAAAACAAAAAGAAAATATTTAAGAAGGACAGCAGTTTTAATATTATTTTAATGTTAATGTCTCCTACTTGGAGACATCCATTGTACATGCCTGTGCAGAGTCTGAGTATCAAGTAAAGCTGGTTACTGAAATCAGATTGTGTGCTTTCAAATCCCATAGTTCCCAGTGATGTGACCATGGGTAAGTTAGTTAACTTCTTTAAGGATGAACCTCCTTATTTATAAAATGAGAATAACAATATGTATATGACCAATTTCACAGGACAATTTTTTGTAAAACTTAAACTGTTTAGCAAAAGCCTTGTATGGGAGAGAGCATTTGAGTTGATCTCTGAAGAAAACTACAGATGATGTCAAGAGCTGGAGTATGAGGAGAGGAGACACAAAGGAAAGATAGAATACAGAGTTGTGGAACAGAGAGCCAGTCAATTCATCTCAATGGAGAACACATAAAGAGAGGACATATCAAAACGGAATGAAATTTGGAAACATTCTAAATGTCCCCCAGAAGAGGACTTCACCTTCTACTACACTGAGAAAATAAGTTAACTCACCCTGAGTTCCCTCTTCATTATTTAATAAACCTCAATATCAAATCCAATTTTTTCTTTCATTCCAATCTGTGAGCTGGCCCTTTTCTTTGTCAGCACCAACTCCTCCACACTACCCCTTCCATCCTCTCTGTCACCTTGCCCTGTCAAATCACCTATTCTCTTTCACTTCAGTCTCTTCTTATTCACTGACTTCTTCCCTGTTACCTATAAATGTGGCTTTAAGAACCCTTCACTCTGACCCCCAGCACCCCTGAAGCTATTATACTATCATACTACTCCCTTTTACAGCCAAATTCCTAGAAAAAGATGTCACATTTGTTGCCTTCACTTCTTTACCTCCCACTCATTTTCCCAACCTTTTGCAATCTGGCTTCCAATTCTGGAAAGTGGACACAAACATATCTGAGACCTTTTATTCCAAGATGACCAATAACCTTTTCTAATTAAAAAAAAAAGCCCTCATCCTTGATTTTTCTTCAGCTTTTGACACTACTGACCACCTCTCTTCTCCAGGAATACTATCTCCTCCCCATCTTACTGGTTCTTCTCATTCTACTATGTTCTACCACTAAGCATAGGTGTACCTCCAAGCTGTCTTCAGTCTCTATGCTCTCACTAAACCTAATGTGCTTCCAAGGGTTCAGTTATCTCTAATGCATATTCCTATCAAATCTACATATTCAGTCCTCATCTTTTTCTTGAACTCCAACTGGGTGTGGGGCAGGGGATAGGGGATTCGGGGTGGGGAGTGGGCATGATAGGGGAAGAATGAGAATGTGGATCTTGGCTGATTAAAACAAAATAATTTTTTTGAAAATAAAGAAAAATTTAAAATAAAATAAGACACATGGGAGAGGGGGAAATGATTACTGGAATCAGGTCCTAGAGAAAGTGGATGGGGATGCAATAAAGGGTACATAGTAGCTGGATTAGAGATACCTTTTCCTGAGACAGGAGGAAGAAATGGATGACAATGCTCACAAGTTTTGAGGAATGAAGGAGGGGAACTGAGCAAACTCCCACTGAGCCCTAAGCTCAGCGAAGCAAGAGACTTTCTGCTGTAAGTAGGGAGGGGCCTCAGTAAGGGATTTAAGGAGAAAGTAAATGATTTTAAACAGTTGCTATCTGGAATGAGAAAGGAAATCCTTAAGAATACATTAACTAAGAATAGGCAAAATCATGAGCAAATAGTAGTGGCATCAAAAGTTTAAATGCTTTAAATTTAAGCTACCATAAAATGCTACTACAAACAATTCACTCTAATCCTCTCCCTGGCTCATAGTCTACTAAATAAAATTCTCTGCCCTAAAACTAATGCTGAAAAGAGCACAACAGTCCTCAAAATATCTAATCAAGTTTTCAACCACTGACTTTTTTGCAGTGAAATTTACAATACTTGAGGAAGACAAAAGAAATATGCCACATCTTTATCCCTTCGCAGACCCCACCATACATCACACTTCTTCCTTCACGGCAGGGCAAACCGGAAAAAGTTGCCGCACTGCGTACCCATTGTGAAGTCTGAAAAGGGCCTTTACCTCCCTGTCTGTACAAGGGAAGTCAAAGGATCACACACACTGAGCTAGAAGTAACCTCAGAGCACCAAGGCCAAGTCTTTCATTTAATAGAAGAGTAACTTGAGGCTGAGAGGTCAAGTGACTGGCCCAGTCACAGCAACACTAAATGAGTCATGAGTTGAAATCAGGTCTGACTCTAATAGCAGCACTACTTAGGTACTTAATTAACCAATGCCAGGCTACCGCGTATTGCCTAAAAATGACTTTGGGACTTAACAAATTTGGTAGATTCATTACTTGATACCATTTTTACCCTTTACTTGAAAAAAACATTTTCTTTCAGTCTGTGCATATAGAACCACTGGCCTCCCAATGAGATGTGCTTTCATTTCAAAGCTATTTTGTCGCACTGGGCAATAGTCAGCATTTTTGCACTAATTATTCTGTACAACAAACTTGACAGTATTTGAAAATTGCTATCATTGACATTAACCTTTACTCATATGCAGCCCAAACAATGCTTAAAAATCTAAGTCACAGAATCACACCAAGCACTGGGGAGGGATCCTACAGCCATTCTCCATCCCATTATGTTTATGACTTTAAATAGGCAAGGTGTCATATACTGGTTTCAAACAAAGAAATAGACCAAGAGAAAGGAAGTGATTTACCAGTCATAAACCTACTTAAGTAAGAGAAACTAGAACTTCCATTTCCTAATGCCAACAGCATTCTTTCTATCTTCTCTGTTAAAGCATTTAAATAGAAACTATCAACTGGGCAAATGTAGGGAAAAAAGTGATTCTGAGTTTTAAAAGAATAATAAATATAATTTATTTTTAAAAAGTTGAAAATGCTGATTTAAGAATAAACAACCAAAAGTACACAATTTAATTTTTAAAACCTGTTGAATTAACAGGTTAATTGAATTAATGAAATGGATTTAAAATGCAATTTCTATTCTGGAAATTAACTCAACATTTTATTGTTAATTAATTAAAAGCTGTACCTAACATCTCCATCGTAGTATGGAGGTAATACTACTTTTTCCCTTTATTTTCCTTGTTATTTAATTTCACTGATATCCTCTGTGTGTGTGTGTATACATATGTGTGTGTGTATGTAAACACACACACTTATCACCTCCATTCCAAAGTATCTTTTGACCCCTCGTCTCCATATCTAGAAGTCTACCTCTCCCATGTAATAAATAAAAGGGAAGAAAATAAAATAGTTCAGCAAAACTAACCAACACTTCAACCAAATCTGACTCTCGCTCTCTCTGTATCTGTGTGTATGTACTTATGTATGAGAGTGTGGGTGTGTATATATGTATATATATCTCTGTATATGTATATTCATATATATATACATACACACACATATGTACGTATACACTATTCCACATCTATGAAGAAGAGAAGGTGCATTTTATCATCTCTTCTTTGGGGATAAATTGATCATTAAAATTATATATGGATGAATTTAAAAGTATCTATTAAGCATTTACTATGTGCAAAACATTATGCTAAATGCTAAGGATACAAATAACGAAGTTAGTTGTTAAAAAGCTCATATCCTAATGGAGAGACAACACATAATTGACACATTACAAAGCATTCAGTTCAGCTTTTAGTTCTTTCCATTTACATTGTATCCATCGTATACAGGGTGTTCCAAAAATCTTACTGTAGTTTTAAACTTTAGTAGCTTAAAACCATGAATATTATCTTGATTCTGCTTACTGTACTGTGTCAGTTCATCTAAATCTTCCTATGCTTTTTAAAATTCTTCATATTCATCATCTCTTACAGTTTAGTAATACTCCATTATATTCATGTCCCACAATTTGCTTACATTGTTAATCAACAGTAATCTACTTTGTTTCCAATGCTTTTCAACAAGAAAAAAAAAGCTGCTATGAATGTTCTGTTGTATATGGGACTTTTCTTTGTCTTTCGTGTCCTTGGGGCTTACTTCTAACAGTAGGATCACTGAGACAAAGAGTTAGGCTTTGGGTCCTTAAAAGCTGTGCCAAGACAACACAACCACTGACAAGTTCTACAAAGCTGGAATTGGAGACCATAAGCTATCAAATATTCTTTAGTCTCCCTATATAACCAGCCATCTTGTTTTCTGTCATACATTTTCCTTATAATACCTTGCACAAGATTTATCTGTATAATTTCTCATTTGTAACAGATTATAGCCTACTCACATCTACCATGTCTCCCTCTACTGTCTTTCTGGGTAATTCTTAACTTCAGTTCTTTAGAGACCCTGGCATATATAACAGTCATATGACATTTTCAAAAAGATAGTAGTGTTAAAAATAGAGACCTTCATTTCAGGGAGAAGTTTGGGGTTGTTAAATGGACTGTAAAATTTTCTGAAGACAATCCAGTCTGCTGTACAGTCTTGGTAAAAGATTATATCTACTGGCTGAGGCCTACACAGTTACTAAGTAGAGAGAGGCTAATTTCCATAAAACTGGCTAACAGGAGAAAAAAAAATTTTTGGGGGGGGTGAGTTCATGATTACTCATGAAACAATTATTAAAAGGAGGCTGGAGCTATCATCAAAGGTAGGTCAATTACTCAACTCTGTTTTTTCCCTTTCTTGTTTATTTTTCCAGTTAACAATATAGCCTTCAATGAAAGGCCAGTGAATTTTCAGGAAAATTCATCACCAGGCATCTTTTATAGTAATTTGTCATTAATTTTCACTTTGTATTCTTTAAACAACACTTATTGGGCACCAACATGATGGCTGCCATTGTTTTCATCACTCCTCCCTTATCTCAAGTAACACCTCTAATCTCCAGAAAGTCAAACAAACAAAAGTAAAGAAAAATTAATAATAATTAAATGTTTAACCAAATACTGTGATTACTCAAATCCTCCATGTTTATATCCTATTCATTTTTACTCCTTCAAGTTACGTAATGAAAAATTTTAATCATTTCAATATCCAATTAGAAATAACATCCAGCATTTATATGCTAAGATTTGCAAAGTACTTGATAAATATTATATCATTTAACCCTCACAACAACCCTGGAAGGTAGGTGCTATAATTATCATCCCCAAGATGAGGTTAAGGGACTTGCCCAGGGTCACACAGCTAGTAAGTATCCAAGACTGGATTTGAACTCAGATCTTCCTGACTCCAGGGCCAGTACTCTACCCACTTAACTACCTAGCTTTAATTATGTATTAAACTTGGTCTTAAAGGACATACAGGAGAAAGGAGAAATTCTCCAATAAAACTTTATTATCCACGTAGGTACTGCTTCCAATGAAGTAAATCTCAATCCGATCCGGCTTTACAATACTATACAATTCTTATCTCTGCTCTCCAATAAATCTGGTTTGTTCAACCTATGTACTAGGAGACTTCCTCACATTCTCTGGATGGCACTGAAATCAAAAGCATGCACTAAGTGATAACCATCAATTATCTCTCCCTCTTTCTTTTTTTTTTTTTTAAGGCAATTAGGGTTAGGTGACTTGCCCAGGGTCACACAGCTAGTGAGTGTCTGAGGCAAGATTTGAATTCAGGTCCTCCTGACTCCAGGGCTGGTGCTCTATCCACTACGCCAGCTAGCTGCCTCATCTCTCACTCTTACTATGAATATAGCCTACCTTTTTTTTTCTGGTCATATATTTCCCTGATGACATTTTTTATATAACTTCTACTGCATAATTGGATTTGCAATGTACTATAGTATCCTCACACTCACCATGCACCATACTCTCCATTGCCCTTTGGATGATCCTCAACTTCAATTCTTCATAAACTACAGTGTTCCATGACTCATAGATACACAACACCACCAGAAGATTAACAATGTTTAAAAAAAAAAAAAAGAGGGCCCTTCATTTCTAGGATCAGTCAAAGAAATATGCAATGTCCCAAAGGCAATCCAACTTGCTCTTCTCTTGTTCAACTCTACTTAGAGTTCAACTCTAATCAACTGTCTGTAGTATCTGTCCAAAACATAGATACCAAGAGATGAGCTCCATGAATGACCCACCCAACTGCATATTATAGTCTAATGAAGCATTCTTTAACCACTTGGTTATTCCTAATGGGAAAACACTTTAAGAGTAATTATGGTTCTCGTTTAGGTGGCTTTGCAATGCTCTGGACTGAAGATATCAAAATAATGGCATCTACAAAAAGAAATATCTAGAAGACCACATACATCATCTCTGTGGAAGAGCTCTTTAGTTTGGACTCTACAATGGACATTCCATAGTGGTGGTACACATCTATGGCAAGCATTAATACCTTTTCATTTTAAGCCTTATGCCAAATAGTAATTTCTGTTCCTGTATCTTTCAAGGAAATCTGTATTATTATGACATTATGACACCTGTTGGAGCAGAGTGGTATTTTGCCATACAAGATCAAATACTTTCTATAGCCAAAAAACAAGTGCAATGGAATCTTGTGCTCTTTAGACCTTTCAGTCAACAGTATGACTGTTAAAAACATGGTCGCTGTATCCTTTACAGAAGAAGTTTGCCTGTTCCCACATCTTATGAGTTTCAAGAATGTCCTCAATGCATGTAAAATTTACTGTCATGATAATTTTATAGTGAATGTAGCATATGGGTTAATAGTTATCAATGTCATATCAGGTGCTTTTTTTTTTTTGTAGTAAGGTCTCAGATTTTTTCCATGCCTTTTATCATTTTCCCCTTTGAGATAACTTCAGAATCAAACTCTCAATAACCTCAAAATTATTCCACCTCCAGCATGGTCCTCTTTTGGTTATACTTGGTCTAGACAACTGCATCACTAATCTGCTTTCTTCCATTTCTCATAAAGTATATACTCCAAGAAACACCTTTGGGATTGAACTCTAATATTAAATGACTGAATCATTTAGAAAGATCCCATTCAGATAATATTTTTACTGCAATATACAGTTCATACAAAAGAAAACCATAAAGGGACACCTTCTGGTATGTTCTGTGGTGGTTTGTAATTGAAATCGGTTGAAAAGTCTGGACCCTCACAAAGGCGGTGACACGCTATTGGAAACACGGGCTCTAGGAGGGCGAGCCGGGCTTCAAAGTAGTCCCTTATGGTTTCTTCTGCCACTCTTGAGAGTCTGAACAGAGAGAAAGAGGAGAAGACACAGTCACCAGTGTTAATCTGGACAAGTTTTTCTGCATTAGAATTCATTAAAAGTTTACATTTTTAAAGTGATTGATCAAAATATGATACTTAAAAGCAGATTAATTTTCCATATTTCATAGACTAGTCAAATATTACTTATTAGTGACACAAACTCTTAATGGGAAGATGTTCAAATTTCTATTGTGTTACCACCTTAGTAGGTTTTATCTATCATTATTAATCCAAGTAATAATTCAGAATTTGAGGGAGGAGTGACCCAGAGGTTCTAAATGCCTAAGTAGGAACACTAAAATCAATCCCAATTTGAACTATTCAGAAGTTTAATTTATGTATGTTTAAAAAAGGGTCTGCTAATAAATAGCCTCAATAAAGTTATAAAGGAATATTTAAAGTTTAGAGGAAACTTTTCAGGGCCTTTTAACATTTTTAAGGACTCCAGCAAATAGCCAAGTATATACAAATGTTAACTCTTGCCCTCTACAAATATCATACAATCTAATCACTATAGCAGACATTTTTGAAATTCTTTTCTAAGAAATGATTGCATGTACTTGAAAGTTATGCAAACTTATTTCTTTTAATTTTCATTTTATTTTTTTTTTCAATCATATGTAAGTAAAACTTTTTAACATTCTTTTTTTAAAATCTTGAGTTCCATATTCTCTCCCTCCCTTGCCACCCCTGTCTTTGAGAAGGCAAGCAATTTGACATAGATTCTTCACATAGAATAATGCAAAACATTTCCATATTAGCCATGTTGCAAAATAAAATCTAGACTCTCCCCCTATCCATGACAAAGATAGTTAGAAGAGAGTACTTTAATCTGCATTCAGACTCTTATCAGTTCTTTCTCTGGAGGTAGATAGCATTTTTCATCATATTATTGCTGATTATTGTATTGCTGAGATTAAGTTATTCATAGTTAATCATGGTACAATGTTGTTACTGTGTGCAATTCTCCTGGTTCTGTTCACTTCACTCAGCATCAGTTCATGTAAGTCTTTCCAGGCTTTTCTAAAAGCATCCTGATCATCATATAAATCTATACTTTTTATTTTTTTTGGTGATTTGATTGGTAAGGCACTGAATAAGTAAATTAATTTTGGTAGAATTGTCATTTTTGTTATATTGGCTCAGCTTACCCATGAGCAATTAGTATTTTTCCAATTGTTTGGATATGACTTTATTGGTGTGAAAAGTGTTTTGTAATTATCTTCATCGAGCTCCTAGGTTTAGCTTGGCAGATAGACTCCCAAGTATTTTATATTGTCTGTGGGTATTTTAAATGGAATTTCTCTTGCTGGAATCTCTTGCTGCTGGACTCTGGTGGAAATATATAGACATGCTGATGATTCATGTGGGTTTATTTTATATCCTACAACTCCGTTGAAGCTGTTAATTATTTCAATGAGTTTTTTAATTGATTCTCTAGGACTCTGTAAGTATAACATCATATCATCTGCAAAGAGTGATTGTTTTGTTTCCTCATCACCTATTCTAATTCCTTCAATTTCTTTTTCTTGTCTTATTACTATAGTTAGCATTTCTAAGAGTAATAGTGGTGATAATGGGTATCCTAGATTCACCCCTAATCTTACTAGAAAGATTTCTAGCCCATCCCTGTTATAGATAATGCTTGCTGATGGTCTGATATGTACTACTTATCATTTTAACGAAAACTCCATTTATTCCTAAGCTTTTCAAGATTGTTAATAGGAATGAGTGTTATATTTTGTCAAAAGCTTTTTTTTTCTGCATCAATTGAAGTAATCATACGATTTTTGTTGTTTTTGTTTCTGATATAGTCAATTTTGCTGATAGTTTTCCTAATACTGAACCATCTCTGCATTCCTGGTATAAATCCCACCTGGTTATAATGTATGATCTTTGCAAATCTCCTGGTCAGTTTTTTATTTTAAAGTTTTACATTAATATTCATTACGGAAATATGTCTATAGTTTTCTTTCTGCTTTTGCTCTTCCTGGTTTAGGGATCAGCACCATATTTATGTCATGTAAGAAATTTGGTGGGACTCCTTTTGCCTATTTTCCCAAATAGTTTATACAGAACTGGAATTACTAATAAGTGCTATTTTCTTCAGTATATTTTTGTGTCTCCTTTACCAAGCTGTTGATTCTTTTTTCATGATTTTCTTATATCCCTCTCATCCCAATTTTCCCTCTATCTCTCATGTGATTTTTAAAATCCTTTTTAAAGCTCTTCCCAAATTCTTTTTTTTTTTTAAAACCTCTGACCAATTCACATTTTTTTCTTTGCTGCTTTGCATGTAGCTGTTTTGAATTAATTTTCTTCTTCTGAGTTTGTATTTTGATCCTCCCTGTTACCCACAGTAACCTTTTATGGTTAGATTCTTTCTTTCCTTGTTCATTTTTTCCAGCCATTTATTGACTTTTAATTTAATGTTAAAGTTGTGCTCTGCTCCCTGGTTGGAGGGGGCACTGTACCAAGCTTCCACGTTTCCAAGCTTGTATGATCTAAGGAAAGTTTGGTCATTGATCTCTTAGCCTGTGCTCTGGTCTTTACTCAGGAAGAAATCTTGTTTCCCTGTAGTAACCAGCTCTCGCACTTCTCCTGGCCCTGGGACGGTGACTAGGCGCTCTGCTCTCCTGCAGCTACAATTGATAGTGCTCCCTCTGTCTTGGAATTGAGATGAAGATCTCTACTCCTCCATGAGCAACCACAAACACTCCTCTCCACCCTGGAACCATGACTGGGCCCCTGCTCCGCTGTAGATACAAGTACTGTAGCTCTTTTTGGCTCTGGGACCGTGACCCAGATCTACGTACAGACAATGCAAAAAGGCCCTGATGCCAATGGCAGCAACGGCTCCCATGCAATCTCCTTCGGACCAGCTGTCTGAACCCTACACTGTCTGCAGGCTGAGAGTTCCAAAAGTTCTACTGCTGCCAATGAAGCTGCCTCCAAGGCGCACCTCTGGGCCTGTGGCACGGCCTGTGCTGCACAGTCTTCACTGTGCTCCTGACCACCTCAGCTCCACCCAAGGTGAGACAGGACTTTCCTGTCGACCTCTTAAGTTGTCTTGGACTGTAAAATTGTTTCAGTTGACCTTTTGTTCATTCTACTGATCCAAAATCCAATTTGTTATTTTAGAGTTGTTTGGAGGGGAATTTGGGAGAGCTTGGCTTAGTGCTTCTCTATTCCGCCAACTTGGCTCTGCCTCTGAAATTATATTTCTTAAAAATATTTTGCAACTAAAATAACCACTCTAAAGTCCCTAAGTAAACATGGCTTTAAGCATCTTTATTTCATACTTACGTTTCTAAGTGACTCTTCAGCAGGTCATATACCAATACATTATTACACTGCTTAGCAAAATGCAAAGCACTATTCTGATGTTTTGACAAAATATTACAATCTGCTCCACATTCAATCACAAGCCTTACAATATCCGAGTTTCCTCTTTTACAAGCCTGTAACAGGAAAAACATTAAGTAATTATATATGCAATCTGCAATTTTTTTTCTTAAATAGAATCTTGTGGAAGACATTTAAAGGTAAAAAAAATTTCTTCAGGGCAAGGACAGGGTGTTCTGCATTAGTATACAACGTCAAATATAAGGACCTGTTTGCATTACTCACTTTATACTTGACTGAAAGATTCTTCAAACAGGAAGCCTTCAAAGGATATTTTTGTCAATAACAATAACAATGATAATGATAGCTAGCATCTATGGCACTATAAGGTTTGCAATACTTTACAAATATTATCTCATTTTGTCCTTGTTTAACAACTCTTGAAGTATGTGCTATTATTATCTCCATTTTACAGATAAGAAAACTAAGGCAGACAAGGGTTAAGTGATTTAGCCATCATCACAAAGCTACTAAGTATCTGAGGCTGGATTTGAACTCAGGGCTTTCTGACTCAAGATCCAGCCCTCCAGCATTCCACTGTGCTACAAATGTACCAAGTGCTGGATCTTCTGGGAGAGTACTCAAAAGATTTTCATTCTACTATATTCCACTTAATATCACCCTCATGACTGCCAAAAGAGCCAATCTTTAACAAAAGCATTCCCGCTAGACTAGGTTTCACTGTGATTTTTTTGACTATACTATGTGGGATCAGAAAATAATTTCATATTCATCACAGCAGTGATTTAAAAAGAAACTCTGCCATACACTGACCTGAATATAGCAAACCTCAGGCAGCACTGTAAAAGATGGATAAATTGGGTCAAGACAGTTTCCTTGCAGCTAGAGTAGAGTGTAGAACAACATGGAGGGTGATTTTCTTTCTTGTGAATGAATTTCAGGCTACGACTATGTCATTGTCCATCTCATTTATCTTACTCATGTTTCTCCAGTTTACTTTTTGAGGGGAAGTTTTTTCCTACCAGACAGAATATTTGCACAAACAAATAAAATATTTTACTTAGATAGTGAGAAGACCTGGGTCTAATCCTGGCTTTGCTCCTAAGGAACTGTACGTACTTAGCTAAATCAAACTTCTGTGGCCTTGGTTTCCTCATTTGGAAAACAAAGACGGTGGACTACACATCATCTGCTTTCTAATATATTTCCAGTTAAAAAATTATATGAAAAACCTAATCAAACTTTGGAAGTATTGATCTTCATTGAACTAGGCACCTAACAGAAGAAAACTAATTTATTTTAGATGAAAATAAAAATTTTACAAATTTAGGTTATTAATTTAAAAACCCTTCCTATACTTATGGTAACCTATGTTTACCTTTCATATGGACCTCCTGTTTATACACACACACACACATATATACACACACATACATATGTAATATATACATATATTTCATAAAAAAGTAATGAGAAAAAAATTAGAAAGAGGTGAGAACTGTTTAAAATTAAAAGTTGATAATAAAGCATCCCTGAGGATGACAAAATACAAAAAAGCCTACTTATTTATTAAAAACACTATTTCTAGGTTATCCTTTCCCTAAGTAGGCACACACATGGTCATGGCTTTTATGGTGTCTAATCTAAGAGCTAGTCTGTTACTTTTCTCCTATCTGGAAACAAATTATAGTATTTCTTTTTTTTTTCCAAACACATTTGCACATTAGTCATGTTATAAAGAAGAATTAGAACTAATGGAAGGAACCATGAAAAAGAGGAAACAAAATAAAAAAAGAGAGACAGAGAACAAACAATATGCTTTGAGCTGCATTCAGACTCTATAGTTCTTTCTCTGCATGTGAATAGCATTTTCCATCATGAGTCTTCTGGAATTGCCTTAGATCCTTGCATTGCTGAGAAGAGCTAAGTCTATCAAAGTTAGTCATTGTACAATGTTGCTTTTACTGTGTACAATGTTCTCACTTCACTCAACATCAGTTCATATAAATCTTTCCAGGTTTTTCTGAAGTCCACAAACATAGCACTCCTGTAGTACCACAGAATAGCAAAGAACAAACCCCTAAAAGTGTACAACAAAGCAATTTTAAAAAGAAAATCCATTTGGATAAGATGCCTTGTAATGTATGTATATCAGATACAGTTTGTATTTAGATGACCTTCTGTACATTTGCCCATAGTAAATACATATATCTATTTTTATCTATCTACACACACATATTCTACTTCACTTATAATAGTTACTTAATAACATTTGAAGCATTACAGTAAAATCAAAAGAACACTGAATTTGGAGTCAGAAGACCACTGCTGGAATTTCAGCTCTGCTACTTACTCCTTTGGTGATTTTGGGCAAATCATTAATAAATCACCTAAGCCTCAGTTTATTCAACTATAAATTGAAGGGATTGGACCAGATGACTTTTGCAGGTCTGTTGCACAGGCTCTAAAGCCTATGATCTTATCATGAAATAAATTACAAAGAGATGAATTGTAATTGTTGAGACTGACATGTTATTTTTAAGAAGCATTTAGCGATTTAACAGAAGTATTCTTCATTCATAGGTTTTGCTCTTGCTAACAGTTTGTTATAATCTGCATGTTTATAGATCCTATTTGAAAAATACAAAGCTCAATACTGATTCACAGAATCTCAATTTGAAGAAACTCCTGAGTCTGAGTATAACTGCAATTTCTAGGTCCTCTTTATTTTATGAGCCTAAACACAGCAGCCCCTAGATCTGGTGGGACTCTGGAGAATGCTTGCAAAACCCAACAACTTTTTATCAGGTCATTCTCATTGGTTATACTCAAACAAAAAACTGGCATGATAATAGCTAGCATTTACATGGCTACTATTTGCCAGACACTGTGCTAAGCACTTTACAAATATTTTCTCATTTGGTCCTCACAACCCTGTGAGGCAGGTGATGGTATTATCTCCATTTTACAGTTGAGGAACCTCAGGCAAACAGAGGTTAAATGACTTGCCCAGGGTCACATAACTACTAAATGTGAGATTCAGGTATTCCTAATATCAAACCTGGCACTCTATCCACTGGGACACCTAGCTGCTATAAAAGTTTATAACAGGGGCAGCTAGGTGGTGCAGTGGATAGAGCACAGGCCCTGAAGTCAGGAGGACCTGAGTTCAAATACAGCCTCAGACCAAACACTTGACACGTACTAGCTGTGTGACCCTGGGCAAGTCACTTAACCCCAACTGCCTAAAAAAAAAAAAGTTTATAACATTCACACAATTGGAAAGGCTGTTGGGAAGGCAATGTAAGTAGGAGAAATAACACGAAGGAAATTTGCAAGTTGATGAAAGATCATCTTATGCCTATGTCTTAAATTTTTTTAGCTGAAATGATAAAATAGGATTTACCAGTAAAGGAAGGCAGTTAAATTTTGGAAATGAGGATTAACAGATGGAGAGATATGCAACCTATGATTACAAATTTGATTTGAATAGGTGTTGGGAACCACTGTTAGTTTCTGAGAACAAAAGTGATAGAATTATAGCATCACAGATTTAGTTCTGGAAAGAACCTTGGATAGCATGTGGTACAACTCCTTCACTTTATGGATGAATTAATAAGGCCTAAAAAGACTAAGTGACTTGCCTAAGGTTACAATAGGCAGTAAGTTGCAGAGAATGGATTTCAATCCATCAATCACAAAGGTTTTATTAAGCTACTAATGTGTACCAAACACTTTGCCTAAGCTCTGTGGATACAAAAACAAAATTAAAACAGTCCATGCCCTCAAGGAATCAACAGTCTAATGGGGGAGACAATGTGAATGTATGGATATACAGTATATATAAATAATAGAAGTATAGGAAGCAGCTTTGGGAGAGAGTGCACTGGCAACTCTGGGATCACAAAATGCCTTATGTAAAATGACTGACTCCAAATCCAGTACCACTTTCATTCTACCACCCTGGATCATACCAGAACAGACTAAAAGTTATTGTGCTAATATGAAAAGATGTTTTGACATGTATAATATCATATGTATAATTAATATCACATTTCTTCCTTCTCAATGGGGAGGGGAAGGAGGAAAGGAAAGAAATTTGAATCCAAAAATTTTTTTAAAAATAAATGTTGAAAATAAAAATAAAATTAAAATGAATGTAACTATCAAAAAAATTTAAAAATGCTTAATAATCATCTCTATTAAGAGATCTCAAGGCCTATATTCAGAGCATGTGAAGACAAAAAGAAAACTTCTATATATACCAAAATTATACTGACTACATTTTTATTAAGTGTTTTTTATTTTTCTTTTCTCAAATTAGGGAAAAGTGGGGAGAACAGTGACATAGCAATAGAGTTGCCAAAAAGAAAAAGAGCATCACTGAAGCATTTTTTTTATATGCAAAGGAGGAAACACAGGAAAGCAAGATAGATCTGAAAGCACTCACATGTTGGATGTGCCTATTACACAAAACAGAGGGAATCAGTCTCATGTCTAGTTTTCTTTTTCTGTTCTATTCTGCATATGGAACTGCCTGTTTGACCTGGTGTTTGTTAAGAATGGAAAAAAAAAAGTTATAGCAGTCCTTCTGTTGATAATAAAGAATTGGAATCAAAGAAGATGTCCAACAACTGTAGATCTGCTATAAGCAAACTGTGGCATATAAATACAATGGAATATTAATTACTGTGTTATAAGAAACAATGAATATGCAGAATTCAGAGAAACCTGGGAAGACATGAATTGATGCAGAGGGAAATCAGCAGAACCAGGAAAACAATATATAAAATAACTGCCACAATGTAAAAGGAAAGGAAAAAAAAAACTCTGAAAATGAGCACTATTTAAATTACAATGACCAAGTTTTACCTGAATGAAAAGATTAAGAAAAATGTATCTTCCCTTCTTTCCAGAGGTGAGGGACTATGGGAATGGGACACTGAATGTCAGACCTGGCAGATACAATGATATATTGTTGAAATGCTTTTCTTCTCACCCTGAATTTTTTATTCTTGGTTATAAAGGATGACTTGCTGGGTAAGGAAGGGGGAAAGGATATGATACAAAAACAGTTATTAATAAAATCTCCTCTATAATATCTTCCTAGATTAATTCTATTTGCCTCCAAAAATTCTAAATACTTCAACAATCTCCTCATTGTTGGTATTTTAAGTATTATGGTGGATGTTAATTTTTATATTGCTATTACATTTGATCTTTCTGCCTTAAAGGGTAGGTATCTCTTACCTTTTTATTTGTTCTCTTTCCATACTAACACCTAATTTACAGTATTATGTGTTCTGACTATGTGGAAAAAAAATACTACCTTCATTAAAGCAGTTTCTCCATTACTCTGCTGAACATTCACAAAAGCTCCAGCCTCCAAAAGAATAGCCACTGTAGTTAGAAAGTTCTTTGAAAAGAAGAAAAAAGTCAAATTGAAATTACAAACACATTATTTTTGTAATTAATGGTCAAAAAATTTATAATTTTGTTAATGATTTGGCAATAAGAAATATAAACCAAAATCAGTTCCAACCAATTGTCCATTACACGTAACAGCTTCATTTAGGATTTTATTTTCATTTATAAAACATGCTGGCTTCTAATGGACAGATTTATTTTAAGTAGTACTATCTGATACCATAGGTTCTTTTGGGAGTTATTACTTTGAGTATTTAATTAACTGTTCCTTGGTTTACTAGATGTTTTACAACTAAATATAAAGTAGATAGTATCAACAGACTAAGCAGTAGTCATTTCAATATAGACTAGAAAGATACATGTGACTCTGACACTTTGGAGGTAATCTTATAAAAGCAACGTCTTCCTGGATTCAATGGCAGTCAATCCTTGGAAAGATCACTAAATTGAATCCACTGCATTGAAAAGTAACTAACCTTCTCAGCTGCATGAATGAGAGCAGTGGTTCCATTTTTTTGTCTACCATTAACTTTAGCTCCTTTCTTGATAAGGAGCCTGAGTAGGTCATCTTGTCCTCCTGCTGCTGCAAGCATCACCAGTGTCATTCCACTAGAGTCCTTTATTTTTAGAGAGAAACAAAAATTTAAGTTTCAATAAGAAACTCTTTTAGAACAAAGCCTTTAGAAATGAGTTTTCAATTCAATTTAACACAAGACACTTTAATGATCATTTATCAAGTACCTACTGTGTGCAGAGTCAAGTGGACAAGCCCTGGATATTTTGTTCAGTCATTTTTCAGTCATGTCCGACTCTCTGTGACACCATGTAGAGTTTTCTGGGCAAAGATAACTGGAGCACAAATCCAGCCACAGACACTTGACATTTACTAGCTTACTAGTTACTAAGTGACTAGACAAGTCACTTAAACCCGACTGCCTCACCAAAAAAGCAAAAAACAGAAACAAAAACAACAAAAAAAAAGATAACTGGAGTGGCTTGCCATTTCCTTCTCCAGCTCATTTTTACAGATGAGGAAACTGAGGCAAGCAGTTACGTGACTTGCTCAGAGTCATACAGCTAGTAAGTCTGAGACTAGATTTGAACTCAGGAAGATGAGCCTTCTTGACTCCAGGCCCAGACCTCTACCAACTGAGCCACTGGAACCCTGGATATACAAAGCAGAAAAACTGCATAGACCCAAATTAAATAGAATGAGACTTCAAGATCTAAAAATGCACATTCAAAAGTTCACTTCACATGTCAATTTCAGAACACCAGCTCAGATTTCCTTCCATCCTGGCTGCATTTAAAGCCAAAAAGATACAGTGATGAAGAAACTGGCTTCCTTGAAGGAAGAAGTTGAGAAAATGAAGAGTGGCAAGACAGCAGCCAAACCACAGTTTTGCTGCTTCTCTACCCTCTTCATCAAGTGAGGGCCCTTTGGAAAAGTAGATTCCCTTGAAAAGTCCTAAAGAGGCCACTAGTGAGGTTCAGAACATAAGTAAAGTACTGTTCTTAATGAGCATAATGAACAGCAGACAATGGGCCACTGGAAAAGCAGCAGGAGCAGTATAAATGCTTACATGACACTAAATCAAAGAAAATTTGATTATTACAGGGAGCCAATGTATGGTAGTGAAAGCCCAGATGATTTGAAATCCTCCAACCCTAAAATGTTGGTTCTACTTTAAGGCTCTGATTTTCCTCCAGATAGTATGCATATACCATTCACCTTCTCCACTTTATTCTCTTCAAAATGAAGAGTAATTTCAGTTAAAGTAAAGCTCAGCAATTCCTTGAAAATAAAAAACTCTTCCAAAACATCTCAGTATTTCACACCAGATGGCAGGCCCCTATGTGTATGGGACATGGTTTGGGGCAGGATTTATGGCTTACCATGGTAGACAGTCTAAATTCTCATATAACTGTAAGCCAAAAAGATAATGGCCTGTTAGCCAGACAGAAGAACTGTTTTTCATGGTTTGGATCTCAAACATTTTATTCTTTTAATACTGAAACCATACTCCCTTTCAGAAAACTTTTAGTGATGCTTTAATGAGAAAGGGTTTATATGAGAAGGCTATCACAGAAGCAACAAAAGGCTACAAAGCAGATGACCCTCGAAGTATAGTAACTGTTAACTTAAGTCTGAAATATTAATATAACGAGTAAGGTAGGCAAGATTAAGTCTGGAGGATCCACAAAATTTTACTGGTTAGTTAGAAATACCTTCTGTAAAGTGGCTTAGACTAAATCAGGGAAGAGTAAAGAAATTAATCTCAACTTCAAAGAAACCTGGAAAGATTTATACAAACTGATGCTGAGTGAAGTGAGCAGAACCAGGAGAATGTTGTACACAGTAACAGCCACGTTGTGTGATGACTAACTTTGATAGACTAAGCTCTTCTCAGCAATTCAAGGATCTAAGACATCTCCAAAAGTCTCATGATGGAAAATGCTATTCACATACAGAGAAAGAACTATGGAGTTTGAATGCAGATTAAAGAATACTATTTGCTTTTTTTTTTTCTTCTGTTTTGTTTTGTTTCTTCTTTCTTGTGG
The DNA here is from genome assembly GCF_900497805.2 of Vombatus ursinus. NCBI lineage: Eukaryota > Metazoa > Chordata > Mammalia > Diprotodontia > Vombatidae > Vombatus > Vombatus ursinus. The sequence continues at coordinate 21,643,674 of NW_020954591.1, forward strand.
TTCCTCCTATGGGTTCTAATTCTTCTTTACAACATGACTAATGTGAAAGTGTTTAATAGGAATGTACATGTAGAGCCTATGTCAGATTGTATACCATCTTGGAGAGGGAGATGAGCAGGGAGGGGGAGAAAATTTAAAATTCAAAAGCTTATGGAAGTGATTGTTGAAAACTAAAAATAAGTTAATTAAAAAATAAATTACCCTCAGTTCATTGCTTTTTTCAAATACTAAAACTGATCTCTTTATGGCTATTTCTTGATAAATTATTTGAATAAGCAATCAAACTTTATCTTAGAATGTGAGAACATTAACATTATTTTAAAAAAAAAGAAAAGAATCTTCTATTTTACATTAGGCATAAAAGCCTCAACTAAAAGATCTTTATTTGCAGTAAATATACACCAGTTTCTTCCAATATGTAGCCAATTATTGTGAAATACAGGATATAGACAGAGCAGCTGAAAAGGATGATCTAGTAGAGAAGTCTGGTATTTTATTGACCACATTTTAATTATAAATTAATGAATATATTAGTCTTTCTAGGCACGAAAGGGCCTAAGTTTGACATTTCAAATTTTGACAATATGAAATGGGGATGTTCACTGTTCTAAGGCAGGTTGAAAAACTGCACAAAAGTTTTGAAATCAAGGGCAGTCAATGCTGCCTAACCGTGAATCAACATTTCCTGTTTTTCTTCCACTGAAATAAAACTTCCAAGTTTCTGACATGAGAGTACATTTTTAGAATTTGATAGTACTCTAAATAAGCAGTCACAACTTCACGAAACTTACCTGAAAACTAAGTTTATTATAAGAGAAATGAAAATGCATGTAAGAACATGAAGAGTTCACAATCCACACAGGAGAAAGAGAGAGAAAGAGAAAAAGAAAAAGAGAGAGAGAGAGAGAGAGAGAGAGTGAGAGAGTGTGTGTGTGTGTGTGTGTGTGTGTGTGTTTTTACAACAAAGGAAGGAGGAGAAAACAAAACTCTCCACCTAAAGGGGCATGGCATGGGAGGGGGAAAGGTGCAGTAGAGGCAGGGAAAGGATAAAACTCCTCCCAAAGGGGAAGAGCATGGTGATGGCTAGATTCTTTTACCTTGGCAACTGTGACACCATGAAGATAGGATGGCCTGCTTATCTACAGAGGGTCCCAGCTGCACAAGCAGTTTCTCAGCCCAGTGTAGACTGACTGGCACCTGTTTTGACTCCCAGGGACACACAGGGAGACCAGCTTGGGATGCAAACAACCTATTACGTCTGGGGTGGGGGGGGAAAGGAGGAGCACCTTCATCCTTGACACAGGCAGGGCCCCCTGCAAACTCTGGATCCAGTGTTTCTGGATAATATGGCAACTCAAAAAGACAAGTTCAAGGAACCCCTTAACATTCCTTAACAATATCCTTTCTTATTTTTCCCTTTAATAATTTGTGTGTGTCTGTATACATACATATATATGTTTTATAAACACACACAAATATGTATATTTCAATCAGCAAACATCCAACTTCTCTTTCCCATCCCCTCAACTGAGAATGAAAAAAGAAAACTCCTTTTACAGACTTAGTATAGTAAAGCAAAACATATTTCCATTTTCTTCTCTATCAGGAGATGGGTGGAAAAACATATTTTATCACTAGTCCTCTGAAATCATGGTAGGTCACTGTACTAATCAGTTAGTCTTTCAAAGTTGTTTTTACAATATTATTGTCATTGTACAAATTGTTCTCCTGGATCTGTTCACTTCACTCTGCCCCTACATGTCTTTGCAGATTTCTCTAAAACCATCCTCCATAATTTCTTACATCACAATTCTATCACATTCATATGCCATAACTGTTCAGCCATTTCCCAATTTATGGGCAGCCCCTCAGATTCCCACTTTTTGTCACCTGAAAAAGAGCTATAAACATTTGTGTACATCCTTAGATTTTGTTTTGCTTAGGAGTTATCCCTCTCCTTAACCCACTACTCTGCCACTAATTTCACCTTTTCCTTTCCTCCCCTTTCCTTCTTATTCTGCTACTGAGTGAAACATATTTTTGTACCCATCTCTTTGTGTGTCTGTATTCTTTCTTCTTTTGACCAGCTCAGATGACAGTGAGGTTCACGTGTCATTTACTCACACTGCCCTCTCACCTACTGGTTTGCACAGGTGTCTACTTGCACATTCTGACTGTGTAAGATGATTTCCCCTAAACTTCCTTTCCCACCCACCCCCCTCCATATTCCATCATATTCCTCTTCTCTTTCCATTCTTTTCTTAAGACCATCAAGAAATAACAACCATTCCCAGGCCTTATATAATTGGATTCCCTCTATGAATCCTGGTGATGATAGAGTTTAGAGGAGACACATAAAACATCTCTATTTGAATGTAAGCAGTTTATCAACATTGTTCATTTATGTTTACTTTTTCAGTCCTGTGTTTGAACTTCAGTTTCTCCACAACTCTGGCCTTTTCATCAGGAATGCTTGGAAGTCTTCAATTTCATTAAAGTTCAATTCCCCCCCACCCCCAGTTTCATAACACTCAGTTTTGCAGAGTAAATTATTCTTGGTTGTAAGCCCACGTCCTTTGCCTTCTTGGAATATCATATTGCAAGTTCTCTGATCCTTTACAGAATGGCTGCTAAATTGTGGGTGATCCTGACTGTGGATTCTTGGTACTTAAATTTTTTCCTTCAGGCTGTTACTTGCAGTATTTTTTCCTTGACCTGGAAACTCCAGATTTTGGCTATGATGTTACTGGGAGTTTGCATTTTGGAGGTGCTGTTAGGAAAAGACCAGTAGAGTCTTTCTATTTCCACTTTGCCCTCTTTTAAGATTTCTTGAAATAGGATGTCTAGGCTCTCTTTTGGGTCAGGGTGTTCAGGTAGATTCTTAAATTTTTCCTCCTTGATCTGATTTTCAGATCAGTTGTTTTTGCTATGAGATACCTTACACTTTCTTCTATTATTTTAAGCTTTTGACTTTGCTTCATTATTTCCTGTTGCCTCATGGAGTCAATGGCTTATCTTTAATCCATTCTAATTTTCAGAGAGTTTGTTCCTAGGGCTAGGTTTTGTACCTCCTGTGCCAGGTTATTAATTCCAATTCCAATTTTCTTCCAAAGTTCTCATTTCTTTTCCATTTTTTCCCCTCTAGAACTCTCATTTCATTTATAAAAATATTTTAAACTCCTGTTTTACCTCTTCTTTTTTTTAAATTTTCTTTTCTTTTTTTTTTGCTAAGGCAACTGGGGTTAAGTGACTTGCCTAGGGTCACACAGCTAGTAAATGTCAAGTGTCTGGTGAGAGACTGGATTTGAACTCAGGTCCTTTTGACTCCAGGACCAGTGCTCTATCCACTGCCCCACTTAGCTGCCCCGTTTTACCTCTTCCAGAAGTTCCTGAATTTGTTCCCAAGCTATGTCTCTCTTTGGGCCTTTGTTTGTAGATGCATTGGAGTCATTCTCTTCTTCTGTATTTGTTCCGTGAGCATCCCTGCCACTATAAAAGTGAGGTTCTTTTTTTGTTTGCCCATTCTTTGCCTATTCCTTGACTTTGGACATGATGTTACAGATGAGCCCTCTGGCACTTTTGGAGGATGGATCTCGGCTGGTCCTGTTGCTGCATTCTTGAGGTACTGGGTGTAATGTCAATTCCAGGATCTCAGGGACAGTCTAGGGATGTGCAAGCTTTCAGTATTCTGATCCAAGGCATAGACTGATTGCTGCTCCCCTGGTCTGAGTTCTACAAATAATTGACCTGGGTTTGGGTAGGAGCAAAAGTAGACTGCTGCTGGAATCTGCTCCCTATCAGCATGCTGGGAAGGTTTACTGGTTCAGAATGACAGAACTGTAGGCTCCCCTTTGGTCTGGGATTCTTGCCCTGGTTATTCTTTTGCAAGCTTCAGACTAGTCCAGAAGCTGGAACTGAGACCCTGCTCTGCTCCTAAGATAGGAGTCACATCACCACTGCTTGCTCTTTCAGTATACTGCCTAGGATGGGTAACTGCTTCTTACCCTTGAACATCCCCTAGACAAAGGTCCTAGATCCAGGACCTGGAAATGGGAAGTTGGCAACAAAGCTGCCAGGTGGCCAACCTGTTCCTATGATGGTGCCCCATTGTGGGTCTGGGACCTCTCCTTATCCTGCTGTACAGACTCTTCTTTGCAATGGAATTTTCCACAGGCCTGTCCCTGGCCAGACCCAGACCCCTTCTCCAGTGTTCATAGTCTCTTTGGGGCTCATATGCGCTGGAAAAATGACTCACTGTGAATTCATTGTCTTTTCCCATCAGGATTTGGCCCAGTGTGATTTTTTAGATATGTTTAGAGGAGTTCGGGGAAAAGTCTGCTTTGCTTCTTTCCTACTACTCTGTCATCCAAGCTCTACCTTTGACTTGGGAGTTTAGATAAAAAGAAGCATGTTTTGAAATGTAAATAACTGACTGCTGAATTGGTGACCTTTTCTTCTGACTGGCTATCCTAAAATGTTATGATATGTTCTAGTAAATTTTACTTGGTGAATTATTTGTCATGTGTGTAATTGCTGCATTCTAGATATACCTAATTTCTTAATTTGGGAGAAAATATTTTGTTTAAGGTATCTATATGCAGGTCAAAAAATGAGAAAACTTAATTGTATAGTGTTCTGATAGGTACAAAAGAAAAAAAAAGGAAATAAAATTAACTAAACCTGAAACAAAAAAAAAAGGTCAAAGTTCTGACAAGAAGGAGAAGGTCAGTGAAAAGGTTATATTAGATAGAAATAATGCAGGCCAAGTATTGAGATTTGTAATGAAGAAGAAAGGAAAGCCTTTAGGAAGGCCATGAGACAAGCAATATTTTTAAGGATATTGGTAAATGCTTCTGATGTCACATATTAACTTGCTTACATTACTACACAGAGCTACATTTCAATAAAATTTTCACAGGAATGTTACACTATTACCTCTTGGTCCAAATTGTAGTCCTCATTTGAATTAAGTGCAATTTTCACCGTAACATAATCTCCATTTTTCACTGCATCCCTCAGTAAATCTAAAGAAGAAAAAAAGTCAATTTTATGCCAATTCTGATTTCTGGATTTTTAAAAAAATACCAACTAGATTTCTCAAATGGTATCATACAATTTCAAAAGTACTTACTACTTGGTATAGCATCCGCTGTTGTAAAATTCTCATCTTCTCCATTAAGATGCTTTTGAAAATCTTCTAATTTCATCCATTCCAACTGCAAATCCATTCCCAAACTCAAAACTTGCTGCCTGTCTGTTAGATATGCAGATGACTTATTAATTACCTTTTAAAAGATGATTATACTATCACAAATGTTGCTATTTTTCCATCTCCCTGCATCTTATGTGGAAACTAAGAACTAAGTCACAAAATGAAATATCTGTATCTATACAGATCCTATCACATACATACATATATTCTTCTCTTTCTGTTAAGTATTGCCTCCTTTACTTAAAAATCAAAAAGTGAGTTTTCCTTTGGACAGAATATTTGAATTCCAGTTCTGCCACTTACTACTTGAGTGACTTTGGGTGAGTCCCTTAGAATCTGTGGGCCTCAATTTTCTCACGTGAAAAAGAGGGGACTAGACTAGAAGACTAAGGTCCCTTTCTAGCTTTAAATGCATAACCTTGTAATATTTAGATGTAACAATTCCAGCCAACCGTTAGCAGCCTGAACACCAATGTAGGTTGAAAAAAAGGAATAAACCCTAGTAGGGTGGCCTCAAATAATTCAATAATTAAAGATGGTGCATTTTAAAATTGTTTCACCTACTTATTAAAATGTGAAAATGGCAATTCTTGATACCATAAGACTTAATAAGTGGGGCAGTGGTAGAGGATAGAGCACTAGCCCTGGAGTCAGGAGGACCTGAGTCCAAATCTGGCCTCATACACTTGATACTTAGTAGCTGTAAGACTCTGAGCAAGTCACTTCATCCTGATTGCCTCAGCTCCCCCCACCCCCGCAAAAAGATTTAATAAGCTGACTTTCCCTCCAATAACAACATGACATAACCGTTCTGTAGTTTTTTCTTGCCACAAAAATTTAAGGTTTGTAGAAATGTGCACTTAAGACAATAAAGGAACTTCTCCTAATGAACTTTCCAATCAATGAAAACTTGTGACTGTTAGCCTTAAGGTTTTCTACTAATGAGAAGTCCCTTATTAACCATCCTTCCCTTTTACTATACCCTAGTTCAGATTTTCTTCTGAGTAGCTGAGTAAGCTGGCTCCCTAACCCCTGCATATGGCTTATTAACCTGCCTAAGTCTTCTCTGCCTCTGCCTTTCTCACCATCTAGAATGTCCTTATACCAACTGTGCCCAAGTTCTTTCTCTCCTTCTCACTTTAAAATTTACAATTTTATATCTTCCATGTACTTTTTCCAGATTAACCCAACCAGGTTTTAATCTATTCTGGCAAACTTCTTATAGACCTATAGCTGTGACTAGTTATGAATATATTTGTATATAATAGTATTCCACCCCTATGTAGTCAAACTTTTATTCCTGCCTTCATCCTCCTGAAATTGTTTCTTCTGTTAGTTTCTAAACATAATGAACATTATATGTGCTTATTTAACATCTGTCCATTAATTTAGAGAGCTCAGGATGTTCTCTTAACATAAATTATTGGTTCATATTTTAAGATAGGTTTTATTCTGTACTACTTTCTAAACTTCAGATGTCAGCTAAAGTCAGAGAGAAAACTAGAAAATGTGGGGAAAAAAAACAAAACAAAACAAAACTTTTGTCTTCTGTTTTTCAGAAACCCTACACAAATGGTTTGATTTGTAAAAAATAAAAATAACTTGGTTGGCTTCTGGTTGAATCATAATTTGTGACTCATTTTTAATCATACTCACCAGAATTTTCATCCATTTGACACACATTGTCTAGTACCTCTTGATCACCTTCTGCAGCTATGTAAGCCCATGTATCAGTCTCATCCCTTGTACTTCTTCTCTCCTTGTATAATTGCTTATTTTCCTTAGTTCTATAGTCTTCAGTAAATGTTTCTTCTCTTTTCCGATTATTCTCTGAATAGTCATTTTTTTCTTCCGGTGTTAATGTAAATAAATCAAATGCATTCCTCATTTCTTTAGATGCTAGTACATAATAAAGAGTTTTATGATAAATATTACAATCACAAATTCTTGTTGTAAAACAAGAATAAAATCCTGTCTTACAGATGTTTTAAGAAAAACTGTTGCTTCTACTTGCTAATATGACTGGCTGTGAATAAAGGAGTCCAGCCAAATTCATTATCAGAATCACCAAATAGTTTCAGTGTGTTGTTTTTTTATTGGCTGTCCAATATCCAATAAAGCTCATAATAACGACCTGGCTCTGCTCCTCTCCCTTCCATGACCTTCTCCCCTCCTCGAAGTATTCTGGGGTCACATGGACTAGGTCTCATTCTATAAGCTTGACCTCAAAAGGTAAATCTCTCTTTTTTTTTTAGTTCACTGCCCCTACTTGGATTAATTCAGACAAACTTCCAAAATAAAACTTGCCCACAGCTTATGTCGAGGGCATCCCCAAATGTGGGCAGCAGTGTTTCCAGATCCCACCCAGGCACTGACCTAATATACAATATGATTACTGGGTATAGGATAGCCTTCATTTTACCCCAGAGAAAATGTATAGGACGTTAAGGCCTCAAAGGAGCTCATGAACAAATACAGAAGCAAAAAAGTAAATGTTAATTCTCCATAATTTCTTAAAAAGTACAGATGTCTAGTTCTATTTTTGGCACTATAAGGAGAGGGAGTCAACTTGTCTTAAAAAGGTCTATTTATAGTAAACACTTAAAAAATAAACTATAAGGGGCAGCTAGGTGGTGCAGTGGATACAGCACCAGCCCTGAAGTCAGGAGCACCTGAGTTCAAATCCAGCCTCAGACTGAACACTTGACACTTACTAGCTGTGTGACCCTGGGCAAGTCACTTAACCCCAATTGTCTAAAAACAAAAAAACAAAACAAAAAAAAACTATATATGTTAAAAATCACATAAAATTCAATTATTTATACTCACTCTTTATTCCCTTTTGCTCTTTTTTCCCCCTTTCTTCCTTGTCAGAATCATACCTTTTCTGATATTTTTCTTTTACTTCATTTTTCCGTGTTTCTTTCTCCTAATAATGAAAGTAAGATACAAATAGAATTGGAAAGTGACAATATATACTAAACAAGGTCCTTTAAGCAATGAAAAACATGGCATCAAGGACATGGACTCTATTTTTCTATGACAAAACTACTAAGTCAAATTTTTTTCCCCATGTTTTTCCTATAACTCTGTACTACCCCTCTGTACTACCCTTCTACCATTTGGTAACAGCTAAAAATGATATACTTATAACATTGAATAACTTATACTTTGTCATACATCCACCAAGTTACAAAGATGGGACATTACAAGATTTCAGCAAGACAGAAATGTTCTAATAACAGTTTGGTTTCATCATCAATCTACTTTTTCTGCTCTTTGTGTATGAAAATGTTCATGTTAAGTTCAGAATAACAAAAATGAATTATTTAAAAAAATACAAACATGCTAATTTCCCACTGTTAGAGTGAACTGGCCCAGCTATTCTGAAAAATGATTTGGAATTACTGAAGAAAAGTTAGAATTTAATTCCTATGCTGATATTTCACTACTGGGGCTCTATACCTGAAGATACTTATAGACAACAGGAGAAGATCCATATGTAGAAAAATATTCATAGCATAATTACCTGTGATAAGAAAAAAGTTGGAAAGAAATGATATGCCCACAATTGGAGAATGGACAAGTCAAATCATGATACATATAAATGTATGAGAATATTACTACATCCTAAGTTACAAACATGAAGAATTCAGAAAAAATGTGTGAATACCTTAACATCAAAGTTGGAGGGCATATCCCTTTTCTCTCTGTTAATCAATAAAGTAACTACATTTAGTAAATGAACAGACGGTGTGCTTGGATGTTTATTAATAATAATAATAGCATTTATATATCATTTTAAAGTTTGTCAAATGCTTTACAACTATTTCTTCATTTGATCCTCACAATAACCTGAGGAGGTTAAGTACTATTATGACCCCCATTTTACAGATGAGGAAATGAGGCAAATAGCGGTTCAGTGACTTTCTCAGAGGCATAAAGCAAGTAAGTATCTGAGATCAGATTTGAACTAAAGTCCTCCTGACTCCAGGGCCAGCACTCTATCCACTGCACCACCTAGCTCTTGCAAGAAAGCATTTGAGAAGTATCTAATTTGTTAAAACAAACTTTATCTATGAAAATCAATGAAGCTAGAATAAAAAAGAACACTTGATTAGGAAAAATAATTTGCATCAAGTATCTGATAAAAATTTGATATCAAAGATACAGAGAATTAACACAATAAAAATTTGATATCAAAGATGTACAGAGAATTAACACAAATATGTAAGAATATCAGTCATTCTCCCGTGGATAAGCATTTTTGGTAAAATGGATAAAAAAAGGATATGAACAAATAATTCTAAATAAAAGAACTACAAATTATGAACAATATGAAAGGTCAGTCCAAATAACCACTCAGAAGAAAAATACCTATCACAAACATTCTGAGATTTTACCTCATCCCCAGTATAATGGGAAAGATGACACAAAACAGAAACAGTCAATGTTGGAGGGTCTATGGGAAGACAGATAAGTAAATTCATCTATTGCAGGTAGAGTTGGGAACTGATCCCACAATTGTGGAAAACAATTTGGAATTATGCTAAAAAAGCCAAATAAATGTCTGTATCCTTTGGTCCAAAGATCCCACTTCTAGACATACACTTCAATGAAAGTCAAAGACAGACAGAAAGATCCTATTTGCATTCAAATATACACATAAGCATTTGGGGGGTACGGGTGCCAAAGATTTGGAAATAAAAGTAGTTGCTGATGAACTGGGGAATGGTTAAATAAATTGTGCTATAGCAGTGTAATGGCATATCAATCACTTCCATAAGAAATGAAAACATGAAGAATTTACGTTAGTATGAAATTACATGCTCTGATATGGTTAAGTAAGCAGAACCAGGATACACAAAATGTGTGAAATAATGTAAATGCAAAAAACAACAAAGTCCTGAAAAGAAAAGCTAATTGAATATTACCATGTTTATTGAACTTTAAAGCAAGTTTTAGCAAGCAAGTTTGAATGTTATACAAACAAATTCAGGCCACAAATAAACTATAGCATTTTTGCCCTTTGTTTTGCCATGAGGCCTGTTGTAAGATAATGGCTAATGTGCAAGGGATAAATTCTCGCGATCTTCAAAAGTTTCTCAGAGTCCAGCAAAGACTGGGCCCCTAAGTCCATTAGAACATGTCCAAAGTTAGTCATAGAATGAGTCTGCCTTTTGCTCCTCATCTTAAAGAATAGATCTGAGAGCACAGACAACATTTAATATCTTGCTTCCCCATTAACTGTTACCCTAGAACTCTTGGGAAGCAAAGAAAACGAATACACAAAATATGAGATATTATCTTAATCAAAAGGGAAAAGCAAGGAAACCATCTTCGGAACTATTCATATCCTCGGACTACCTATACCTCCTCCCCCATCCCCAACTCCTTCCACATACATATCTTCCCCCATCTGTTGATCTGACACTTGGAGATTTGAAGCATACCCTATCTATTCCTGAAGTCTCAGTTGTAGATAATGGTCTAACTTTTACATGTAGGCTCTTTTCTTTTTCCTTTTCCCTTTAATAGAGTGGATTATTTACTAAAGGGTGGAAAAATCCCTCATTTGGAGCTCCAAAATGCAGAAATTAAGATGGGCAAGAAAGGTTGATAAATCCTCCTTTTCATTCAAAGTGAAAAATCCTATGAACTCAGAGAACAAGCACTAATTCAGTCTCCAGTTAGCAGTCCAGGGAAAATATACTTGGGAAAATATGGAGTACTGTATTATTTCAGGTATCAGCAACAGCCCAGGCTAGGGAGCTGCAAACTTTTAGTGCTCTCAAAGGAGTGTGATCCAGGGTGAAGTCTGAGCTCTGCCAGTTCCTGACCTAGGATTTGGTCTGCCCATGATTGGAGTTCCAGTAGACTGCTGCTGGATCCAATCATTTTCAGTCAGCTAAAAAGCTCTGAAGGTTCAGAATAACAAACTTGAAGGCTTCCCCTTTGGTAAGGAATTCTTGTCTTGGTTATTCACCTGCAAACTTTAGACTACGCAAGTGACTGGAACCAAGACCCTGCTTTGCTTCTCAGGGTCAGAGCCACACAACTGCTACTTGCTTCTGTGCTTGCTCCCTGCTCAGTACGTACACAGCTGAGGGCCCATGACTGCTCCTTACCTGGGACCAAAACTCCTAAGCAGAATCAAAGTAGTTGTTAATGGTTCAAAGTAAATGTGGCAGGATGTCTCCAATGGAGTCATCAAAGGATCTGTGTTTGACTTTGTTCCATTTAACATTTTTATCCAAGATTCAGATACAGACAACGATGGCATGTTCATTAACTTTGCATATGACGCAAAGCTGGGACAGCTAGCTATCAGGGTAGATAAGGGCATCAGGACCCAAAAAGATCTTAATAGGTCAGAGCCCTGGGGCTGAATTTAATAAGATGAAATTTAACTGCAACAAATGTAAAGGCTTATTGTGGGTTAAAATTAACTTCCTAAGTTTAAGATGAATAAATGAAAAAGCATTTATTAAGAGCTTACTATATGGCAGGTACTGTGCTAAGCACTAGGGATACAAATACAAGCCAGCAAGACAGTCCCTGCCTGTTAGATAATTACATTATGGCAGCTTTTATTTTTTTCTTTGAAATGGAAATTCTGGATTTTGGCTATGTGGTTACTGGAAGTTTTCATTTTAGGGTTTCTTTCTGGAGATGACCAGTAGAGTCTTTCTATTCTTTGCCCTCTGGTTCTAAGAGACCTGAGCAGTTTTCTTTCATGATTTCTTAAAACGTGTTTAAGTTCTTTTTTGGTTATGGCTGTCAGTTCAATGATTCTTAAATGACATCTCCTCAATCAATTTTTCAAGTCACTTGTCTTTGCTATGAGACAGATGCCTTACATTTTTCTTATATTTTTTTCAGTCTTTTCTTTTCTTTGTTTTAGGATTTCTTTTTGTTTCATGAAGTCATTAGTTTTGAGGAGTCATTCTAATTTTCAAGTAGTTTGTTGCTTCGGTAAGGTTTTGTACCTCTTGTGCCAAGCTGTTAATTCCCTTTCCAATGCTTTCTTTTATAGCTCTCATTTCTTTTCTAATTATTTTCTCTAGCACTCTCTTACAAAATAATTTTAAACTTTTTAGTAACTCTAGCTTCATCTCTTCCAAGAATTCTAGCTGAATTTGTGCCCAAACTGTTTTTTTCTTTGAGGCTTGCTTGTAGATATTTTGAAGTCATTCTCTTCTTCTAGATTTATGTATTGAGTGTTCCTGTCACCATCATAGCTTTTAATGATAGGACTTTTTGTTTGTTTGCTCATTCTTCCTGCCTACTTTATGACTTCTGGCCAGGCTCAGTGTACTTCTGGAGGGAATGTCTGGGTTGTTTTTTGTCCTCTTGAGACTCGCTGTTGCTTTCTCAGGATACTGGGTACTGTGTTATTTCAGGTATCAGCAAAACCCAGTCCTCAGGCCCTCAGTGCATCTCTGACACAGCACTGGGTAGTAAGTGACCAGCAAGCACTTATTCCTGTTCCCTGTACAAGGTCAAGGCAGTCCAAGGGTCTGGGACCCCTTTCTTATCCTGTTGCATAGCCATGATGGAAAATACCACACACCATACTCCTGGTTAAGCCCCTATCCTCAGTGTCTATGGACTTGCCTACCTCCCTTTGCTGACCTGTGGTAGACCGTGATTTTTTTCTTGGATTTCCGAGTCAGGACTTAGTCTGGTGCATGTTCCAGATCTTTGTGGAATAGTAACAGAGGAGAGCTCAGCTGTACTTCTTGCTATTATGCTACCCTGGCTATCTTCTAACATTACATTCTAACAGAAGACAACACATATAGGGAACTAGGGGCCAGGTAGGAGTGCTTTGGACAGGGAAATCAGAGGGAATACTGAATGGAGTCACAGGGCAAATGACTGACATGTCCTTTCCAGGAATAGTATTCATTTGGTTACCATCCTAGAGCTAGAATTAGAAAAAGGGGGGAAGGGTAGGTATCTCTTGAAAGTGGTGAAGTATACCTAAGACTAGGCAAGCTAAAGTGAATGTTCAACAACCAGAGTCCAAGGTCACAGGAATGGGAGCAATTACTTAAAATTAATATGTTTGGAAAAGATATGAAGGTTTTAATGCATCTCAAGCTCATTTAAAGTCAAACAGTATAATAAAACAGCTAAAAAGGCTAATGTGATGCTGAGCTTCTCCATTAAATTGTAAATCCAATGGGCAGGGACAGTAATTTGCCTCTTTTAGTACTCCAGCACTTAGCAAAGTGCCCAGTACATAGTGGGTACTTAATAAATGTTTACTAATTAAGAAAGGCTTGGCATCTGGGACTAGGGAGATGATGGTCCTTTGTTTTTTGCTTTTATCATACCACATGTGGAGTCTCAGTTCTGGGGATAATGGTTCAGGCAGAATATTGAAAATCCGGAAAACATATAGAAGAGAGCAACCAGGATGGGGAAGGTTGTCAAGATTATGCTAAGTGAAGATCAAGAACTGGGGATGCTGTGGCTAGATAAGGGAAGACTTACAGGTAAAGACATTACCCATCTTCAAATATTTGGAGGGCATCAAGAAGAAGAGTGAGAAGTCATGTTCTGTGTGCCATTAGAAGGCAGAAACAGGAGCAACAGGTATAAATTACAGAGAGAATCTGGGCTGTGATTGCCACAGGAAGGCGGGGAACCTACGCATCCTTCTGACAAATGTCTGCAGTTACTGGCACCCCACCCCACAACCAGCAGGGCATGACATGCCCCTACATCCTTGTCACAGATGCACATACAATGTCCGTTTTAGACTAATTACTAGATAGATTTTAACTCAACTTGTACAGAAAAGTAGGGAGGCAAATAATTAACAAATTATCTAATCATCAACACCACGCTGCTTACACAATTTTCTAGAATTTCTGCAGAGGGCATAGCATTCGAGAAGGCTAAAAAGCAGAAAAGAAATATAAGAGTACAATTTCAGAGGACGAACATTTCCCCAGGTAACATCATCATCAACATCATTATAACAGCTCACATGTTTATAGAGCTTTAGTTTGCAAGGCACTTTCCTTACAACATTCTTGTAAAATATATATACATATATATGTGTATGTGTGTATATTTTATATACATATAAAAACATATACTATTATCTCCATTTTATAGTGAACAAACTGAAGTTTTGACATCTTAAGCCCACGGTTACACAGGGTGGCAGGATCTGAAGCCAGGTCCTCTGAGTTCAAGTCCAATATCTCAAAGGCACACCCGGATGATATCCAATCTGACACAGCAGGAGTTGGGGAAATTTCTTTACATTACATGCAGATTATATCTCTATCCTTTAAGAGGTTAAGGAGGGTGAATCATTATGCTGAAGGCATATGGTCTTGTTGGAGATGTTGGATATCATTCTCCTTCATTGAGCCTATCTATGGGAAAACTTAATAAGGAAATAATGACCAAAACATATATTTGTGTTTACTTCTTGTCTCTGTCATCTCTGGAAGATTTATGAGAAGAGTTATATAAGTTAGTAGACCTAAAGAAGTTGGTGGCATATACTTTTTCCCTCAGAAAATAATAACAAGAGCTAACATTTACATAGAAAAGCATTTTACACATATTATCTCATCTGATTTGAATACAGATCATTCACTGAGATAAAAAAAAAAATAACCCACCTGTGTCAATTCCCTCTTTTTAGGGGATGACATACGTACAGCTTTATAGAAATGTTACCTACTACTTGTTTGAATAGACATATCACTATCTTAATATGCCTTATCTAAGAAATAGCAGTCACAATTTTAAAATGAACAAAAACAACAACAACAACAAAAAAAATACATAATTACATTAACTCCTTCCTTTAGAATAATCTAACAGAGGTGTCATGGTGAAAGACCAAAAATAGAGAGCAGGAAGATGTAAAACTGAATCTTAATATTTATAAAAATAAGATAATCTATTCAATAAAAAGCTAAAAGAATGCCTACATGATAGCTTTTTGAAGCTTAGTTTTGGCATAAAACAATTCATTATTCATTTATTTGAAGGGACCCTGCCATTCTGGTAATATTTAAGAATATTATTTTGTTCAAATATTTTCTAAACCTATCCCTCTAACAAAATTTGAAAATAAACAAGCAAGAAGTCCATAGCAACCTTTCTACTTGCCATGGAAATGGATTTTATAAGATTAGGAGCAAGAAAGAGCTGAGGAGAAGCTAGCCAATTCACAACAGTCTGCCAGTCATCACTAATTTAGAGACAAGAGGCTCAATGGTACCCTTGGAATTCCTTGATAACCTCAAGCAAGAAACACTGCCTTTACGTGGTTTGTTTCTTCTATTTCACTGTTTTCTCTATGGTATACACCAAAAAATATTTTTCCCATATTACTTTCCCCATACAGTTGATTCAAGCAACATTCTTTTATTCTTAAAACTTTCCTCTTCTATCATTGAGTGACTTACCTCCCCAACTGAATCAGTAGACCTTCGACCTCGTTCTTCACTACCCAGTTTTGTGCTCTTCTGAATTTGAGCAGCAGTAGGTATTAATTTATCTACCTCTACAGAACCTTTGACTTTTTCTTGATTCTTTTGCTTTTTGTATAAAATTTTCTTCTCTGAGTATGGGTCCTTATTTTCTACTTTTCTAATTTCTTCTTTATATTCCTCAACTTTCTTTAATTTCTTTTTTTTCTTTTTTGTTCTAACATCAACATCTTCTTCAGCACTTCCTGTATCATCTGGTTGTTTATCAGAAATCACTTCTTGAATTATGTCATGTTCTAAATTATCTTTTCCACTTTTAAATTTTTGTTTCTCTCCTCTGTTATCAGAAGGTAAATCTTCACTGTCATCATCAGCCAACTGAGAAAGTGAATCATCAAATGTACTTGATTCAGATTCTAACAGAGATTCATTAAGCTTCTCTCTCTTTTTTTTGCTTTCTTTAAAATCGTCTCTTACTTTCCCCCTTGAGTCTTTAATTTCACCCCTTTTTACTTTCTTTGTTTCTTTTAAATCATCTTTTTTGGTCTTTTTGTACTCCTTTGAATCTTCTTTGGATTCCAAAATCCTTTTCTTGGACTTTGAATCAAAGACCAATTTTTCTGAAGAATTTTCCAATTGTGTTTTAGACTTATCTTTTAGTTTACCAGATTTCCATTTTCTCTTTTTCAAATCATCAGGACTTTTGTCTTCTCTGTGTCTTGACTTCTTCTTCTTTTTCTTGGGGGAAATGTCCTCTTTTGTTTCACTTTGCCAATCGCTGTCAGATTCTGCCTCAAATATGTCATCATCATTCAAAACTAGTCTCTATAAAATAAAGATATAAAAGGTTAAAAATACTTAAATCCTATTTTGCCTTCTACATTTCTACCTGACTTCCAGCATAAAAAACTTCCAAAAGAATCAGAAAGTTAAAAAAAAAAGTTTTCATGAACAGAAGAAAAAAAAATTTAAGGCAGTCTCTGAAATTAAATTATAGATATTATTACTATTTCTTAATTTGAAATACTGGTAAAGCAAAAGAAAAAAAATAAGTCAATTAAGGATAAACATTGGTAAGAGGGATAGAAAAATAGTTTCTTGGCAGCTAGGTGGCACAAGCGAATAGAGCACCAGCCCCGGAGTGAGGAGGACCTGAGTCCAAATCTGACCTCAGACACTTGACACTTAGTAGCTATGTGACTCTGGGCAAGTCACTTAACCCCAAATGACTTGCAAAAAAAAAAAAAGGAGAGAGAAAAAAAATGGTGTCTCTGTTGCTGAATTAGGCAGCAAAAACAAAAATACAAAACACAAAACCAGGAAAAGTAGTTATAATGAGTAGGTGATAAAAAAAATCTTAAGATTAATATAGCACTTATATTACATATTCTATTAATACAATTTCATCATAGATTTTTTTTTAGAAACTTTACAAGGTGACATACCATATAAATTAACTTTGTGCCCATTTTTCTTAGTTACTAACATCTGGACACCACCCTCTGGGAAAAACATTCTATCTAAATCATACAAAAAAATTTTTTTGGTTCTCAGAAAAGCTCTGAAATTTGTTGTCACAGAATACAATTTTAAAAATTCAGCTTTGAAGGAAAAACAGCAACAACCACATAGTGAAAGATAATTTAATATTTGTTAAATACTCAAAAGTATTGCCCTTTTTAATATGGAGAACAGAATCTCACATAAAAATCTACAAAATCTGTCAATTGTGTATAAATAAAACACTAAACAAGCAACTTCTAATATGTTTCTGAAAAATATATAAAGAGCAAGAATAAATCTTATTTACCTTTTAACTTTCATATAATCAGAAATATGTTCTCGTGAGAAAAAATAAGCTAAGACATAATAAAATCACACTTAACAACAGTATTAGGACAAAAGGAAAAGTTACAAAAACGATCTTCATACCCTTTGAATAATGCTGCTGTTAAGAATATGATCTGAATGTGTTCTCATAAACAAAAAGTTTGTTATATGTTCAAAAGTTGTCATAGAATAGCTTTATATATAATTTGAAAAACCTAGAAGCAAACTAAATGACCAATAATAGAGAAATATGTATATAAATTGTGGTACATCAATGTAATTGAACACTTATACAATTAAGACTGAAAATAAAGAAATCAAGAAACATATTCATAAAATAATACAAAGTAAAGAAAGTTGAATGATAAAGTACATGCTTATACCCATAACAGAATACGTGAATAAGAATGGACAAAGAATGTTAAAACAAGGACCTTAGAAGTGACTAAAAATGATTAACTTTGTGTTAGTATATACTTTATACACTGAAATTAATTTAAATGTAAATAACTTATTAAAAGTTAAGTTGTATTAATGTTCATGTTAAGATTTTAATAAAAACACTTAGTAAGAAAGAAAAATATATGTAAAAAATTAGGACCAAAAGAACACCTTTTCTCATAACTTTCAAAGTTCTCCTTTTAGGTCTACATAGAAGAAAGGGCAAATGACAATAAAAAATAGCAGCAGTAGCTAGAAGACAGGATCATTTAACTTAAATCTATTAAAATTATATCTCTAATTAGGATTTTGGGATAATCCATTTTTCTAAAATATACTATGTTTGATTTTAATATATAATTTTCACAATTTAGTAATAAATATAGATTTTTAAAGTATATACTATACAAAGTTCATATTCTCTGAAGTCTAGTCACCCTCTTTGCCAACCAAACCACTGGAGAGACTTGCAATGATTTGAGAATGCTATAAGCAGACTTGAAGGGCTACTCTGATGACTGGTAGCCTCTGGAAAGTGGGACCAGCAACAGTTACCAGAGAACAGACCCTTACACTGTTTATATCAAGGGTGCCTGCAGAAATAATGGAAGAAAAGGGGCACAAGGATGCATGCATATCCATTGGGGACTAGCCGACTCTCTAAACACCAGTGATACACATTCTGGATGACAGACAAACCGAAAAGTATCACTAGAAACACCTGCCAAAGCAATTGAGCAACCAAAGACTCACAACATGAAAAACTTGCGGGCACAGATAACCAACTTGTCACCAAAGGTATAAATGAACAGATTAACAAGTAGAAGGAAAATGACTGGAAAACAAATCGAAATAAGGATCTTGTCCAGAAAGACCAATTCACTAAGCTGGATAATATGACTTGGGACATGGATACTGAGTGGAGGTTTGTGATCCTGCTCATTTAAAAGTTGAAGTTAAGTTTAAGTGTAAAAATTAGCCAGACAAGGAGCTAGAAAGTGAGAAGAATTAATCAATACTCTTAGATGTTGAATTTTGCTTAAGGTATTATTCTGTTTAACCCTCCAATATTCTCTCTAAACATTTTCTCATATTCTTTTTTTCTTTGTGTTGGAGCCATATTTCACGACAAACTATCTTTGGCTATTTTCTTCATGTGTTTTCTAGGTTTTTCCATGTGCTGATGTTTTAAATTTCTCATAATGCAAACTAAAAAGAAATACTGTAAACAATTATAGAAATTGTTCACATTCACTAATAGTAAGAGGCAGGTCCTCATCTCTGGCACGTCCAACTAAATTTGCCTAATTCTTGCCCCAAAATCCATCCTAGATTCCATCCAGGTTGCCTGACTTGCTCACGTGGCTTGGGTTAATGACAGTCATCAAATTTTCTTTCAGGTAAAATGGAAGGCTAACAAATTACCTTCTGCCCTGCCACTGTCTTCTAAGGACTTCCTGGCCTTACCACCTGCCTTGGCTGTATGTCCTACAGTTCCTAGCCTGTCATTTGACCTACTGACAACCCAAGGATGCCTGCCTGGGCATTGCCACATAACTTTCTAATGACTTGAACTTTTCCCCTTGTCTGGCAGCTGAATTCCCTTGTGTTGACTTACCCTCAACTGCTTTACCAAAAAAAAAAAAAAAAGATTTAAAAAAATTAACTTCACTATTTCTGCAAGGGGTACTATTGTTTTTCTAATCTCCCAGGCTTATAACCTTGACATTATTCTAAACTTCTCATCCTCACTCCATATAACAAATCAGTTAGCAACTGACTTCTACCTCTAAAACATTTCTACCTCTTTCATCTCACCTCTTTTCTCTACTTATACCACTACCACCTTATGTGTGTGTGTGTGTATTATATACACAGTTATGTGTACATATAAAACTCTGTGTGTGTGTGTGTGTGTGTGTGTGTGTGTGTGTGTGTGTGTATGATTAGGAAGCTTGCCCAAGTAACAGGGGAAGGATTAGTCAACTTCTGCTTCAAAATTCTGTAAATATAAATTTAATATGCAAAACATCTTGAATATGTCCCTTTACTTACAACTTCAAAAGTAAAATTTCACATACTGACTTTCCAAATAATGAGAGACACAGATCTATATATAAACAATGTTTATCCAAACAGTGTAGACAACTTTAATTAACTCCATAAAGCTATAGGTAGGTATGCAATCATACTATATTGCTAGACTAGGGTAGATGCCTACTGCAACTATGGATAGAAGCACTTGGCAGATGAAATTGTTAAGTGGTTATTTTGATCCCAAACACTTAGCTGTAGGCATATTAAACTATAAAACCATATAAAATACATTTCATTTCTGAACTACTTCCTCTTCTCTACCTTTCTTACCCCTTTCAAATGAAGGTGATAACTCTCAATCTTGGGAGGAGAATTTTGACTTGATCTACAAGATCCCTTCTAATAGAGGATAACTTATGCTTCTTGACTGTATGGACTTATGTTATTTTTTAAATCTTTGTATCTCTAGAAACCTAGCGCTGCATACATTGCACAGTAGCATTCAAACTTAACCAGATTTAACTATTCATAGGCTTTGTTTTATTAAAAAAAATTTTTTTTAAAGACCTTTCAATATTTTCTTTCTCCTAATCATACAATTTTCCTGTTAGCTAAAACTTTACCTATTTTTCGTTTTCTTCTATTTAAGCAGAAATCCTCTAGATCCTGCTATCAATAGCTCAGTAGTTTAGTTCAGAGCAATACTTAGATGGAAAAGAAAAGTGGAACAGGAGAATAGCAGAAAAGAAAATTTACATTTGGTTGTTTCCATAGCAACCATTTCAGATCTATCTACCCTCTGATTCAGCCTGCCTTCTTTTAAAGGAATCACAGCCCCTTTGCAGCTTCAACTTTTTAAAGATGCAGGGTGGCACTTTATGAGCTGCTTGGATTTCCAAGGATAATTTTAAGTATGAAATTTTCATCTTGCTGACTTCAAAACCTGGTATTCTGGTAAGATAGATCTCCATGGCATGTACTTAATAAATGTCTGTTGAACTTAACTGAATTTTAGTCTTATGTGATTAACTTGTCAAATATTCATTTTATTTTTCTACAATGAGTTAAGATTTTGGTACATCATACCATCAAACAAATAGTATAAAAGCAGTCTTTAAGATGCATATGCGATACAGTATGAAGCATCTGAGTGAAAGCATGCTATATTAAAACAAAATTTCTCACTTAAAAAAATGTTTAAGGTGACGACAAATCTATCTTTAAGATCACGTAACATACCCTTCATTGTCCACTCACCAAAATCAAAGCTAACAAACAAGCAAGGTGAACTAGAGATAAAAATTTGACCTTGTAGATAACACTGAGATTTGGTAGGATAGGACTCATGCCTACAATATGGCTCTGGAACTACATTACTTATTCAAAAAGGAAAAGGATAGGTTAAAGGAGGGGTGAGAGAGCTAGCTATAGGGCAGCACTGAAAACTGAGAATCATGATAGTAAGCAAAGTGGAGAACATTGGGGTAAAGATGAAGAGGCAGAAACAGATGTAACACTGTTACATGAATATAACAGAGATCACTTATACTGAACAGAGAAAAACAAAGGAGTAGTACAGGAAGCAGATCAGAAGCCTAGCATAAGGCATGATATCATAGTGGTGGGCAATTTGACATCTGCAGGATACCTCTTTCAGCTAAAAATAAGAAAGCTACAGGGACACTAATACACTGTCAGTAGAACTATGAATCAGTAGAGTCATGCTTGAAAATATTTTGAATTATGCAAATAAAATAGCTAAAATGTTCATATATTTTGACCACAAGATTCCTCTTCTAGGCTTATACTCCAAGATCTTTCCACCAAATTGTTTACAACAGCACTTTTTGTGGCAGCAAAAAACCATAAACAAACTAGATGCCCACAGATCAGGAACTGGCCAATAGAATGTAAAACAATGAATGTAATGGAATATAACTCTGCTATAAGAAGTGATGAATGCAGAGAAGCATGAGAAGACTTACAAAAAGGAATACAAAGTGAAGTAAGCAGAACCAAGAAAACAATATGCACAACAATTACAAAACTATAAGTAGAAAGAAAAAAATGAATGTTGCAAAATTAAAAACAATAAGCTTGGTAAAATTTTCTTGTATAAATAAAACCTATACAGCCAAGAATAGAAGGAATGCAGAAAATTGGGGGAAAAAAACTTTCACTATCTCTCAGATTAATGTGATTGGGTTGGAATATTGCTCTGTAAGAAACGATGAGCTGGTTGACTTAGAAAAACATGGAAAGACTTGAACTTATGAAGGAAGATGCTATCTACCTTCAGAGAAACAGATGACAAGAATAAGCACAGTACAGTCTCACATATACTTGTATGAATGTATGTATGTGTATGTATCTATATCTACCTATATCTATATCCATATCTATATATATTTCCACACTCAACTGTAGCCTTCTTTGGGGGGAAGAGGGAAGGGAAAAAATAAAGTAAAAAGTGCACAGAGAACAAAAGAAAACCTACAAGGAAGCAAAGAAAAGCTGGACAGCTTTGAAATCAATGTGTAGTATTTATTAAATAGGTTTTCTTTAATTGGAAGTGTATTGTCTTATACTGCATCTTCTCGTGTTCTGCTGTGTACATGGCAATGCTTCCTTTTTATTTTATTATTATGTATTTAAGTTTAAAACAAATTCTAAAACTTAAAAAAAAAAAGCTTGGCCCTGAAAATAAAATGCGAGGACATTTCCCTTCAGTTCTTTGATGTATGTGTTTGGGCTGGGGGAGGATGGGAGCATGGATGTGGAACATTATACATATTTTTTTTCAATCTACTGGTTGGTTTTGCTGAGTTTTTTGTTTTCTTTTTCTTTCTTTAAAAATTTCTAAAAAAAAAAAGATTATAAAAGGTCCAAAAAAACCAGTCTGAACAATAACAATGTAAATGAAAAGAATACCCACAAAGCAAACAAATATGAATGCTACACAATCACAAAAAACAAGCACAGTTCCAAGGAAAGACACAAGAGGAGACCTCCTCTCTACTTCTCTGCAGGGGTGGGGGGGTCTTTGAGCATGGTACATTACACATATTTGCAGACTTTTTCAAATTTTCGATCAGTTTTGCTCATTTTTTTCTCTTCTCTTTTTTTCTTGAAATACTACTGTTATGTGGGATAGCTCTCAGGGAGGGGAGAAGGATAAGCAGAGAAATTCTGGTGAAGTAAAAAAGATAATTAAATGTGTATTTTAAAAAAAGAATAGTATGACTTGTACTAAATCACACAAGGAATGGAGGCTAGTATGGAATGAACAAAAAGGGTTGGGTTTGAGTTTTTTGTTATTGTTGTTATAAAAGGTAGAGAGGAAGATCAAAGAAGTATCAGGAAGTCTGCTTGGAAAGAATATGATGATGATTACAGAAAACAAAGAAAAAGTAAAACTGCTGCCAAGGGGAATTTTATCTTTGGACTGTAAATGGTAGTACAAATATGGTTAACCAGGGAAACCATGTTACTTAACTATCAAAACCAAATATCAAAATCGAAATCCTCATCAATGACGTGTAATTCTCAGAATGTTAGTGTCTAGATTACCGTGGTCCCTAGCTAATCTTCTGATCAAATTCTCAGTAATTCAACCCTCTTGTTAAGTCACATGTAAATTCAGGAGGTACATTCTGTAATACCAACTGGTTGTTGTCATAACATAGTGTTCTTCATATGCAACAGTGATGCTACTGACCCAGTATAAGCAGAACACAAACTCAAAATTGCTTTTCAAATGATGGTAATGAAATCTATCCTGAGTTGTTCACATTCTTTCAATCTATATTTCCCAACTACCAAGGGCTTACTTTTGTAAGTAAGAGTATATTATAATATAACCTCTTTCTGGGACTTCTAATAATTCAATCTAAACAACATCATAAAATAAAACTGATTATATTTTAAGAGAGAGGAAATTAATATTTACTGATGTGGGAGTATTTCCAAATAAGCTATATCTATAAATACTAATTACTTGTTAAAACAAAAAAACAAAACCAGTACCAACCAAGAACATATAAAGCAAGCAGTTGAGGCAACTCTGATTTGAGTTGGAAAAAATATAGGAAAAGTACAAAAGAACAGATAGTGACAAAGACTATTAAACACTTTCTTAAGAAGTTTACCTGCTAAATCAATTACTTCAATGAGATCAAAGGATCCTACAAACTGACTCAGTCAGCAAATACTTGAACTCCTTTGCTGCCAAGTAGACATATTAGAGCAACAGCTTAAGAAAGGTTTAGAGCATAACCTTTTTTATGATCTTAAGGAAAATGAGAGTAGAAGAAAACGAGCAATGTAACCTCATAATTCAGCAAAAACAGTAGAGGGAAAAACAAATTTGCAGAAAGCTTGGCAAGAGACTCAATCAAAAAAATCAATGGACAGCATTTTAAATATAAAATTGGAAAAGCAACAAACTAGCACAAAATGGATAGGTGCATTGCAACTGATATAAATGTCTCCTAAATCAGTATTTCCAATCCTATGCCCCTACCTCATTGTCAAATGTTCCTGGAAGTCCTGTAAGAATTGTAGAATCAAGACTTCTGGTCAAAATGATAGCCTGCATGGGAGACAGACTGCCCAACTCCCTCATAATTACTCCAGCAAAATCCTACAATCTGTACCAGAATGAATAATGATGAAGAATGAGAAACTATAGTAAGTGAATTCTTTTACCCCAGAAAAGCACAAGAGGTCAGTCAGAAGTCTGTAGGCAAAAGAAAGGGGGACTTCCAGCAAAGCCAATGCCAGGTAAGAATAGCCTCTCAATACGACCAGAAACTGGCCAGAGATATGTATAACCAATGAGACTCTGTGTCCAAAGGCAGCAAGAGCAAGAGCAAAGGGCAGCCCTGAGAAAGCCCTGGAGTGGGGACCTTTGAAGTTCTAGGCAGCAGCAGTGGGCACTAACTGGCACAGAACAGCAAAACTTAGACCATGAAACCTGAGACCAAGGGCTCTGAGGTCCCCAATACTCTGGCCTAAGATGCTAGAAGTCCCTGAAGATCCAGTATTCTGAATCTCAAAGCTCCAGGCAGAGTTTGAACTGCAGGAGATAGAAATTAGTGCAGAAACTCAAGGTGAGAGCCAACAGGGAAGACTACTCCCTCAAGAAAAAGTGTAACAGAAGGTCAAGTCAGGTCCTGGAACAAAGCCACAATTCAGCAACTACAGATGGATAGGGAAGAAAATCAAAGAAGAACATGATGTATCAAAAACTATGCAAATCTACAAATCTCCCCCCAAAGGAGTAACTGCATATCTATGGTAAGAAGAGAGTCAAAGGAAAAAAAATAGACTTTCCAACGCAACTACATAATGAAGGGAGGGTTAAAAAAAAATGAAATAAAAGATCTTGATGATACAATTGAAATAAATGGCTTAAAAGAGAAATTTTACTCAGATAATGGACTCCCTGAAAACTAGAACAAACCAAACAGAAATCAATGGCTCTTTGAGACAAGAAAAATTAGAACAAATAAAAAGACTGGAAAAAAAAGAGAGAAGATTCTTTATTGAAACAATCAAAAGGTCCCCATCTCTAGCTCAAAAGGCAAAAGGTATTTGTGAACTTATTTTTTACAATTTAAAGCTGTAAACAAAAGCTAAAATATTCACACAACAATAATTATGAACAGGTACTTTCTCACATGAATCAAATAAGACAACTCAATTTCATAGCAACAGGGATTATAAGAATAACAAATTCAAAGGAGTGAACCTTGGACAACAGTTTGAACATCACTCTCTTTTCCTAAATCTGCTAACAGTGAAGAAACTGATTCATTTGAATTTTCCCTTCATTTCATGATGCTGAAAAGCAATGAAATGGCCAAAAGGTTAAGAAGGAGTTAGAAAAAAAGGTGCCATCTAGGACAAATCATTCTACGGTGAAAAATTAAACAATTTTTAAATGGGTATATAATATATATTTATAATTCTGACAAAAGAGTTTTTGGTAAGTAGCTATTACTTAGAAACAATAGACAGCTATAAAGAAAAGCACAGAGAATACAGAGGAGCACAACAGAGAAAATATATTACCTGTATATCCTTCTTAACAGGTTTAGTTTTGTTATCCACAATTTTTTTCCTAAATTCAAGAAGAACTTCTTTGCAGTCCTCAAGATGAACTTCCGGCTCCCAAGTGTCATCATCGGAAGTATATCCTTTCCATCGAACTTTGTAAAGAATTTTACCCTGTAATGAGAAATAAAAAAATCTGTATGAAAAACATGCACACCAAGGTTATTTGCTCATTATTCCTTAGTAAAATCACCCACCAAATTATAATTTTTCAGTCTATGACAAAAGCTAAACTAGAATTCTGTTTCTAAATGGAAGTTTCTAATTCTACACATTATCTAAAACAACACAGTCCATGCTACATTCTGAACAGTATAATTCCACAGGCTACATAATATTCAAGAGAAAATTTCCATGGTAGTAACTGTTCACTAACTCTGATTATCTTTGAGAGGGGGTCAGGAAATATGAGTGAGGGGAAATGGGGGGAAAAACCCTGGATACTCTAAACTCCTATCATAATCATAATTACTACATAGCTCATGAGTTTCATTTCTCTCAAGAGAATGGAGTCCTATATGAACCAAACTAGGGACCATACCCCACTATGGCCAGAACAACATCTCTCTATTCGAATGCCCTAAGTCCTTCTCTTTGTAATAACTTTACCTTACTATCTAGGTAGCTAACCATTCCCCCTGGAGTGATACCTCCAACCTTTCCTTCTCCCTACCAAAAGAACTTCTATTACACTCCTAGTTTTTCTATGTCTCCTCCATCAAAGTATACCTTATTATTCTGTGTGATCCCTTCTTTACTGTCTTCCTTCTATCACATTTATGACTTTAATACTAATAGCACTAATTTGCATCAATATATTCATTATTTCTAATCAACAAACACTTATCAAGCACTCCCTACATGCAAATCAGTATCCTAAGCTATGGGGGATAGACACAAAGTTTAGCTAAGTCATAGTTACTGGCATCAGGCATCAGTGAGGCTAATATAATTTAAGATCCAAAATATTGTTTGCCCAAATTAACTTCTGAAACAAGGGCACAAATTTTGTTCATATCTCGAAACTAGTAGTTTAAGTACAAAGACTGTAACAGATCTTTTTCTTGAATTGTATATTCTTAACTTCTATGACGTTCTCGCCCTTTAAAAAAAAAACTTGCTTCTTCGCATTAGCAAAATAAAGTTAGTATTTTACAGGCATAAACAAATCAACCACTTGATGAATTAATGGAGGAATACTGACAGAGTCAAAAAACCTAGATTCAAGGATGTGATTAAGTTACTAAACTTCTTAGAATTATACACACACATAAACATTTGTATACATTTTAAATCTATTTTTGATGAACTTGGTGTCAGACCTAAATTCCATAACTAGGCAGAATGAGATGTTTTTTGACTTGAGGCTTATAATCCAGTTATAAATATAAAACTTGCTATATCCCCTTTGCCATTCTTAATTATCTTGTCTCATTTCCTTCCTTCTCCCTCCCTCAGGTTTCCCTTCTTCTCCCTTCTTCCCTGTCCCCCAAAATATTCTGTACTTGGCTTCCCAACTGAGCTTTTGGGCATCATTTCAGTTAACTGTCTTTCCCTCCTCTCCACTCAACTATCTGCTGAGCTTCCGTTCCAAACATATGCGTGTCCATGGTCAAGTCCTTAACTTCCCTCAGCCTCAGTTTTCTCATTTATAAAATGGGGATAGCATCATCATCAGAGTTGTTGGGTCTTCAATGAGATAATATATATAAAATGCTTAGTAAACAATAAAGTGATATGTAAGCCTCAATTATCATTTCTATTATACTGATGCTTTAAAGGAAGATGCTCCAAGAAACATCTGAGAAAGATTGCAATATGGGAATTCCTTCTACCAGAAGGAATGGACTAAAGAAGTAATAACTATGTCCTAGAGAATTATTTGAAGAACACAGATGTTCACTTTTGGGGTGGTGAAGCTATTAAACGTAAAAGAGGCAGAATCTGAACTTTTTTTTTTAAATTTTTGAAGCTGACTTCAAGTTCAACACTCTATGAACTATGCCACACTGCATCTAGCACTTTACTGACACTACAATATCACAGTATTGTATTGTATTACAATGAATTTTGTGATTCTACTAATTTGGGATTTTCTAAAACACTGTGATCAATAAGAGCTGCACAGGCACTCAAATCTAGATAAAAAAGCACAAAATCATAAATACCTTCTAAATACATTTAACTAATCAATGCAAAAATACATAAGCCTATTTATTAACTTGGTATTTGTTAGTACTGCATAGGAATGCTAATAATTTTTATGCTTTTTTATCCTTCAGTTCTACTGTAGCTCCTCTCAATTATTTTTGATGGATTCTCTGGAGTTTTCTAAATAGACCATCATATCACTTGCAAAAAAGGATAATTTTGTTTTCTTTTTGCTAGTGTTTGTATTTTTTATCTAATCTTCTTGTCTTATTGAGAATTCTATCAAATAACAGTGGGGAGGGGGAAGCAATTCATTTGGGTAATATTGCGTGTATAGACAAAGGGATAACTAAAAACAAAAACAAAAACACATGACAGCTACATTAGGAGTACTAAACAGCTAGCAACTCAATTCCCAGATCAATTGTACTCAAGTTACTTTCTCATGTCTACATTTCATGTTACTAAAGCCAAGGCTGGCTCTGTGTTGGCAGCTGCTTTGTAGGTTGGTTTAAAATAACAGTTAAGTGGAGCAATGTTCAATAATATAAGGAAGGAAGCCCAACAGTTATTGTCAAAGATCTTCAAAAATTTTATTTTATACTTATCAATCAGGTAAGTTAAAAACAATTCTACAAGGGGCAGCTAGGTGGCACAGTGGATAGAGCACCTGCCCTGGATTCAAGAAGACCCAAGTTCAAGTCCAGCTTCAGACACATAACACTTACAAGCTGTGTGACCCTGGGCAAGTCACTTAACCCCCATTGCCCAACCCCCCCCCGAAAAAAATTCTAGATCTTGCATACAGAATTGCATATATTCCCTAATACATCAAAAGATCTGAAGTCAAACACTTCAAAGATCACCTTATGTTACATGCTACATACCTTTCTTAGATTTATTACATGCAACTTCCAATATGCTTTCAAAACAAATTCCAATAATCAAATGAGAAAAATTACACTATTTCATCAAGTAAACATACCTACTTTAAATTCAGTAGAATAATAAATTGACATTTAAATAATATAGCACTCTATATTTTAAAAAGTATCACACATACATTGATTCTAGTAATGTTGCCCTTAATTTAAAGATGAGTAACCTAAGTTTAGAGTATAAGTGTCATATAAGTAATAAGTTGAAAAGATAGAATTCAAACTTGGGCCCTCCATCTCCAAATCCAAGGAATGAATGTTCTTTCCACTATCCTTTAACTGCCCTAAAAGCAATTTGATAAAGTCTCATTAAAACTTCAGATTCTAATATATTATAATTTAAATCATGTATCCCTAAAAAATTAAAATAAATTCTACAGTGAGATTGATAGAATATAATTAGTCTGTAAATTTGTTGTTTGCCCGAGTTCATCTATTCAAGAATAAAATGTGAAGTGCAGTCAAATGTGTACGAAGTTACTCTGAAGAGATGGAGAGCTCTGTGCAGTGAATATTTTGTTACCAAAATTTGTATGTGTGTGATACTTTAGATCCACATAACATTTTGAATGAAATGTTTGGACATATGGAGTTTAAAAATACCATATGGTTCTACCTTCCAAACTTCTGTCAATGGCACCAACCCTCTCTTAGT
The DNA here is from genome assembly GCF_900497805.2 of Vombatus ursinus. Taxonomy (NCBI): domain Eukaryota; kingdom Metazoa; phylum Chordata; class Mammalia; order Diprotodontia; family Vombatidae; genus Vombatus; species Vombatus ursinus. The sequence continues at coordinate 21,673,524 of NW_020954591.1, forward strand.
CCCAGGCTCCTCAGATCAACATCACCTTTCTTTTCCCTGTCTTTCCCTAAGCAATGAAAAGTTCTGTCGATTCTACCTCTCCAATTTATCTAGTATGTGTCTTTCCTTTCTATCCCCTTGCCCTAACTTTGTTCTTGTCTGAATTCCTTCCTGTAATAGCCTTCTAATTGGTCTCCAAGGCCCTAATCTGTCTCCCCTTTCCAACTTATCTTTCTGAGAGGTTCCTGAGTAATAGCCATAACACGTAACACATGACACACGCCTCACCAAGGCACTCTCCCGTTCAAAAGCCTTCTGTGGTAAGCATTCCCTGATTACCAAATACACAACAAACTCCTTTGCTTGGCATTTAAGGCTCTCCACAATCTGATTCCCAAACTACCTTGCCAGTCTTCCAGTCAGACTAGACTGCTTCAGTCAGTCAGTCAATAAGCATTTATTAAGCCGTCTACTCTGTGCCAGCACTATGATAAATGATAACCCCTGTCCTCAAGGAATTACAATCTAATAAGAGAGAACACACAAACACGTACAAAAACGCTATATACAGGATAAATGGGAAATAATTAATAGAGGGAAGACACTAGAATTAAGAGTGGTTGGGGAAGGCTTCCTATAGAAGGTGGAATTTTAGTTGGGATTAAAAGAAGCCAAGAAGAGAAGATGAGAAGGGAAAGTATTCCAGGCGTGGGGGATAGACAGAAAAAAACACCCAGAGATGAGAGATGGAATATCTTGTTTATGAGGCAACCAAGAGGCCAGCGTCCCTGGATGAAAAAAAAAAGTGGCAGGGAATAAGGTGTAAGAAGACTGGAAAGGTAGGAGAGGGCTAGGTTATGAAGGGCTTTGAATGCCAAACAGAGCATTTTGTATTTGCTCCTGGAGGTGACAGAAAACCACTGGAGTTTACTGGGGGGAGCGGAGGGGCAGGGAGGAAAGGGTATATGTGGGTAACATGGTCAGCCCTGTGCTTTAGGAAAATCACTTTATTGGCTGAATGGAGGATGAAGTGGAGTGGGGAGAGACTTGAAGAAGGCAGACCCACCAGCAGGTTATTGCAGGGGTAAAGTAATGAGGGCCTGCACCAGTGTAGTGGCAGTATCAGAGCAGAGAAGAAGGTGAGATGTTGCAAAGGTGAAATCAACAGGCCTTACCAACAGATTGGATATGGAAAGTAAGAGAAAGTGAAAGGCAGTTGACACTGGAGTTCAGCAGAGAGACTGGGGCAGGCTAGGTAGATAAGTAGGTGAGAATCATTACCATTTCCTGACCCTTTCCCATCTCCTTTGTCCATGCTATCCCTTGTACCTGGAATGCTCTCCCACATCTCTGCCTGCTGAAACACTTTCCTTATTTCAGGAGCTAACTTCGTGAAGTTAAGAGTGACACTTCTTCCACGAATCTTTCCTTGCTCCTCATCTTACAACAAACATTTATTAAGCACCTGTTTGTCTTGCCTCTGACTCTGTGCTCATTCTAATTCCTCGCTTTACAATACAACTACTGGTTATGTTTTTCTAGTCCAGCTAAATGCCCACAAGGACTCTTCCTTTCAGTAACTTCATAACAGTTAATTGTTTGTACCATTTTGACATCTCTTTGTTGCTTTGTAAAAGGTGAGCAGTACCAACTCAAGAGGACAACTCTTTTGAAGTATGCATCTTTTGTAGCACACATCACAGTTTCCCCAAAAGGCACATCACAGTTTCCCCAAAAGGCACATCACATCACAGTACATGGTAGATGGTCAACATATGGTTGATGGTTAAAAGAAGAGTAAGAATAAATTGTATTAAAATGGAAACCATGAATTTATTTTGTATTAGGTCTCTTACTAAATGGTTCATTAAATAAGATCTATTCTTGGACAGGGCATAGTATACTTCTTTAAGCCTTTTAAAGCAGTACATAGATGTGACCTACTATTATTACTACAATAAACAGAGGCCTGACTGATCAGGTTATGTGCTGTAGTGATGAGGTTGAGAATTATAAAGACCTAGATTCGTCTTCCCTCTGATATGTATTAGCCATGTTACCACGGGCATGCTGCAACCTTTACAAGCCTGTTTACACATCTATAAAATGGGAGTGATAATTACAACCTACACTTACCTCACTAGGTTGTAGCGAGACAGATTAGGTCAGAATTAAGATTTTTACTATATTCTACTTTGTTAATCTTCTCAAGGCTTTAGGCATTTGTGTGTATGTAGCAACAGAATTAATTATATTAATGTAGAGTGAATTCCCTATATTTTCTATAATACAGATCAATATTATCAGCAAAAACTTATTATGTAGCTCCTAAATTCAAGGTACTATATTATACATGCACAGAGAATATGAAAAGGTTTAAAACAGTTCACTGAAACCAAGGAAATCAAGAAAGAGCCACACAAGGCAGCATATAATAGAATTAAATGAGTGTTTAGAAAAATCCTATAAGAATTGGAGGGGGAGGGAAGAGATGATCACTGTTGGCTGGGGCTATTCTATCACTTATAACTAAAGATTAAGATTCTGTTCTTCCTTTTTAATAATAATTCATTCATACAGTCTTTTGCTTTACACCTTCAACCCTCTGTGACTTCTTCAAAATGTTTACCAAGGCCCCAATCCATTTCATCCTATAGGCAAGTTTACCGTCATCATCTTCCACTCCTCTCATCAAATACTATTAATTAAATCTTCCTATACTCAGAAACATTAACATTAAGCCAAAGTCCTCATCCAGTTCTTAAATATTTCACATCTTAACTGTACTAACCCCTGAACCCACCAACACCACCACGAAACCCTTTATTTGTATTCCTATTTCCAATCTATTCCATTCAGCAAGTGAAAAGGTCTTCAAGCCTTATTAAAATATCACCTCTCCCACCCAACCTGCCAAAGCTCCAGCGGCTTCTCACCGCCACTCTTTATTACACCTTTCCCCACCACGTACCAATGCACCCTTTACAATTGTATCTCTCCGCTGCAAAGCCCACTCCCATTTCACTGGCTCACTGCTGAACCCTCGACTGTCAGCCAGCATTTCGTTAAGTGCCTACTATGCACCGGGCACTGTACTACGGACTGGATACAGGCACTCCCCTACCCCCCAAAAAACGGAATAGTTCCAGCTCTCAAGGAGCTCACAGTCGAATGCCCCACGCCAGAAATGACCTCGGCCTCTGCTGGACACTCACCTCTGACTAGAGACTAAGCCCACTGAGAAGCCGATCGGCGCTATCCCAGCTCCGGCCACTCTAGTGATTCCCCCGCTTCCACGCCCCCAAAGCCTTGACAAGCTGTGTCAACGGCCAGCTCCTGCAAAGTGGGCTTCTTGGGCTGAGAGGGCGGACAGAGATGGGCGTCGACAGGTCGCGGGAAGCTCCCAGCGGAGACAGGGGGTGAAAGGCGGCCGGGCTGAATGGATCCTCCCAGGCCTGAGCCGGGGGGAGCGCCGCCCTCACCCCGGGGAGTCTGGGCCCCAGCGGAGGGTCTAGGCCCAGCAGCTGCCATTCCCGCCCCCTACCCACTCCCTGCGTAGCCACGGGGTTTGGAGGCAAGCACCAGCTCCTTTCCTCGGGGCCTTCAAAGGGCGGGAGCTTAGCGCGAGTGGCCCACCGCTTCGGGGAGGGCGAGTCCGCGGCACGGGTCCCGCACTCACCGCCTCGGTCTTCACGTCCAGGATCTTCTCCACCTCGAACACATCCTCTTCGTCTTCCTCGCTCTCCCCCACAGCCTCGGCCGCCCGCATGACGTCGTCCTTCTCCAGGCCTCCCGCTTCTTCCCCTACTCCGCCCGACGCGTCCTCGCTACAGCTATCCGAGCCCGAAGCCGCGGCAGCGGTACTGACAGCGCCCCCGCCCGCGCCAGTAGCCGCCGCCATGATGTAGGGATTTCAAACCGACAGAGCAAAAGTGGCTGCGACACACGCCTCTCTGGGGGTATCTCGCGGGGCAGCGGCCGTCACCAATTGGCTTTGACGGCAGAGCCACGACATGGCGACCGGGCACCAATGGGAGCGACTCTGCCGCCCAGGAGGAAGGGCGACTCTCTGGAACCAATCAGCGTGCACGCTGGCGGAAGCGGGGGCGGGTCTGACTGTGACCCTCCGGGGGAAGGCGGAGTCACGAGGACCACGTGGGGAAAGCGGGAGGGGTAGATGGCTGACTGGGCGGAGGAGAAAAAGGAGAAGAGTGGGGCTAATCAGCTAGAGAGAGGAGGCCGAGCCTGGAGCCCTTTTAAGAGGAGAGGAAGACGTGAGGCTTTCTCTAAGGAAGTGACTGGGGAGCTTTTCAATGAATGGGTCGTTTTGGGGGTAAAACAGCTGAGTGTGCACTCGAGTCTGTTGTGAAGTTTGAGTGGGCCCTGCTGGGGTCCCCGGAGATCAAGAGGAGGCGGGGCTAACTGGAGGGGCGGGCCTAGGGCGCTGTCGTCACAGTTGGGCGGGGCTGGAGGGCTATGGGGCGGGGCTAACTCTTAGCCCGTCTTAGAAGGCCGTTAGGATTGAGGGGCGTGGCCTCCCTAATCAGGGCCATGGACGTCATGTTCCTCCTTCCCGGCCTGCCTTCTGTATGGCCAGTTCCTCCCCACCCCCACTCTTGTCTAGTCTCTCTGGAGCTGCGGTCCCCTATCTATATTAGCGCTTCTCTGTGGATCATACCCAGGAAACGTAAACTGTTTCATCTTCTATTCAGATTCCAAAGTCATCCTTCTTAGACACTCTAGACGTCTTGTCCACTTCGAGTCCCTTGATACCTACACCTTCCCCTAAATTCTTAAACGCAATAAGGTTACCCGAGAAGCACGACCCCCTTGCCTGTTGCAGAGAACGTAACCAGGGCCAAAAGGAGAGCCAGGGAACGAGAACAGGAATAGCTTTGGGTGAATCACTGCAGTTTATATTCATTTCCCACAAGTGTAAATAATTATTAAGATAAATCATTAAAATGGTGATATTGTCCAGAGGTCATCAATAGTGAGGGAGGGGTGGTTGGGAAGAGGTGGTTTTTTTTTATGACCTAAACTTTGCTAAACCTTTTTAAAAATGGTAGTAATGTTTTAATTGAGAATTGGCAGAGTGATAGGAGCTAGAATATTAGATTCAATAAATATTTATTGCGTGCCTACGAAGTATATGTAGTGTTTTTTCCTCACTGAACCAGTTCAAATAACTAAGTTTGGTCAGTCAATAAGCATTTTATTAAGTGCCTGCTATGTGCCAGTCACTAGTTATATATGTCAGATTCTTTCCGGTGTCTTTCCCTTCATGGACTTGGAGAGAGATTGAAATGACAAGTCTTCTCATTTGAAGATGGAATCCAGAAGAGCCCAGATCTCTGTTCTCTCTAGCTCTAACCAACTCTGCCTACCCCCTATAAAGGTGCAGAACATTGAGTAATCAATCTCCTCCAGTGAGAGGAGAGTTCCATACAATTGACCATTTGAACCAAGGGTTAGACGAGGTGCACAGGGATCTCACTGACTTCTGACTCCAGAACTAGCATGCTTTCCACCGCTCCAAATTACAGTCTAGGAGAGAAAATCGAATGTAATCCACAATTCAAAAGCTATTTGCATAAGATTCTCTTCATTGGTGTAATTTGATTACTCAATGCTCCAGGTCGGAGTGAGAGAGCCATTGTGGTGACAAGAGCTTGAGGGAGAAAAGATAGCTTCATCTTGTGGATTCTGGCTTCCTGAAAGAAGATATATGGTTCCAGAGTCTCTTCAAGTCCCTGAAAGAATATTAAGACTCTGGGAAGAAGTTGACATGTAGATAAACCAGCACCTCAATAATGTCCCTATACCCATCTTGCTACAGTAGACACTTAGGGGAATTTCCTTGAATAAGATGAGACTCTCTTGATTGAGCTGAAATATCTTAAACTCAGTAAAAGAACTTTACTCTGTGTATTCTCTAATGTGTTTTTAACTGTATAACTTCTCTGGTTTCTGTTTGATATTGGTTTGGATAAATAGGTTGATTTGCCACTGCCTACATGTATTATTTGTAAAACTAGAATTTGGTGAGAAGGGTGCCAAGCTTTGGAAATATAGCTTGAGGCACTCCTTCCCCGTAGCAATCAGGAGCTCAGGCTGAACCTAAAAATTAATCCGTCTACACTTATTTAGAAGGGCAGATATAATTCCACCCTAGTACCCTTTCTCTGAGGAGAGCAGAGTGGCCAAGCTCTTGCTTCCACTCCTGGCGAGAATCAAACTATCCCTCTGAGAAGGCTGGGTGGAGGTGACTTCACTGAGTGAATTGTATCTAGAGAGACCCGTGTGGATACACAAAACGTGCATGGGAAACAAACACAACACCTCCCTACAAAATGGAATAAATGTACAAGGCACAGAGAGTCCTAGGACAGAGTCATTCCAGCTTGTTAGGACCTGCCAGACCTAGGCACTGCTAGCATAGCCTTTGAGAACTCCATGTCTTCTGAAACCCTGGAGTAGAACTTTAATAGAAGCAGTATAGAATAAATGCTTGAATATCATCCTTAGTTGTATGAAAAGAACTTCCAGGGGGCAGCTAGGTGGCGCAGTGGATAGAGCTCCGGCCTTGGAGTCAGGAGGACCTGAGTTCAAATCTGACCTCAGACACTTGACAAATTGTGTGACCTTGGTCGAGTCACTTAACCCCAACTGCCTTACTAAGAAAAGCAAAAAACAAAAACAAAACAAAAAAAAAAAAAACTTCCAGGACGTTAATAATAATAGCATGTATAAAGTGCTTTAAAGTTTGCAAAGCATTTTACAAGTTGTCTCATTTAAGATACTAGTTTCTTGATACCCTTAAAGGCATAAATAAATTCCAAAAAATTATCAGAAACTCTTTAAAAAGTTTTTAGGAGAAAGTGTTCAAAGAAATGAACAAAAGAGGTCCAATGCAGTGAAAGAAATATTGTTAATTAGAAGAAGGGGGGTAGTTAAGGCAAAGCAAAAAGCAGAGCAAAAATATATTCAATAGTAACAGCAGAAATGAAGCTAGATCTCAAGATACAACAAAATGGATAATGGACTATATAAAGGGGTATTGTAGCTCTGGCCACTTCCCTATTAGCCATCTTAGAGATTTAAGACACCTAAACATAGAAATACTAAAGAAAAGTCATTGAGTAAATATTAACTTAATATTAATTAAATAGTTCACTGCATCTACCTCATGCCTTAGTCAAGAAACTGTCTCAGTAGAATTAAAGAGTTAAATCAGATTTGGGAGTAGAAGCAACGGGGAGAGCCTTGCTTCCCCACCAGTCACTGCCAGAAAGTAAGGGCAATTGGCTATAAAAATTCAAGTGATGGGACTTTTCCTATACAAAAAGGAAAGCTGAGAAGACATCTTCATGAGGTGCTACCCCATTCCCCCATATTGTGTTGGATGCAGACTTGGAGATTTAAGGCATCCCTTACTTTATCCCTGTAGGTCAGCTATAACGAATATCCTCTATTATTTTGTTTGAATGCATAAGTTTTGTTTATGGGCTCTCTCTCCTCTTTCTTCCCTAGCATTGAAACTAATTTGCCAAAGAAATACTCTTTTGGAGAGCTATCACCAAAAGTACAAATTCAAACGGATAGGAGAATATGACCAATTCACTTTATTTTGAAAATCCTATTAACATAGAGAAAGAGAACTAATTCATAGATATACTGAAGGAATTCAAGGAGGAAATTAAATTAGCCAAAATATCGTGACATGAAATTAAGAAGGAGCTGAGTATACCTAAGAAATTTCAGGTTAAGCTGTTAATGAGATTCAAGTTGGAAATGTCCATAAAAATATAAACACAACATTTACTTTAATGAAAATCAGAATTATTTCATAATGCTACAGAATTTCAGGGAGGTTTCTCAGTGGCTATCTAGTTCAACTGGTACCTGAAAAACAAAAACAAACAAACAAAAAGCTCTACAATATATTTGACAACATTTGCTCAAAGTTCTCAAGTGAGAAGAAACCCATGATGTCCCAAGGTAGCTCGTTCCACTTTTGGATGGTTTTGATAGGAGGTTTTCTTTTCTTTTTTTTTTTTTAATTCTGATATCAAGCTGAGATTTGTCTTATTTGCAACTTCTACCCCATTGCTTCTGATTCTGAATCCTGGGGCCAAGCAGAACAGGTCTAATTTTTCTTCCACATGAAATCTTTAGATATTTTAAGACAATTAAAAAAGACAATTTTAAGAAAATTAAAAATAAGTATATATGTGTATGTATGTATATATGTGTATATTATATATATATGTAATATATATATATATATTGCATACCATGTGCCAGGGGCTGTGCTAAGCACTTTATGAATACTATCTTATTTAATCCTCACAACAGTCCTGGAAGGGAGGTCCTGTTATTATCTCCATTCTATAGTTGAGGAAACTGAAGCAGATAGATCAAATGGCTTGCCCAGAGTCACATGGCTAACAGTCTGAGGGTGAATTTGAACTCAGATCTTCTTGACTCTAGGCCCAGGCTATCTCCAGGCTAAATTAATCCACATTTCCTTCAACTGATCCACATTTAGCTCGAATTCAGTCACCTTGATTGCCTTCCTTTAGACAATCTCCAGCTCATCAATGCTTTTACTAAACTATGGTACCCAGAAAAGCCAGAGCAAGAGAAGACAAAGAACCTATAGTCTTCCAGGTGACAGTGAACAAAGACATGTAGGTCCAGAGCAGCAAGAACAAAGGGCACCCTTCAGAAAGCCCCCTAGCCTTCATGAATTGTTGGGGACAGTTAGGTGGCACAATAGATAGAGCTCCAGCCTTAGAGTCACGAGGACCTGAGTTCAAATCCAGCCTCAGACACTTGACACAGACCAGCTGTGTGACCCTACCAAGTCACTTAACCCCGATTGCCTCATCAAAAAGAAAAGAAAGAAAGAAGGAAAAAGCCCCCTAGCACTCAGAAAGCCCCAGAATGGAGATTTTTGGAAGTGCTTCTGTGACTAATGCAATCAAAGCTCAGACTAAGACAGTCTATGGTTCTGGTATCCCTAACACTCTGTCCAGAGAGCCCAAGAGGGCAATGAAGAGAGCCAGCACTCTGAACTTCAAAGATGAAAGAGGTCCAAAGCCTAAAAAGTAGAGATCAGTTCAGGAAATCAGGGGACCAAGGGTAAGACCAAACTAGACCAACCACCCCACCCCAAAGCAGGTAGAGAGACCTGGCCCTGGCACAAAGCCACAATTCAGGAATTAAAGCTAGAAAGGTGAGTAAATCAAAGAAAACATCAACTAATCTAAAAAAAGTATTGCAAATCTAAGGATTCTTGAAAAAGACCTGCAACCAGAGGCTCAAAAGAAAAAAAGGGACTATTCACAAGGACTACATGAATACTTAAAAGAAATGAAGCAAGAGGGTAGAAAAAAATTAAAAGCACTTGAGGAAAGAATTGGAAAGAGAATAAATATCTTAGAAGAGAAAGTGGTAAATGAGTAGTGGACTTCCTGAAAACTACGATAGACTAAACAGAAATTATTGACTCCATGAAACAGTAAGAAATATTGGAACAAAAATCAAAAGATTGAAAAAAATGGAAGAAAATGTAAGATATCTGATATGTGCATTATATAGATTACACACACACACACACACACACACACACACACACACACACATATATGTATATATAAACAATTGACCTAGAAGACAAGTCAAAAAGAGAATTTAAGAATGACTGGACTCCCTGAAATCTATGAACCCCACAAAAAAAATCCTGCACATTATATTTCAAGAAACAGGAAATGAAAACTACCCAGATGTACCAGAAGTAAAGATAGAAAGAATCTATCAATCACCTCCTGAAAGAAACCCCCAAAGGAAAAGTCCCAGGAATGTTACAGCCAAAATCCAAAGCTCCCAAGCAAAGATAAAATACTGTTAAGCATACAGAAAGAAGCAGTTCAAATACCAAGGGACCACAGTCATTATCACATGAGACCTGGAAGGTTCTACCATAAACAAGAGGCGATCTTATTCCAAAAGATAAAAGAGAATAACTTTACCCTGCAAAGCTGAGTATAATGCTACAAGGGGAGAAGATGGATCTTAAATGGAATAGAGGACTTCTAAGCATTCTTGAGGAAAAGAACACAGCTGAATAAAACTTTGAAATATAAACACAAAGTCAAGAGAAACCTAGGAAGATAAATTTATTTGATCAACTGGAAGGAAGTATATGATGATGTCGTGCTAACAATTTAATGGAGGATGAAAAAACAAGGGTTCCTTCAGAACCTCAATGTGTTCAAAGGGTATTGAAGGAGTTAAATGAGAAAAAACAGAGATGGGGAATTGGGGGTCTGGAGGTTGGGTTATTTTTGTTCTGAACTAAATCAATTTGGTTTGTTGGTTTGAAGAGAGGAAAGAGAAGGGAGGATAAAAGGAAAACATAAGTGGAGAAAGGATAAAGAACGAAGTGAGACAGAACTTGCTTTTTCTTATAATTGGATTCTGTGGAAAGAGTATAAAAATGTAGAGGAAGGGCTGGGGGGATCAGATGAACCTCATCTTAATGTCAGTGCCTTCTTCTTGAAATTATCCCTCATTTGTCTGTACATATCTTATTTTTATATTCTCTCCGGTTAGAATGTGAGCTCCTTCAGAGCAGGTACTATTGTTTTTTTGTTGTTTTTTGCCTTTTTTTGTATCCCCTGCATTTAGTACAGTGCCTGACATGTAGTAGGCACTTAATAAATGCTTGTTGGGAAAAATGATTATTTCTTTCTTGTATTAATACCTAATTATTGAATCAGGACCAAGGATTTTTCCCCTTTTCTACTTACTCATCCAGAAATCAACCAGGATAGAAAGTCTCTCTCAAAGATTTACCTAAACTAAAGATCTAAATAAAAACCAGTAAAAGAAATTCTAAGTTTAGGTTAATGGATGGATTCCTGCTCATTGTGTTTACCCAGATAGATCTGAGAAAATGTGGATTCTCCCATTTGCCAGACAGGTGATATGGAAATTGTTGTCTCTTTGACCAAGATGTGGGTGGTCCAACTCACATACCAAAAAGCCCCTCATTTTAATACAGCCTACCTCCCATTAAATTTTCATTCTCTCATTACTTATTGACCAATTCAAGTTGATTTTCACCTTCAGGTGCACCCCTTTTCCAAAAATATAAATAGCAAAGTTTCAACAAGTTTGGTCTCTTGGCTATCAAGAAGACAATGAACCTGTTTTTGTTGACTGCCTTCTAGATGTAGTCAATAAAACTGATTTAAATTACCCAAAAACTCTATCTCTTGGAACTTTTTAAACATCACACTGACTTGACCATCTGAGATGTACAAAGGAGAATTGAACCCACATACACGTACAGTTGGGTGTAAAAATACATCAAACTCAACAACAACAAAAAAAAATTGAGGGTGAAATGGAAGGAAAAGGAGGAAGGAAAACACCAGAGAGGGAACAGCTGCAAGCAAAACAAATGTCCTGCTCCTGAAAGGAAATGAAAAAGAAAAAAAAAAAGAATCTAAGAGGGTGCCCATTAATTCGGGAATGGCTGAACAAATTGTGGTATATGAATGAAATGGAATATTATTGCACTGTAGGAAATGACAAAATATGATTTCAAAGAATCCTAGGTAGTATGAACTGATTGACAGTGGAGTAGAGGCAAACCAATTTACACTGTAAAGACATTGTAAAGAAAAATAACTCTAAGAGACTTAATAACTCTGATCAACATAATGAGCAACAATGTCCAGACAGCCTATGATGAAGCACGTTACCAGCCTTTTCACAGGTGATAAACCAAGGTGCAGAAAGAAATGCCCATTTTAGGGCAAGGCTATGGTATACATTCATTTTGCTTGACTATTGTTAGACAGGTAAACACACTAACTACACCATTTCTTAGGGAGGAGACACAGGAGGGCTTCTAGCACCCCTCTCACTAGCAGGTTCATTTTTGATCCGATCAAACAGGAAGACAGGAATGGAGTCGTAAGGGGTTAGATAAGCTTACTTTATTCTAGTCTAGTCTTCTCAAAGGGAGTTTGCTGATAATGGGAGCTCCAACTCCCACAGCATTCCCTAATAACTCTTCTGGCAGGGGCCAGCATGAAGTGGGGGGCAATAACCCCTTCGACATGATGGGGTCAATCGAGACCAGCACAACTTGTGAACTGTCCTACAGGGATTTGCCCTTAAGGCAAACACACAGATTACCCCACCCAAGCCTTGATGGGGCTGATTGAGGCATGCACAGCATTCAACCTGCACATTCACCACTATGGGGGTCCCCAGTCACTGACCAGTGCCCACTTGCTTTATAGGGCAACAAAGAAGGCATATTGCCATCAATAGCCTCACAATTTTATATTACTTCATCCCTATATCTACTGACTGTGCAGTAGTAACTGTCTTCAACTATGATCGTGAGAACTCATCTAACACCTGGAAAGTAGAGCTTGCTATGGCTATGGATCATGGAAAGAAAGCTCTAAGAAAGAATAACAAAAAAATCTACTTTACACATGCTAAAATTCACCTTACTTTTATTTTATTTTATTGTAAAATTTTCTTCTTTTAAAGTAAGCCCTCCCTATCTTAGCCAGACTGGAAACTGCTTTAAAAGATCAGTTTTCTGGGTTTTTTTTAATTTCCAAATGATTTTTAACCTAGAATGCATTTATTTAAAAGCAGCAACTTTTGATGTTAAAAGTCTTTAAATCCCCATCAGCAAATATCTTCTAGAGTTAGTTCTTAGCACTAAAATTCTATTTATTTTAAAGACTGGCTCTCCCAGGCTGGAATTGAAGGGACTACTTGTGGGTCAGTCCACAGGAACTTTGACCGACTTCATTTCAGAGCTGGCCTAATTTGCCCTTTCTTAGGCAACCTGTGGTCATCAGGCTTCCAGGAGGCTCACCATATTCATGATCAGCTTAATGCAGACAGCCAATCAGCACAGTCAATTTCAGTTTAGAATTCCAGAGCTCAAGATCTGCTAGCCAGAGCCTTCCAGGTAGCTGGGATTACAGCTGCGCATCATTATCACTGGTTGCTTGTTACATACATATTTTTTTTCTTCTTGATTTTTAAATTGAGTTGGGAGGGTTGGAGAGGAGAGGGGGCAGTGATGCAGTGAGAGAGCATGCCACGAGTCACTCACCTTCTCTGAGAGAGAGCCACTGAAACAATTTTTAAATTACACAGAAGAAAGTTCCGAAGGAAGCATAGAAATGCAATTATACCTTTGAAAGTAAAATGTGGAATTTATCATAGACTTTTTTTTTTTTAAAACAAGGAACATAAAATGAAGATTCATGGTTTCATGTAGAATCCTTTTTGTTTTTTCCTGCATATGTGGAAATGCTTTTTAAAAGAGTGTTTAGTGTTTAAGTGCAGAATTTTAAAAATTAAAAAGATGGAAGACAACCACCAAGAAGAAGATGGTCCCAAGTCCTGACCTAGTTTGCCAGAAGACATTGAGGGAAACTGTGCAGGGTCAAGGTGAAATGTCAGTTGCTTTATGTTGTTATGAGGTTTAAGTATCAACCTCCCAGGGGCACATAATTATGCATATAATTTACTGAATCCTTTTAAGGGTTGCTCTCAATAGGAGTGTGTGTCTTTTAGAATTTCTTTTTTTGTGTAGGAAATATTGATTCATATTCTACATTGAGTACTATTCTGTTCCCCACTTTTTGGGAAAACCAGGAACTAAAGTCTTAAGTAATTTTCTCCTAGGGCATCATGGAAGGGTGTTAGGGAGTTGAAAAATGTGAGAAAAGGGAGTCCAGTCTCCTTGGAGGTCTGGCTCCCCGACACCGAACCCTTTGATAGGGGCCCCTTGGAGGAGAGAGAGAGTAGGTTCACTGCCAGCCACAGGTCTTTCTTGTTAGATAGGCCTCTCTAATGTAGCCCAAGATCACACCAGTTTTCCTGGCTGTCAGTTACATGGTAACTCATTCGTTGACTTTGTAGTACACACAACCCTCTCTCTATATTTTCAGACAAACTGCTGACCGTAAATTGTAAATGTGATTTCATTGGTATGGGGAAAACCCAGGAAGGAAGTTCCCTCTGCCAATGCCTATTAGCACTTGTTCTACAAATGACAGTCCCAGAGAGATGCGGCATTGAGAAGTTAAGTGATGTGCCCAAGGTCACACCTCCCTGACATGTCAGAGGCAGGACTCAAACTCGGGTCATCCTGATTGACTCTGAAACACGTTCTTTATCCATTACGCCAAAGCCAGATCAACAAAAGCAAATTGCATACATGACTACAGTGATATGAAAGAAGAAAACAAGGCCAAAGGCAGTGGAACCTATTAGTGGACATAAAAAAAGCATATTAAAATTTTTTTTCTTTGTTAATTTATTTAGTTCTACCCTGTTAAATGCTAAAGGCTTATGAAAACATTAATTTTTGTTTCATCATGTGTGTGTTTATTTGATTATTTGTTTTTGTTGAGAGTTGTGGATTTTTTTTTTTTTTATTTTTTGCACGTAAGGCATTCTCTATAGAAGACCGGGGTTGAACTCCTAATTCTGCCACTTGCTGGGACAAGTCACTCACCTTCTCTGAGCCTCAGCTTTCTTCTCTGTAAAATGGAAGTGATAATACTTGTAGTATTTACTATATCATAACTCAATAACTCCCTGTCACTGAGTGACAAATTAAGTCGTGGGAAAGTACTGAAGAATCCTGAAGGCTTAGATTATTTCAAATGTCAAGTTTATTATATTCATTGAATTTGTGCACATAGGATGAATATTTTTATTTTCTGGTTCCTAGTCCTAAATATGATATACTCAATATTCCTTTTCTAACTCAGAAAACAATGATTTCCTTTAGATGAACTTAATAACAATATGAAATGTTTATGTGTTAAGATTAAGCATTTAAGTACTCAAAACAAAGAATTAATCACATCAAAATATCAAAGTTAAACACTAAATTTTCTATATCATAATTATTCTTTTTTATACTGCAACAGATAACATTTGCTTATTATGAAGTAGCTTGTTTTATCTGATTTTCAAATGCCTGACTTATAAGCTGAATAGAATCATAATTTAGTAACTTTTTATTCAAAGTAAAGACTTTACATACTCAAACAGAAAAAACCTTCAAATACAATTTGAAGCTTTAGCCTTGACTGCAATTAAGTGCTTTGTGAAGAGGAGATCTGGTACTTATTGGCTGAATTCCCAACAGCTGCTTAGTGGCAGAGTCCCAGTCTTTGCCCAACTCAAGCCGAGAGCAAAGAGAAGGATATTGTGCTTCGGTTCTTCTTACCCATTCCACTGCTTTCTTTACTGAATCAAAACTCCAGTACCTGTCACAGGATCTAAGAATAAATAGGACTATTAAACCTCAAAATATGGCTATATAAGAAACCAGGCTTGTGGCCTCGCATTTCATATTAGAAGAAATCTTATCATAAATGAAAACATTAGGAATACCACTTTTACATTTAATGAAAACAACTAATTGAGACAACCAAATACTTTGGCCTATCTTTTGTATCCCTTCAGAATAACAATGACACTTACACATTAAGTCCTTGTCCCTGTCATAATCCTTATTCCCACATCTATACTACTGCCCAGAATATCCTTTCAAGGTCTTTCCATTTCCCTGCATCCTACTATCTTTCAAGGCCAAACTGAAATAACACCTCTATTAATCCTTTCCAGACTGTTCCAACCCATATTGACTTCTTCCTTTACTTGAATTTTACTTGTAACCAGTATAACCAGTTAGCACTTAATTAAAGATGGTTGATTAGAGAGGAAGTATGGCTATTGGTAAAGAGCTACATCCGAAGTCAGGAAGAGCTAAATTCAAATCCAGCCTCTGAGAATTACTAGCTATGTGACTATGGGCAAACACTTAATCTCTCTGGGTATCAGACAGCAGTACCATCTCATAAAGCAGTTATGAGAAGTGGATGCCAAATGCTTCACAAACTTTAAAGTGCTATGGAAATATATTATCATTATTAACCATTTCATCTATGTTAGTTCTACCTCCCAATTTACCTGCAAATTAATAGAGCCAGCTAGGTTTTGTAAGCACTGGGTCTGGAGTCAGGAGGACCTGAGTTCAAATCCTGCGTCAGACACTTATTAGCTATGTGACCCTGGGTAAGTCACTTCATCTCTGCCTGCCTCAGTTCCCTCATCTGTAAAATAAGGATAATAATAGCACCTACTTCCCAGGATTGTTGTGAGAATAAAATGACATAATATTTATAAAACATTTTACAGACCTTCAAACCCTATAAAAATGCTAGCTGTTATTATTAAGGGCAAGTGTCAAAGCTTACACAGACTTTTGTATTTCTGATAGCTAGGCACATATTAGACATTACTAAGTACTTGCTAATTAAGACTGATGATTTGAAAAGTAGAAAACATTTTCCTAAAAACAGTGCTTCAAAACTCTAACACCACACTTTAAAAGCTCACCTTGATTTTAGTTGCTTAAAACAATAAAAAGAGATCTGTGAAGAATGCCAAGGATTTCCTTCAAGAGTAGGTTTTGAAATAAAATTATATTCAAAGTTCTACTTTGCTTTGGGCAAGGTTTAGGGGTCCTAAGTAATTTAGGAATGTCAAACTTTACACTCTATACTTTATATATATATATAATGTATTACACACATATATTTTACTATTATTGCTTTTGTAGCGCTAAACTTCTCAGCCTTCACAAAGTCCTACTCAATGTCTCACTGTGGTATGGAGTTGAGCCCAAAGTTCTTGAAATTTATGCCAGCAGAGCAAAGCTATTATGCTGGAAAGGTTTGGTGAATGGTCCAAGAACAAATTCTCTGCTCTGAAGACTAACCTAGCTAAGAATGGAGAGGCTTATCATATCCTGTAAGATGGCCATAGAGTGACCACATTCTTTGGCAACCCATAAAATAGGAACATTTCAAAACTTTAATTGATCTGAGATTTCATTGATAGAGTATTCCCTCCAAGATTCAGGTTACAAGGAAGAATTGATAGCCAGATAAGTAAGGAGATAGAGAGCACCTAGCTGCCTTTCATGAATTCAAGTCACCTGACTCAGATGAACTCTATCCTTGGGTCCTAAAAGAACTGGCAGATGGGATTGCTGAGCCACTGTTGGAATATTTGAAAGAACACAGAAAGCAGGAGATTGCTAACCACAAGATTAGAAAATGGCAAATATCCTGATTTTCAAAAAAGGGAAGCCAACAGTCTACAAACTCTAGACCAGCAAGTTTGACATCTATTCCTGGGAAAATTCTAGAATGATGTTTGAAGAAATTGTTGGTGAACATTTTCAGAAAGGAGCTTACAGACCTACAGTCACACCAGACTGATAGCATTTCCTTTTCTGACAGGATTACTATACTAGTAGACAAGGGAGATGCTATGGGTATAGTCTACTAGACTTTACAGTGATTTTGATAAAAAGTATCTCATACGATTTTTGTGGAGAAGAGGAGACTAGATGATAATGCAGATAGAATAAGAACTGCTCACATGGCCTGACTCAAAGGGTAGTTAGTGGTTTCCAGTGGAGTACCTTGCTGTATTTAGCCTACGCTGTTTAACATTTCTATCAACGATTTGGCATAGATAAAGGCAGAGATGGTGTGCTCATCACATTTGCAGATGACACGAAGCTGGGAAGAAGAGTTAATAGTGGATGACATAAGCAGGTTACAAAAGGATCTTAATGGGCTAGACTGGAGTATTGTGCCAAATCTATCCGATGATGAAATTCAACAGGGATAAATGTAAAGTCCAGCTCTCAGGAACAAAAAATCAGCTCCACAGATATAAAATGGAGATATAAAATTAGACATAGCAGGAATAACAATTACAGAACACTTCCTTCCCCTGCCCCCAAACCTGGATCATTGTTGTTGTTTGTTCTTCAGTTGTGACCAATTTTTCGTGACTTCATTTGGGGTTTTCTTGGCAAAGATAGTGGGGTGGTTTGCCATTTCTTTCTCCAGCTCATTTTAGAGATGAGGAAACTTGAGGTAGAGTAGTGATTTGCCCAGGGTCACACAGCTAGTAAGTGTCTGAGGCCATATTTCAACTCAGGAGCTTGAGTCTTCCTGACTCTAGACCTGGCACTCTATCCACTGAGGCACTTAGCTGCCCCAACCTGGAGCATCCTCTCCCACAAATAAACACAGAGTCCAGAGGTGGAGAGAGTGGATACAGACTTGAAATACAACAGTATTAAGGCACATGTGACTAAGACAATTCAGAACTCAGGAAGTGCAGGGCCTAATGCTCCTTCTCTTTCCAGGCCTCCTGAAGGTCACTTAGGGTATGGTGCAGGGTGACGGAGGAGGCTGGGCAGGCTCCACTCAGGGCACAGAACTTAGCTGGACAGTAATCTCAGTGGGGATTGCTCCTCTAGGATATTGCATCTCCATTGGATGAGTCAATGTGCTAAACACCCTGGCTCACTTTTTGATAGGCAGCTCGCATTTCTACCACCCCCAGCCTCAGGTTTGCCTGGGTGCCCCTGTGCTCTGTAGCTAGAGTGCTGCCTTTGTGGGAGATCCCTAGCAGAGGACTGGCTGAAGCCTTTCAAGTTCTGTTCCTTCAGGGCCTTAACTCTTCAGTTTGCTCTCATCTCCCACCAGAAAGGAGGGATAGGGACTGCTTCTCCTGTTTGGCAAATCTTTCTGTTTCAGAGCTCAGTTATTTTGGTGACGGACTTTGCCCTACATAAAGATAACCTACATGTGCATATCCCAAATTCCTGGATCTATGCAAATGAATGACGGGGAATGGTTCCTTAGGCTTTTTTGGTTCTGGATTCATTGTCAATTCCAGTCTTTTCACATGCAATTGACCACTTCTGGTTCCCCAAAAATTGTAAAATGTTTTATCTGCACTTGAAAGGGCCTCAATCATCCATTTCACCATCTCTATTTTTGCCACTTAAGACTTCAAACTTTGCTGAAATCTAAAAAGCACACACCCCTAAATAATGATTTATGTTTTGTAATTTTCTAGACATAGTCTTAGACATAGGAATGTACCTCTATATAATGTTAGAAGAATAGCTAATATTTCTATATTGCTTTAATATTGCTTTTGCAAAGTATTTTACAGACATCATCACATTTGACTCTCACCATAACCCTTTAAAGGGTTACATGACTTACTCATGGTCCTAAAGCATAGTGAATATCAGAGACAGGATTTTAACACAGATCCCTGCTTACCTCAAGTCCCCTTTAAACTACACCATGCTGCTTGCAAAGTCAATTAATAAGACTATAAGAAAAATGTTTCACCTACTTAAGAAAAACTGATTCCAAGGACTGTACAAGTACTCATTTACATAGTACATGAAATCGGGCAATAGGATGTGCCAATTCCCAATCATTTATTGAAACACATTTCCAAAAGATCTCTACTTGCCAATGTTTATTGACTTAACCATTCTTATTACATCTGCTCCATGTCCTTGAAAGCAATATACCTGATTATTTTAAAATATTACATAATTCAGATTGGCTTTTCCTCAATCAAAATATTTTTTTATTGAGCACTTCCTATTCATTCAGAGAGGACAAAAAGGATGTGAACTAAAAAAAGGTCACTGGTTTTGGCAATTAGGAAGTCAATGGTACCTTTTGACAAAGCAGTTTCTGTAAAGTGGTGATAATAGAAGCCAGATTATAAGGGGGTTGAGGAATGAATTAGGAGGTAAGGAAATAGATATATCAAATGGAGGCAACTCAAGAAGCTTTACAGTGACAGCAGGGAGGGAGAAAGGAAGATGGCTATTTGGGGTGCAAGGTTGTTGTTTTTTTTAAGCTTGTGATTAGTGCTGTACTAAATTATACAAGCTAGACTGAAGCAATTTGTTACTTATTTTAATACTGTCTTATGATGAGAGGTTGGGAAAATAGTAAAGATAGAGGGTCTAGAAGCAGAGGGATGGAGACATAACCATTCACTGAAAAGCTTCTCTAGTGGAAGAACTGTAATACCATGGATTTAGAATTGGAAAGTCTATTTGAGATCAGCTAGTCCAGAGGTGTCAGGAGAAGGAAAGGATGGGGACAACTGTACCTTGACCAGTAGTATTGCCTCTCCCAACCATCAATTTGGTGACTAACAGTCACAATACATATCTTTCAGGGGCAAGATGATAAATCTCTATCGGAGACTTTTATATGCTTAAGATTGCAGGAAGGTTTCTGAAAGCTTTATTTAATCCATATTTAAATATAAAATTGAGTTGCTTCTTGAGGGTAGGGATTGTTTCATTCTTTATATTTGTATTTCTAGCAACTAGTGGGTTCCTGGCTCATAGCAGGTAGTTAGTAAGTGCTTGTTGGTCGACTGATTGCTCAATGCTGACTATAAAGCATACCCGTAAGCAGCTGAGTCATCTAATTTCATCAGTGACTTGACGGCTATCCCTTCTAGCTCCAGGTTAGCTCGAATGAGCTGTAGCACCAGAAATGTGGCAACCAGCTGTAATACATCTTCTTTTCCTTTGGAACCTAAAAGAAAAGTCCTAGCAGTCATTTGCAATTGCGAATAATAATACCACTAAAAATATGAAGATATAATAGTAGATTATGAAATAATATGCAGAACAACACTCTGAAGAAACAGAACACATTTAATTTAATGTCCTTAATATTAAATAAGAATAATATACAAAAGGGACACTCACTATGCTACATCACTACAAAGGCAGCTAAGCTTGGGTTGGTTCTGCCAAACTCCAAAGACTTTGATTACAGGCCTGGTGATGGGTTTTTTGTTGGTTGTAGAGAGCCAGTTTGGTTAAGTTCAGGGAGTCTCGTCACCCAAAAGGTGGCCACCAGGTGATGATGCTTTTTTGGCCATAGCAACTCACAAAACTGAATATTAAGGAGGAATAGTTTCAATCTGCTTTTGTACAAGAAGTTCCCATAACTGATTAAATCACAGGTCATTTGGAGTAAACTAGAAAGCTTGAGACCATATATGTATGGTGAAGGGGCAGAGCTTTGAGTAATCATTCTTTCTGTTAATGAAGAAAGTCTTATTCAAACACCTAGGCTTGAGCCCAAGATTACATGTTCAAAAGTGGTACTTGAAGTTTTTGTAGCTTAAAGTAAAGAAGTCTTCATTTTAAATCTAAACAAAACTTAGGTAGAACTCTTTTAGTAAAATCTTTAAAAATTATTTTCTAAAATGCTTACTTAACACATTTTTCACTTTATTTTTCTTGCTTTTTTGCAGCATGTTTAATATAGAAATGTTATGCATGATTTCACATATGTAATTGATACATTGCTTGCTTGCTAATGAAAGCTTTAAGTTTTACCTGCTATCAGCTTTTCCATCTCTTATAATCTTCACTGAAAATTACAAAAGAGGCCAGTCTAGCCATGATACCTTATGACTGAAGGTAGTGCAAAACTAACTTACAGTCCCTTGAATCCCTGAGGCTCGTCTCCAGGAAACAACCTTGAACTCAACTCAGCCCTTTACTTATTGCTAACACACTCGTGTGTTCATCAAGGTTTCTAGACTTAGAGTCAAGCAAAACAAACCCACAACACATTGGCAATCTGACATTTAAAGCACTTTCATTCAATCTGGCTGCAGCCTATCTTTACAGGTTTATTCCCCTTCACTCACTCCACTCACTCCAAACTAGACCATTGCTGTACTTAGGACTTAACATTTTGGCTCTCATCTCTGTACCACAGGCTGCCTCCCTGCCTAGAATGCAGCCTCCTTTTTTGCCTTTGCCTCCTAAGATGCTATCTTCTTTTCAAGGTTTGGCTCAAGGGTCATATTTTATTTTATTTTTTTTTAAAGGCAATTGGGGTTAAGTGACTTTCCCAGGGTCACACAGAGGGTCATATTTTGAATGAAGCCTTTCCTAATGTTATTGTTCCCACAAATGTTAATGCTTTTTCTTCTCAAGTGATCTCTGTGTCCATGTTGTACCCCACTTCCAAGAGATTTGAGGACAGGGATTATTTCATTTTTGTATTGCCATCATCTAACAACATGCTTTGCACACAAGAGCATATTGACCAATCACATATAGAGGCATAAATTCAGATATCACTTTGGGCTACTACTTCTCAGCATTTCTCCCTAAGAAATAGTGAAATTAAGCCAAAGTCCATATTTAGCCTGGAGATGAGTGGTTTGCAAATCTGCCTTTATTAGCATTCTTTTGATCACAGGACCATAAATTTGGAGTTGGAAAGGACATCAGAGATCATCTAGTACTACTGCTTCATTTTACAACTGAGAGAACTGAAGCCTAGAGAGATGAAGGAATTGCTCAAGGTCACCCAGGCAGTAGCAACAGAGAAGAGTTTAAACCCAGATCCTCTTAACTCCAAATCTAGCCCTCTTTTCACTATGCCACACTCCCTCTCCCCAAATGAGGACTTCAAGTTCAAGAGACAAAATTTTGAAACTGTATTAATATCTTCCACCTAGCAATACAATCAGGATATTAACAGTGTTAATTGGGACAGCTTGGTGATGCAGTGGATAGAGCTCTGGCCTTGAAGTCAGGAGGACCTGAGTTCAAATGTGGTCTCAGACACTTGACACTAGCTGAGCAAGTGACTGGGCAAATCACTTAGCCCCCAATGCCTCACCAAAAAAACAAAAAAACAAACAAACAAAACAAAAAAACAAAAAAAACAATGTTAATCCTTTGACTAATCTCAAAGTATTTAACCATTTAAAGGTTTTAAAGGTAAGCACACAAATACATCTATTCTGAATGCAGAACACCAAAAAAATTCCTTTGTAGTTAATATAAATATAATCATTCTATTTGATGAATACTAGAAAGGAACTGAGTTTACCTAGGGATTGGATGCCTTTTTGCACAAGAAAGATGTTTAAATTATTCACATTCAGATTTAAAATCAGTCCAAGTTCAAGGTTAAGTTTCCAAAAGCCCTCCTGCAAAATTAAGGGGAAAAATAAAGAATGACAATTAGAATTTCATCTTGTAATGAAAAAAAGTGATGAATCTTTCATATTTTAATTCAATCAAGATTTTTAGAATTTGTATTCCTATAGTGTTAAAATGCATAGTGGAGTCCAATAAATCTTACTAATGAAAATATGATACCACATTGTAATTTTTTGAATACCACAAAAGTTAAACTCCTGATAGCATTTATAAATAAGAAGGTAGATCATCAGTAAAGTTGATTTTTTAAAAAATGAATCTGGACTATAAATGTTCTTAGACATATCAACATGTTCAACTTTAATGTCTAAGTATCCATGTTATGTAAATTATTGGAAGCCTCTACATGGCCTATATGGAACTTTGGGCATCCTGATCTCTATCCAAAGGGACGGATTCTTGGTGATTCAGAATATCAAAAAAAGTATTAAGATAGGCAGAGACACAGGTAAAAGGGGGGATATTTACGTAGGCCTGATCTTTAGAATGTTACTGGTGTGGTCAATCACTTATTATCAGTGTTTCCAATACAATTAACAATTATAGCTAATGAGTTAGGTCTTATTACCAGTATAGGAGTTCAATGTATAAAATGTTCATTCATCCTATGATAGGATGAGTTTGTGACTGTTATTACATTTGGAAACATATCTATATTCTAAAGAGATTATGCATGGAAAAACATATATATTATATACATATATGCACATGTATGTGCACACAACATATAGGTTTTTATATATATATTTAAGGTTACACATAACAAAGGCTATAGTTCATACTGAAAACTGAAAAAAAATCCTGAATACCATATATATATTAAAAAACATACATTTGAAGTTTTTGTCCCTCTTAAAAGCCTATTTAGAAACAGCCTAGAGTTTCAGAAAATATGCCTTATTCCGTGGCCTTTGCACTGATCCTAATTTTTCCTTAAGAGGAAGAGCAATGTTCAGTAGCAGAGTGTGCTAATCAGCTGGGACAGCAGTTACTAGCAAAGAAAGATGTAGAGGAAAGACAGATACCTCACTCTGAAGCCTAAAAACTTGAGTCCAAAACACCAAATTCTCTTTAATACCACTCAACCAACTTTCTCTGTGGGTCATATCAGTCTGGTGTTTTTGTGTCTGAAAGGCAAAGATAAAGTCAGTAAAAAGTTTCTTTCATGTTAATGATTATATAGATCTTATCCAACTTTAGTTATGTTTCCAAAACATGTTGTCTTACCTCAGCAATTGATGGAGTAGCATTCTGTACTTTGCAACACCTCACTGCAAATGAAAAACCTGAAGACTCTGCTTCTGATCTAGTATCACTGGATGCAGAAGATGTCCACTCATGGGACCATAACAGTTGTTCATCATTTTCCTCTCCAAAAACATGTCCATGACTTGATGCAAGCCCTTGTATTTTCTTCCCAAATAATGATGAGCTTCCATAATCAACATCTGGAGGGGAGGCAGACCTTTCCTGAACTTTTAAAAATGATTCACTCAATCCCCTAGATTTTCGAATCTTAGGTGAGTCTAACTGAGACCTAGAAAGAAACTGGGCAGAACGAAAAAGAAGAGGAGGAGGAGGAGGAGGAGGAGGAGGAGGAAGAGAAGGAGAAGAAGGACAAGGAGGAGGAGGAGGAAGAGAAGAAGAAAGACAAGGAGGAGGAGGAGGAAGAGAAGAAGAAAGACAAGGAGGAGGAGGAGGAGGAGGAGGAGGAGGAAGAGAAGGAGGAGAAGGACGAGGAGGAGGAGGAGGAGGAAGAGAAGGAAGAGAAGGACGAGGAGGAGGAGGAGGAGGAGGAGGAAGAGAAGAGTATGAAAATGGAGCAGGAGGTGGACGTGCAAGAATAGGACAAGATAAAGGAGGGACGAAAATGTTCCCTGAACCCTGGAGTAGAGGAGGAGGAAAAGGAGAGTTTGCAGGAAGAAAACTAGAAGTAGTGAAGGTACCACAAGGAGAGCCAAAGCCTGAAAAAGGATGGGAAAAGGAGGAACTGGAAAGGGACTGGAAACTAACCAGAGAAAGAGGAGGGGAAGGAGGAGGAATTGAAGAGCAAAGAGTGAAAGGGTTTGTACCCTCCCAATCCAGTTTTTGTTTATTAAATAAAAATGTCACATCTGAATCTTTCTTAGTTAGATCTAATGCCTTGGCATGGTCATACTGGTCAGAAGCAAGAAGGAGATTTTCTGCTGATGTTTTTGGTAATGCATCATGGGAAGGAAATGGAGCAGAACAGATTCCCTCCATAGCCAAATCCAATTCTAAGTCCTCAGCTATGTGTGAGAATAGTCCAATCTTTTTTTCTGGACTGCCATGGAAGTGAAGCGATGCTGAATATTTCTTCACAGGAGAAGTAATGTCTGAAAAAGTAGCATTCCCTGAACCTAACTTAAAATCAGCTGGATCTTCATTGGGAGTTGTAAAATGTTTCAGCTTCTTTTTTTTGATACATTTTCGCTTAACCTGTGATATTTCATGAAGAAGAGGGAAAAACAGAAAAAAAATACAGAATTTCAGTCTTTCAAGCAGTTGAACAACTTTGTCCCCTACCAAGGAAAGAACATTTGAGAGAGGTGATTTCCAAAGTAACCTAAATTAAGACAACAGAAAGCAAAAACACAAGGTACATAAGTTATAATTTAATTCTTCTAACATGAATGAGACACTAAGGGTTTCCTAAAGATTTTTAAACTGTTATTGCTATACTCCAGTTACTCTTCGGATTTTTTCCCAGTTTCCTGTTTTTCCTTCTAATTTTGGCTGCATTGGTTTTATTTGTGCAAACCCTTTTTAATTCCATGTAATCAAAATTGTCTATTTTATCTCTTATTATCCTCTCTGTCTCTAGTTTGGTCTCTTATCCACAGATCTGACAGGTATTTTTTTCCATGCTCCCCTAATTTTTTTATATCACTCTTTATGTCTGAATCGTGTACCTATATCTTATCTTGTTATATGGTGAGAGATGTTGGTCTATGCTTAGTTTCTGCCAGACTCTTTTCCAATTTTTCCAGTAGTTTTTGTTGAATACTGAGTTCATGTCCCAATAGCTTGGATCTTTGGGTTTATCAAACACTAGGTTACTATGGTCATATTTCTGTATATTGTGTACCTAATCTATTCCACTGATCAACACTCTATCTCTTACCCAGTACCAGACTATTCTGATGATTACTGCTTTGTAGTATAGTTTGAGATCTGGTAGTGCTAAGCAGCCTTCTTACGCTTTTTTTTTTTTTTTAACATTGATTCCTTTGATATTCTTGACTTTATGTTCCTCCACATGAATTAAGTTACTTTTTTTTTCTAGTTCTATAAAATAATTCTTTGGTAGTTTGATATTCTATTAGTATGACAGTGAATTTGGGAATTTTAGGGAAATTGAATTAGGAATTAGGGAAATAAAAAATTAATTTAGGGAAATTAATTTAGGGACTATTGTCATTTTTATTACATTAGTTCTATCTACTTATGAGCAATCAATATTTCTCCAGTTATTTAGATTTGTCTTTATTTGTGTGAAGTGTTCTGTGATTGTGTTCATATAGTTCCTATGATGTCTTGGCAAGTAGACTCCCAAATATTTCACACTGTCTGCAATTATTTTAAGTGGAATTTTTCTTTCTATCACTTCCTGCTGGGTTTTGTAGATAATATATAGAAATGCTGATGATTTGTATGGATTTATTTTATATGTTGAAACTTTGCTAAAATTGTTAATTGTTTCAACTAGCTTTTAGTTGATTCTCTAGGGTTCTCCAAGTAGACCATCATATCTTCTCCAAGAGTGATAGTTTTGTTTCCTCAATGCCTATTCTTATTCCTTTAATTTCCTTTTTCTTGCCTTATTGCCAGAGCTAGCATCTCTAGTACAATATGGAATAATAATGGTGATAATAATAATGGTGACATCCTTGCTTCACCCCTGATCTTACTGAATAGGCTTCTAGTTTATTCCCATTATAGATAATGCTTGCTCTTGGTTTTAGATAGATACTATTTATCATTTTGAGAAAAGCCATTTATTTCTATGCTTTCTGGTGTTTTTAATAGGAATGGGTGTTGTATTTTGTCAAAAGCTTTTTCAACATCTAAGGATAGAAACATAATTTTTTTTGCTTTTGTCATTGATATTATATTATAGTTTTCCTAACATTGAACCAACCTTGCATTCCTGGTATAAATCCAAGCTAGTTACAGTGTATGATCTTTGTGATATATTAATGTAGTTTTCTTCCTAGTATTTTATTTAAAATTTTTGTATCGATATTCATTAGGGAAACTGGTCTAAGGCACGGGTGGAGAACTTGTGGCCTTGAGGCCACAGGTTCCTGACCTTGCTCTAAAGTTTTCTTTCTCTGTTTTTGCTCTCCCTGGCTTAGGAATCAAAACCACATTTGTGTCATAGAATGAATTTGGTAGGACTCCTTTACTTATTTTCCGAAATAGTTTATATAGTATTGGAACTAATTGTTTATTAAACATTTGGTAGAATTCACTTGTAAATCCAGCTGTCCTGGGAACCATTTCTTAGGAAGCTCATTTATGGCTTGTTCAATTTCTTTTTCTAAGATAGAGTTATTTAAGTATTCTATTTCTTCTTCTGTTAATCGGTTTTTTATTTTTATCTTTTTTATTTTTATTTCATTTATATTTTTATAAATATTCATTTCATTTAGATTGTCAGTTTTATTTTTAATTAGCAAAATAGTTCCTTATAATTTCTCTTAATTTCATCTTCATTGATGGTATTTTCACCTTTTTCATTTTTGATACTAGTAATTTGGTTTTCTTTTTTCTTTTTAAAAATCAAATTAAGTAACTGTAAATACCCTTTGATCTAGCAATGGCACTATTAGGTCTGTAACCCAAAGAGATCATAAAAGATAGATAAGGACCCACATGTAAAGATATTTATAGCAGCTCTTTTTGTGGTGGCAAAGAATTGGAAACTGAGGAGTTGCCCATCAATTGAGGAATGGCTGAACAAGTTGTGGTATATGAATGTAAAAGAATACTATTGTTCTATAAGAAATGATGAGCAGGCAGATTTCAGAAAAACCTGGAAAAACTCACATGAACTGATGCTGAGTGAATTGAGCAGAACCAGGAGAACAATTGTACACAGTAACAGCCACATGGTGCAAGGATTAGCTCTGATAGACTTAGCTCTTCTCAGCAATATAGTGATTTAAGACAATTCCAAAGGACTCATGATAGAAAATGCTATCCACATCCAGACAAAGAACTAGAGTCTGAATGCAGATTGAAGCACACTCTTTTCTTTCTCTCTTTTTTTTTTCCTCTCTCTTGTGGCTTTCCCCATTGGTTCTGATTCTTCTTTCTCAACATGACTAATGTGGAAATATGTTAAATATGATTGTACAAGTATAACCTATAGCAGATCGCATGCCATCTTGGGGAGGGGGAAGGGAAGAGGAAATTTGGAACTCAAAATCTTATAAAAGTGAATGTTGAAAACTAAAAATGAATTAAAAAATTAAAATTACCAAAAAAATCAAATTAAATAATGGTTTATCTATTTCATTTTTTCATAAAACTAACTCCTAGTTTTATTTATTAATTCAATTGTTTTTACTTTCTATTTTATTAATCTCTCCTTTGATTTGTAGGATTTCTATTTTGACACTTAATTGGGGATTTTTAATTTGTTCTTTTTCTAATTTTTTTTTTAGTTGCATGTCCAATTCATGGATTTGCTCTTTCTCTCTTTTATTGATATAAGCATTGAGAGATATAAAATTTCCCCTAAGTTCTGCTTTGGCTGCATCCCACAAATTTTGGTATGTTGTCTTATTGCTGTCATTTTCTTTAATAAAATTATTTATTGTTTCTATGAATTGCTCTTTGACCCACTCATTCTTTAGGATTAGAATATTTAGCTTCCAATTAATTTTAATCTATGTTTCAAAGGCCCCTTATTGAATGTAATTTTTATTGCATTATGATCTGAAAAGGGTATATTTAATACTTCTGATTTTTTTATTTTTTTGATGTTTTTAATGCCATAATACAATTTATATTTTATTTTTGTGAAGATGCCATACATACCTGAGAAAAGGTATGTTCCTTTCTATTCCCATTCAGTATTGTCCAGCGATCTATCACATCTAACTTTTCTAAAATTCTATTTATCTCTTTATCTTCTTTTTTATTTATTTTGTGGGTAAGATTAATCTCTGTCTAAGAACTGAGGTCCCTCAATAGTATAGTTTTACTATAAATTGAGGTCCCCCAATAATATAGTTTTACTGTCTATTTTCTCCTATAATTCATTTAACTTTTCCTTCAAGAATTTGGATGCTATGCAATTTGGTGCATATATATTTAGTATTAATATTAATTCATCATCTATGGTACTTTTAACAGAATGTATTTACTCTGCTTATCTCATTTAATTAGGTCTATTTTTGCCTCTGCTTTGTCTAAAATAAAAATTGTTACTCCTGCCTTTTTTACTTCAGCTGAAGCATAACAGGTTTGTATGCTCGAGCTCCTTACTTTAATTCTGTTTAAAGTATCTGGGTGTCTTTCTATTTCAAGTGTGTCTGTTGTAAACAACATATTGTTGGATTGTGGTTTCTAATCTAATCTGCCAAGTAGCTAGATGGCACAGTGGATAGAGTGCTGGGTCTGAAGTTAGGAAGACCAATCTTCCTGAATTCAAATCTGGCTTCAGACACTAACTAGTTGTGTGGCCCTGGGCAACTCATTTAACCCTGTTTACCTCAGTTTCCTCATCTGCAAAATGAGCTGGAGAAGGAAATGGCAAACCACTCTAGTAGCTTTGCCTAGAAAACCCCAAATGGGGTCAGGAAGAGTTGGATACAACTGAAATGACTAAACAACAATAAATCCTTTCTGCTATCTGCCTCTGTTTTATGTGTAAGTTCATCCCATTCACATTCACAGTTATTATTATTAAGTGCATTTCCCTCCATCCTATTCCCTTCTTCTATTTCTTCTCCTTTTTTTAAACCCTGTGCCCTCCTCAAAAGGCTGTTTGGCTTCTGATCACTGCCTCCCTTAAATAAAAATCAAAACAACTCTAAGGTTTCATCTCACACCCTTAAAATTGGCAAAGATGATAAAAAATGTCAATGTTGGAGGGGTTGCAAAATGATAGTCACATTAATACCTGTGAAGCTATGAAATGATAGTCATCTTGGAAAACAATTTGGAATTATGCAAATAAAGTAACTAAAATATCCATACTCTCTGAATCAGAGACTCCATTACTGGACTTATAACCCAAGGAAGCCATCAATTAGAAGAAAGTCCCCACATACACCAAAATGTTTATAACAGCCCTTTTTGTGATAGAAAATGATTGGGAACAAAGAACATGCCCGTCAATTGGGGAATGGCTAATCAAATCATGGTATATGAATGTAATAGAATATTACTATGCTGTAAGAAATTATGTATGTGATGAATACAGAGGAGCATGGGAAGAACAACATGGACTAATACAGTGTGATAAAATAAGCAGAGTCAAGGAAACAATGTACATAATAACTACACCTACGTAAATCAAAGAACCATAAACCAAAAAAATTAAGTGAATGTCACAAAATTATAAAGATCAAACATGACTCAGATGGAGAAAAAGAAAGGATACCCCAACCTACCCCTTCATGAAGGTAGGAGGTCCACAGGGGTTATATATTGTTCATGTTTTCAGACTTTTTCAATTTAGTAATCAGTTGTGCTGATTTCTTTTTCTCTCTAAAAAGTACTATTTGTTATATCGTATGCCATAGCTCTCTGAGAGGGGAGGAAGAAGAATACTGGGGATAACTATAATGACATAAGAAAAAGAAGACCAATAAAAACTTTTAACAAAAAAGAAAAAGGGAATGAGAGTAGATTGTTATGTATATTCACTTATTCCTATCCCATGCAAATAGTACGAGAATTTACATTAGTTTGCTGCTAGTGACCTTCACTGATTAATTACATACACACTTGTCATATATCAAGGTCACAGAAGGAGGTGATAGCACTCTACATTCTCCTTAGATCACCTACACATTATACACAAGGTAGAAAACTAGAGGTGGATATAATTACCAAATTCCACTTTTAGGATAAAACAGATTTTGCATTTGTTTTCACTATGAAAAAAAGAGGAGCAGTAGCATATGTAGAGTTGAGGCACTGACAATGAGATTATGTTAATTAATGATACTTTACTATAACTATTTTAATAGAGATAGGTATAAGAACTAGACCTGTGAGATTACTGCTACATAAAATTCTCAGATGAGGAAATTCTCATTACCATTGCAGGTCATTACTCCTCCGTGACGTACAGCCTTCAGAGAGTTGCCCTGAGCTCTGATATTAAGTGACTTGCCCAGAATCACTCACACAGATAGTATGTGTCAGACTTCAATCTGGGTTTTCCTGACTTTGAGGCCAATTTTCTACTCCTCATGCCATCCTGCCTCTCTATTTAAAAAAGTAAACACATTTTAAAAAGCATTTTCAATGCAGCTATGGTGCTCTGGAAATGGAGCAACAAAATAAAAGTCCTGGATCTATACGTTCAATCTCTTGTTTGCTGCTAATAGATCTGCGGATGTGGTACAAAGAAAATTTATCGGCCTTCGCTTTCTTTAATATCAGTCTAAATGACATATATTCATATCTTCTCCTCTGAAATGTCAGTCGGTCAATAAACATTTATTAAATGTCTACTTTGTGCCAAGAACTATGCTAAGTGCTAGGATACAAAAAGAGGCAAAAGATAGTCTCTGCCCTCAAGGAGCTCAATATCTAAAAGGGTAGGACTGCAAGCAAACAAATATGAACAAACAAGCAGGAAAAAAATATACATATTTTTGTATATACACACATGTATATAGGAATAGGAAAATAGGAAACAATTAAAAGAGGGAAGGCAATGGAATTAAGAAAAGTTGGGAAATGCTTTCTGAAGAGGAAAGGATTTTAATTGGGTCTTGAAGGAAGCCAGGAGGCTTGCCAGAAATGAGGAGAGAGAGCATTCCAGGCATGGGGGACAGATAGAGAAAATGCCTGCAGCCAAGAGATGGAATATCTTATTTGGAGAATAGCAAAAAGGCCAGTGTCACTGGATCGAAGAATATGTGGTACAGAATAAACTGTAAGAAGGCTAGAAAAATGGTGGGGGCATGTGGAAAGGGTTAGAATATGAAGGGCATTGAACAACAAACAGATTTTGTATTTGATGAGGTGATAGGGAGCCATTGGAGTTTATTGAATGGGAAGGGGGCGGAGTGACATGGTTGGACCTGTGCTTTGGGAAAACTACTTTGGCAGCTGAAAAGTGGATGGAATGAAGTGGGAAGAGACTTGAGGCAGGCAGACCCACCAGTAGGATATTGTAGGAATCAAGGTGTAAGGTTATGAGGGCCTGTACTAGAGTGGTGGCAGTGTCAGAGGAGAGAAGAAGTGGGATTTGAGAGATGTTGCAAAGGTGAAAACAACAGGCCTTGGCAATAGTTTGGATATAGGGGGTTAGACATAGAAAGGGGGCCAGGATAACTCCTAGGTTGTGAGCCTGAGGGACTGGGATGATGGTGCTGCTCTCTGCAATAACAGGGAAGGTAAGAGGTAGAGAAGGGTTGAGAGAAAGATAATAAGCTCTGTTTTGGATGTATTGCATTTAAAATATCTACTGAATATCTACTGAATATCCAGTTCAAGATGTGTGAAAGGCAGTTAGAAATGGGAAATTGTAGTTTAGTAGAGAAGTTAGAGCAGGAAAAGTAGATTTGAGAATCATCAACATAGAAATGGTAATTAAAACCATGGAAGCTGATGAGATCACCAAGTGAAGTGCTACAGAAGAAGAAGAGAAGAAGGCTTAACCCTGAGGGACACCTACAATCAGAGGGCATGATCTAGAGGAGGATCCACCAAAGAAGACAGGCCAGAAAGGTAGGAGGAAAACCAGGAAAGAGTGATGTTCTAGAAACCTAGAGACAAGAGAGGATCCAGCAGAAGATGGTGATCAATAGTGTCAAAGGCTACAGAGAAGTCAAGGAGAATGAGGATTAAGAAAAAGCCACTGGATTTGGCAACTAAGAGATCATCAGTAACTTTGGAGAGAGCTGTTTTGGTGGGATGATGAGATCAGAAGCTCAATTGTAAAGTGTTAGGAAGTGAGCAAGAGGAGAGAGAATGGTAGAACCTATTGTAGATGACCTTTTCAAGGAGTTTGGCCACCCTGTATTTTTCATCATTTAAAGCACCTTCCATAGTTCAATGTACATAGGAGATGCTTAGTAGATAGTTATTGAATTAAATGGAGGATATGGTACATGCAAAAGCAAAACTGTGCTGTTTTATTGTGGCAAAGAATTAGAAACTGAAAGGGGAACCTATTAATTGGGAAATGGCTGAACAAGTTGTGGTTTATGTTTGTGATGGAATGCTATTGTGCTATAAGAAATGATGAAGGATGGTTTTAGAAAAACCTGAGACTTTTTTTTTTTGGTGAGGCAATTGAGTTTAAGTGATTTGACACATAGCTAGTGTCAAGTGTTTAATTTGAACTCAGGTCCTCCTGACTCCAGGGCCAGTGCTCTATCCACTGTGCCACCTAGCTGCCCCTCAACTGCATCTGAGAAGACTTTTTATGAACTGATGCAATGTAAAGTAAGCAGAACCAGGAGAATAACTTTACACAGTAACAACAGTATTGTAAAGACAAACAACTTTTAAAGATTAGGAACTCTGATCCATACAATGGAATACTTCCAGATAGAGGCAGGATGGATTTAGAGTGCAGATTGAAACTTTTTTTTGGATATGGTGAATGCAGGAATTTGCTTTGTTTGTAATGGTTTTGGTTTTTGCTTTTTCAATGGTTAGGGGAGAGAAAGGTTGGAGGGAGAAAATTTGAAACTCAAAATAAAATAAAACTGAATTTTTAAAAGTAAACCTGTGGGAAGAGAATACAATTTGTGTGTGTGTGTGTGTGTGTGTGTGTGTGTGTGTGTCTGTCTGTCTGTCTGTCTGTCTGTCCACTAATAAACTTGGCTCAAGAAGGTCCATTTTGAAAAAGACTTATTTAATATAAATAAAGTCTACATTATAAACTTTGCACTAAGACTTACGATCATCATTGCATCCTCTGGCTGTTCCACCTCCCAATCCATGTATGGCAGAAAGTCTATGTCTTCTGTGGTGATAAGTTCCAAAATATTTGGAGTATAGGGATCCAGTGATTTATTGCCATCCTGAGTAAAAACAAGTGAATTTAGGACTGATTTTTGTAATAAAGCTTTCATGACTTCATAGTCAGAGCACAGAAGACAATAAGTCCCAAATTGGGAACACTCCTAGAATTAGAGGATGAAGTCAATAAATGTTACCTTCTAAAACTAAAGCTAATCAAAATAAATCCACGACATTAATCAGCTACAAAAGTAGATGAGCTATTTACATGACT
Source organism: Vombatus ursinus (assembly GCF_900497805.2). Taxonomy (NCBI): domain Eukaryota; kingdom Metazoa; phylum Chordata; class Mammalia; order Diprotodontia; family Vombatidae; genus Vombatus; species Vombatus ursinus. The sequence continues at coordinate 21,707,936 of NW_020954591.1, forward strand.
GAAGTGAATGAAACACCAATTGAGAGCTTTTCTCTAAACCAATGAATGGCTTTGTTGGAACTTCTGCTTTTTAAAAAAGAGCTGTAGCAGAACAGCCTCTGAAATTTAAGCTAAAAGTACAATGGCAGTCAGTCTACAAGTGCTTATTAACCTCCTACTAAGTGCTGGGGACACAAAGAAAAAGTAAAATCAGCTGCTCTCAAGGAGCTCACAGTCTAATTGAGGAGAGAACATGCAAATAACTGTGTACAGGAGAAACTGGAGATAATAAACAGAGGGAAGGCACTAGCATTAAGGAGGATCAGGATAGATTTCTTTTAGAAAGTAGTATTTTTTCTGAGACTTGAAGAAAGTCAGGGAAGCTTGGAGGCAGAAATGAGAAAGGTGAAAGTTCCAGGCATGGAAGACAGCCAGTGAAAATGTCCAGATTTGGGACATGGACAGCAAATTGTTCAAGCACAGCAAGGGAGCCAGTATCACTGGATTTATGTAGGAGGTGGGGATATAAGAAGTAAGAAGACTGGAAAGGTAGGAAGGGGCCAGGTTATGGAGAGCTTTAAAAGCCAAACAGAGAATTTTATAATTGATCCAGGAGACAATAGGGAGACACTGAAGTTGACTGAATAGGAGGTGACATGGTTACACGTGAGCTTTAAGAAGATCAGTTTGATAGCTGAGAGGAGAATGGACGGGAGTAGGGGAGAAACTTGAGGCAAGGAGACCAATCAGGGCACGGCTGCAATAGTCCTGGTGTGAGGTGATGAGGGTGCTCCCAGGGTGGTGGCAGCATCAGAGGAGGGAAGTGGATGTAATTGAGAGAGGTTGTGAAGATAGAAACAACAGGGGAGGCAAGAGTGTGAGGAGTTAGGGTTGACTCCTAGGCTTTGAGGATGGTAGTACCTCCACAGTGATGGAGGAGTATGTAAGAGGGGGGGTTGAGGGGGAAAGATAATGAGTTTAGTTTTGGACATGCTGAGTTTAAGATGTCTATGTGACATCTTAATTTCTAATAGGCAGTTGGAGATGTGGGACTGGAGGTCAGGAAAGAGGTTAGGACCAGACAAATAAACTGGAGACTCATCTGCACAGAAATGATAGTTGAAACCAAGGGAACTGATGAGATAAAAAATATAAAAAGTAGAGGGAGAAGAGAAAAGTGCCCAGGCCAGAGCCTTAGTGGACATTCATGATTAATGGGCAAGACCTGCAAGAAGATCGAGCAAAGGAGACTAAGAAGGAGTGGTTAGACAGGTACAAGGAGAAGCATGAGTGTTAAGGGGAAGAGGGTGATTGAAGAAACCACTCTGCTTATTGTGAAGAATAGGGAGCACCTCATTGGAGATTGCAGTTCAAGTCAGAAGCTAGAAGCAGAGAGGAATTCCACAGCCTCAGGACCAATGAAGCTGGGCCTGACCGTGATCATGAGATCAGCAGGCTACTGTCATGCATTGGCTTTGTAAGACCAAAAGAGAGCTGCCCCCAGCAGGGCTTACACACTTCCTATGGAGAGCAGAACTAGCAAAAAGAACACATTGGTAGCCCTACAGCTCCATAGGTACGAGTTGTCTCCACACTTGGACTATGACCACACATCTTCTCCATGCAAGTGCTGTCCACATGTGTTCCACATTTCCCACTAGTGTTGGAATTTGAGGGGAAATGTGTCCTAGTTTTGTGGAGAAATTGTTTTATTAGAGGGCAGCTAGGTGACACAGTAGATAAAGCACCAAAGGGCCTGGAGTTGGGAAGATCTGAATTCAAATCCAGCCTCAGACACTTATTACCTGTATGACCCTAGGCAAGTCATTTAACTGCTGGCCTACTTCATATTCCTCATTTATAAAATGGGGAGAATAACAACACCTGCCTCCCAGGACTGTTGTGAGGATCAAATGAGATAGTAATTGTAAAGTGTTCAGCACAGTGCCTGACACGTAGTGAGTTAACATATAAATGTTAGCTATTATTTTTATTATCATCATGGTTGTTGTTGTTGTTGTTGCTATTTTTCTTACTATGCTATTTCATTAAATGCTATTGCTTTGAATTAATTGTGTCCTCTGGTTAACTAGTAAATGTAAACATATCAATGATGGCTTGTGAGCTAAGGTCTCAAGTGAGTTAACTTGGGGTACTCTTGCCTGGGGGATTTACTGTGTGATTTGATGAGTGCCCCCCAGGTGCAATAGGTGCTAGGGATGCAAAGATTAAGAGGATAAATTAAACTTTCCCTGCTCTCAAGGTGTTTATATTCGACTGTTTATAAAGAAGACTAAAACCTATTCAATTGTATTGTAACATATCCAAGAAATGTTATTATTGCAAGTTGGAGTCTAGAAAAAGTAGAGCCAAAGAGTAAGAATTTGTCATTGTTTACCTAGGAAAAGTGGAGAAGAAAATGGCAAACCACTCCAGTACCTCTGCCATGTAAACCCCAAATGGAGTCACGAAGAGTCATATGAGACTGAAAAACAACTGAACAATCTAGGAAAGAGGGTTGTCTTATTTTGGACTACCCAAATCAGTTCTTCAGACAAGAATATCCTCAGAGTAAATTCAGCAGAATCTAACACGATTTTGCAATTAGTAGGGATTTAAGTATTTATTGAATTCTAATCAAGGTACCCTATTTTTATGGAAAAGTATAGGAGTCAAGGATCAGTACATGATGGTTTACCTTGCATTGGTTCAGCTACCACAAAATTACCATCCTTCAAGAATCAATACCTATTACCCAGCAGGTAATATTAATCCTGCCATCAAAGTGGTATTCTTCAGATACTGACTGCTATCCCATCAGACCACCACATTCTAAGTATGATATAGGCTCAAAGACAGTACTCTAGACAACCTCCCAAAGCTGAGGCAGCCAGATATGCAAAGACAATAATTAACAATAGATGACACTTCCAGGTGGTCTTTATAATTGCCCACCATCATAGGAATGTGCAGGCATACTTCACAAGGCCCTGTTAGACTCCTATCACTGACCACTGGAGCCATGGGGATAGACCACCACTTCTGCAATGGTCAAGAGATCAGCCTCAATCCTCAGGTCCATTAACTTCCTCAATAAGGGAGAAAAATATTTCTATTACCTCTCTCAAAAGATTATGTTGAAGAAAGCACTTTGGAAGCTGGAAAACACTATGGGAATGTGAGATATTGTAATTACTATTAATAAAATTATAGTTTCATAATTATTAATAATAAATCTATGCTTTATAATATCCTAGAAGATAACCTCTTTGCAGCAAAATGTCACTTAGTTTTTCCACTTTACTACATAAAGTTCATGATAAATTTAATAACTATGATTTAATAGCCCTAAGTTTTACTTATTTTCTTATTTAAGACAATTAAAATAATTTAATCACCTATTAACAGTAATACTTACCCTTTTTTCAACTGCCACAAAACTTGTAAATTGTGTTATAATAGAGTTCTCCTTGCTGAGTTTAATAATCAGAGACTTCAAAATTTGCTTCTTCATCTAGGTTGGAACATTTTAAATGGACATCAATGTTATACCAAACATGTATTTTGTATTCAAGGTATATAGATACTTAATTCATATAGACACACACACTATGTTTCTTTTCAATTCTGGTTTTTATCACTCCTTAAACAGAAATTATAGAAAACTCTGTTTTCCCTTTAGATAAGGAAGTATGATCCTATGTTTAGAGAGAACACTGGACTTGGAATCAGATGATATGGGTTCAAGCTTTGGCTTTTCCACATTTTTCAATATGTCACTTAATCTCCCTTAGCTTCAGTTTCCTCATCTATAAAATGGGTACAATGCTACTGACTTTTTATTTACTTCGCAAAGGTGCTATGAAAATTAAATAATATATGTGAAAAAGTTTTTTAAACTGTAAATACTCCTCAAATGTAAGATTTTATTGTTATCTATGAACATATTTTTATGATCAATATTCTAAGCAAAACATCCATGCAAAAATTTTCTTCTACATTTTTCACTTTCATAAGGTAGATAACTCCATGTCACACACCTAAGAGATCATTAACTGATCTGATAAATCATATTCAAAGGAATAGCAAAGACTTTGATAAAAATCAAATAAGGAAAGCTGCCTAATACAAGAACGATACTAAAAAATCTTGAAAATAATTTGTCAGTTTATCAATCCAAAAGTCTGATAATTTAGTGTTAGGTTAATTTAGGATCACCCTCCTTAAAAGCAACTGTTGCCTACCCATAGTATGGGGCTTTAGATAGTGTTTATTCTATGTCAACATCTATGAAGTCAAGAAATCTGTTATAAGCTTTCACCTTTGGAAAGCAGTTACAGATCTGTAGCTTCATGAATTCAAGAGGGAAATCTCTCTACAATAATAAAAATCTTTTGTCAGATATTTTATAGGATCATAGCTTGAAAGGACTTTATTTTTATTTTTTTTTTGAAAGAATTTTAAAGATGATCTTGTCCAACCCTCTCATCCTACAGGTAAGGAAAGTGAAACCCAGAGAGCTTAGATGGCTCATCCAAGATCACATAAATAAGAAATGGGACTTGAAATCAGGTTTTAAGACCCTCAGTTAAGAGCTCCTTCAAGTCCACTTCTCTTTCCACTGGAGCCTAATATTACATTTGCTCTTGCTGTTACCTTAATTTTCAGGACTAGAAATCTCTTTTGGTTTTTCTTTTAAATGAAAATGTAATAGAGGAAAATAAAGTGAGACTTTCTCTCTAAAAGAAATAAAAAGAGATGAAGCTATTCTTCATCATGTTTTTGCTTCTATTCTGGGATGAGATTATCTCTAAAGTTCCTTCCAGTTCTAAATTCTATGATTCTATAATCCTCTTTAAGATAAATTCCTTTCACCCTAAAAAATAGATTTATTTCTTTATCCTGATTACTTAACTTCACATGTTGTTGGCTACATCAGTTTAAGGAAGATTTTCTAAAAATCAAAGCATATTTTCCATAGAAAGAACAAACCTCATGTTTTGTTTCATCTTCATGGAGTATTCCATCTTCATAATCTCTAATGAGAGCTCTAGCTGTTAGCTTGTGAAGCATCTACATTTCAGGGGCAAAAGAAAACAATTGTAACTTTTCTTTGATTCCCACTTCACCTTCTCATCTTTAAAAAGTCATTAATTAATTTCTGCTGTTCCTTAATGTGATTATCTTTTTTTATACGCAAGTAGCAGGTTTGTCCCTGTGACTCCCACCCAATGCTAGGAGGATGTCTGCACAAATGTTCTCTGAGGAATGAGAAAATATTGTAACCTAAAGATTTGTCTCCTCTCTCATAAAAAAAATTGACCTTAGGAAATGACTTAAGATGACCCTTAGTATCTGTTTTTGTTTTGTTTTCAAACTAATACTCTACTTTTACTGTTTATTTTTATTTTTTAAATTAAATTAAATTAAAATTTATTTTTAATGACAAATGATAAATTTTTAATGATAAAAAATCTGCCTCTCATCTACACCCCTCCAAACTGAGAAAGAAAAACAAATCCCCAGTTATAAACATGAATAGTCAAACAAAACAATTCCTGTATTAGTCAAGTTAAAAAAAAATGTCTACACTCTGAGTTCATCATCTCTCTATCAGGACGTAGTTAATATTTCATTATGGATCCTCTGGAATCATGATTCTTTACTGCACTGATCAGAGTTCCTAAGTCTTTCAAAATTGTTTGTTTTTTTCAATAATGTTGATATTGTGTACAATATGCTCTTGGTTCTGCTCACCTCATTCTGCATTGGTTCACATAAACCTTCCTAGGTTTCTCTGAAACCATCCCCTTCAACATTTCTTATAGCACAAAAATATTCCATCATTACTATAAACCATAACATCCTCAGCCATTCCCAAATTGGTGGACACACCTTCAATTTCTGGTTCTTTACCACCACCTAAAGAGTCACTATAACTATTTTTTTTTTTACATCTTTAGAGTTTGTTTTGTTTTGCATTACTCCCTCCCTCAACTTACAGTCCCCCACCTATTCCCCTCCTAGTTGCCTCCCTTTTCCCTTCTGTTTCCCTGTTGAATGAAATATATTCCTATAAATAACTTCTCTCTGTGTGTGTGTGTGTTTTACTTCTTTTGATCTATTCATATGAGAACTAAGTTTAAGTATTAATCACTCTCCCCACCCCTTCCTCATTGCTTGTATGGACTTCTATTTCTGCATCTCGATTATTTAAGATAATTTCCCCCATTCTTCCTCCTGCCTGTATATTCCTCTTCATCTCATTTTCCATTCTCCTTTTAAGACTGCCAAAATGTAAGAGAACCATCCCCAGGTGCTCTGTCTAATTAGACTCCTTCTATAACCTTTTATGGGCAATTAGAGGGTGAAGTGGATAAAGCAGTGGGCCTCTAGTCAGGAAGACCTGAATTCAAATCTAGCCTCATATACTTACTAGCTACGTGACATTGGACAAGTCACTTAACCCTGTTTGCCTCAGTTCCTCATCTATAAAATGAGCTGGAGAAGGAAATTGCAAACTACTCCAATATTTTTTCCAAGAAAACTCCACAAGGGGTCACAAAGAGTCAGGACTTAAAACAACTGAACACCAACAACAAAATGACCTTTAGTGATAATAGCAGTCTTAGAGGACATGTGTATCATCTCTCTGTATTAAAATACAAACAGCTGATCCTTTTTTAGTCTCTTATTATTTCTCGCTCATGTTTACCTTTTTGTCTCTCTCTTGACTCCCTGTGTTTGTACTTCAAATTCTCTGTAGAGCTCTAGTCTTTTCATCAGTAATGCCTGCAAGTTCTTTATTTCATTAAAATTCCATTTTTTTCTCCTGTAGAATTATTCTCAGGTTTGCTGGATAGGTTATTCTTGATTGTAAGGCTATATTCTTTGTCTTATCTAATATTGTATTCTAAGCTCTCTGTTCCTTTATAGTGGTAACTGCTAAAATGTGTGTGATTTCAGACTGTGGCTCCAAGGTATGTGAATTCTTTCTTTCTGGCTGCTTGACTATGATGTTTCTAGGAGTTTTCATTTTGTTTTTTTTTTTTCCCCCCAGAAAGTGACCTGTAGATTCTTTCTACTTTTACTTTGCCCTTTAGTTCCAAGACATCTAGGCAAGTTTTCTTTTATGATTGCTCAAAATATAATGTCCAGGCTACTTTTTTGTTCTTGGTTTTCAGGTAGTCCAATGATTCTTAAATGATCTCTCCTCAATCTGTTTTCCAGGTGAGTTGTTTTTGGTACGAGATACATAACTTACATTTTCTTCAATTTTCAGTCTTTTGACTGTTATAATATTTCTTATTCCTTCATGGATTCATGAACTTCTATTTGGTTCATTATAATTTTCAGAGAATTTGCTGCTTCAGCAAAGTTTTATATTTCTGCTGTCAAGTCATCAATTCCCTTTTCCATTCTTTCTTTCATAACTCTCATTTCTTTTCCAATTTTCCTCTACTGCTCTTATTTAATTTATAAAAAAAAATTTGAACTATTAAAAACCTCTTGCTTCATCTCTTACAGGAATTCTAATTGAATTTCTCCCATGCCAAATTTTTCTTTGAGGCTTTACTTGTAAATATTTTAGAGGCATTTTCTTCTTCTGTGTTTGTATATTGAACATCACTATCATTGTAATTAATAGACTTTTATGGTGGGATTTTCTTTTGTTTGCTCAAATTTTTCCATCCCATTTCCCGACTGTGGACTTTATGTTGTCAGGCTGTGTGTCCTTCCAGAGAGAATGTCTGGGCTGGTCTCGTTGCTGCTTTCTTGAGGTACTAAATTATTCTGAGGACAGCTCATGCTGGGGAACTACAAGCTTTCAGTGCTCCCAGAGTGGTCTGATTCAAGACAAAGTGGAACTTCTGCCCTTCTGGTCTCAGCTCTACAAGTCATGACTTGGGTTTTGGTCTGAGCAACGCAACTGTGGCTTTACTCCAGCTGGAGTTCTAGTAGACTGCTATCAGATTCTGCCACTATCAACCAGTTGAAAACTCTGCTGGTTCACAGTGAAAGAAGTGAATGCTTTTCTTTGATCTTGAATTCTTGCCCTGGTTATTCAATTGCAAGCTTAAGTCTAGGCCGGAATTTAGAACCGAGACTCTGTTCTCTTCTCTCCCTGGGGTCAAAACCACACAGCTGCAGCTTGCTTCTGAAATTTGTTCCTTGTTTGGTACATAACACATGTAACCTCTTCTTATCCAGGAATGCCATCCTTAAGGTATAGGTTTCTTTTGCAGTTAGTCCTAGATCTATGACCCAGGACTAGATAGTGAGCAATAAAGTTGTCAGTTATTATCTCTTCCTGTACCCTTCACAAGAATGGACCTTTCTTTGCTGTATTTGGAACTTTCTATTGCCCTGAGGCATAGCTTCTCTGTGCTGGAATTATCTGTGTGGCCATTCCTGGCTAGAGAACGGCCAGACCCCCATCACTAGTGTCTGCAGACCTCTTTGTCTATCTCTCTATGTTGACTTTGGCTGGAAAAAAGGACTCACTATCATTTTTCTTGGATTTTCCAATCAGAACTCAGTCTGGTGCATTTCCTAGATCTGTTTGGAGATGTTGTGTGAGTTTGGGGTTGGGAGGAGCTCAGCTATATTGCTTCCTGATATTTCACCTCCTCCAGAATCTGCTTTCAATAAAGTTTCAACTCTTGTACCCTCTTAATACCATGGCAGTTAAAAAAAAAAGTTTAGTTGTAAAAATGAGGTTTTTACTTACCAAAAACAAATAATTCCTATATTGCATAGTTTATTCATAAATATAAAGAAGGTGGCCTAATAATTTTTATGAGGCAAATATAGTGTTAATTTTAAAACCAGGTAAAGATAACACTAAAAAAGAAAATAAAGATCAATTTCTCTAATAAATATACAAAATACTCAATAAAATATTAGTATAATACAGCAACATATTAAGAAAATTATTTATCATGATCAAGTAGGTTTTATACCAGGTAAATAATCTAATCTCTCTGCACTTCAGTTAGATGATAACAACACTCCTTACACTTTAGAGGATTTTTGTGAGCAAAGCACTTTATAAACCTTGAAGCACAACATAAAGGTGAATCTTTCTTATACTATACTGAACAAAATTTAATTTTGATTAATTAATAAAGCTTATAAACTAATAATAGAAACAAAATGGACATGAATTTTACCTAAAAAGGTTAATGAAATATATAGGTTACTCAATATACTGCTGTTCAACCAAGTGTTTATGGGTGTAGAAAAGTGAGCTCATATGTCCAGACAATTATTTCCCTGAGTGAGCTACTTAGATTTTTAATATGAAACTGAGATAAAAATATTAAATACATACTATATACAAAATGACTAAGCATATGTTCATTAAAATATAAAATTATGAAAATTGATTACTATCACAGGCATATATATATATATGCAATCTTGAATCTTACAGTTCCAGTTGTTTTCTGTAGTTCAGTAGTTGATACCATTGTGTGAAATTCTCTCTCTTCAATTAAAGCATTTAGGATGGCCTGAAGGACATTAAAAAAGAGGTATCACATTCCCAACCTCTCAGCCCCTGATACCTTTAGCAGTGATTATCCCAATGATTAACAATTAACAATTCCTTAAGTGAAGGCAGAAGCAAAAAGCACTCTCCCTTAGTTGGAAAATGTATCCATCAAAAAGGCGAGTTTTAAAACAAGCCATGGATTAGTTGGCTAAATATTCAAACCCACAACCTGTGCTTCTTTGGACCACTCCTTACTTGTGTACAATGAGGAACAAATCCATACACAAGCAATCTATCATTGCTGAACAAGGCCTGGATTTGTGTGGGAGCCTGCATGGGCGCTGGTGAATTTAGATTCAGCTGTTGCCATTTAACAGACACGGAGCTGCATCCTAGAGAAAATATTCTTGTCATCTGGTCTTCAATCTATTTACAAAGAAAAAAAAGGTGGATTAGGTATCAATTTTACTCCATAAAAAGAACTTTCATGCTAATTTAACATATTTATATTTTCATGATTTTACAGTTTTTCCTTCTTGTTCTACACAGAAGGAAAACATTGGGATAAATTTGACACATGCCTCTTTAAATTATTACAGTATCACTGTTACTTTACATATGCAAAGTCACTGCAATGCTTTCATTAATTTCTCTAGTGTGCAATCTTCACAGTAGCTTTCAGATACAATATTCATTCTAATAATACAGGTATTATGTAACACTTAGCTTGGTGATTGTTACAAGACACTTTATTATAAAGCACAGGTAATCAAATGACCTGTGAGAGAACCACTCAACAAATACTTTTTATCTACTATATGCAGGGTAAATGACAAAGACCAATACTGGGGAAAGAGGCCTGGACTGGTAGTTTGGAAATAGGGGTTCTAATTTTGGCTCTATGTTCCTGTAGGTCACTTAATATTTCTGGGCACATCTAAGATTTAGGGGTGGAAAGGATGTGAGAAGTCATCTCTAGTTCAACTCTTCATTCTATTAGCTGGGAATTTGAGGTTCAAAAAAGATAAGTGACATGCCCAAGGTCACATAAGTAACAGAAGCAGGATTTGAACCGAGGTCCTGTGACACCCAAACTAGTGATCTTTCTACTGTATCACTAGTTGGACCAAATGATTACTAAGGTTCTTTCTGGACCTAAACGTTTGTGATTCTATGGCAGGTGATTTAGAGAATTCACCTAGGGACTATTCCGCCCACTTTCAGATTTCCATTTCATCCCTTCTTCTACAGTAAAGAAAGAGAATTTGGTTAACCTTCATTTTTCTGGACAGTAATCCTGTCTAGTCTTTATTTTATGTAATACTTCTCTTAGGCCTATCCTGTTCTAAACATGAAAAAGAATATCTTGATTTTCAAAACATAAAAATGAATTTTAAATTGCAATTTATTTTTATACTTGACATGACTAAAAGGGCCCAAAATTAGAAAAGTAATCCTAGTAATAGTTATGTTATATTTACATAGTACTTTGAGGCTGATAAAGTGCTTATCTCATAAGGCCTTTAAGTACTATGATCCCCATTTTACAGATGAGGAAACTGCAGTTCCATGAGTTTAGAGCATCAGGCCTGGAACTCAGTCCCAGGACTTCTGATCTCAGGACCATAGATCTCAGTAAGAAGGGCTGTCAGAGGCCATCTAATCCTTTTTCCTCCATGTGGAAATTAAGAATGGTAGATGTAAAACTGAAAGGGACCTTAGATGCCTTCTAGTCTAGCCCCTTCAAATTTTAGCTGAGGAAACTGAGGTCCAGGGAAGTTTAAATGACTTGTCTAAGGTCATTCTGGCAGTATCAGAAGCAGAATTTGAACCCAGAGCCCTAAGCCAGGGTTTTCTCCATCATACCACAATGCTTCCTTCCTTATTTCCAGTCAAAGCCTCTTTTCGTTACATCAGTCATGATGGACTCCAGAGTCCTTTCTTGTGGTTTATATAGGATATAGTTACTGAGTAATGAAACTAGTTTTTAGCAAACAGAGACCAATGATTATAATAATAACAAATTACATGGATATATTGCTTTAAGTTTTGCCAAGAGTTTTACATGCAACATCATATGTGGCTGTCACAACACCATCAGGTCAATTATTATTCCCTTTGTACACATGAGAAAACTGGGGCTCAGAGGTTAAATGACTTGTCCAAGGTCACACAGCTAGTGAGTGTCTCAGGTGGGATTCAAGTTGAGGTTTTCCTAACTCTACACACAGTATTCTTGGTTGTCATCCTCTGTTCTTGAAGAGGACCAAAATAACATCACTATGCTAGAGTCAAGTTACAATGTGTCCAACTGTGGCTGATCAGACCAATATAAGCTTGGAATGTTCTAACACAGGTCGGGCATAAATAGTCCATGTGAATATTTGGGGTGGATTCTCTAAATTTGCACATCTTGTGTTTCTTTTGAGCTGCTTCAATTCTGCTTTGCTCCTAGCGCATAGCACCTTCTCTGATGTGAGCATGCCATGCTGAGTGGTCCTGTGCCAGTATCTCCCATGTAAATAATCAATTCCAAAGTTCTTAGAAGAGACCTTGAAAATGTCCTTGTATCACTTTTTATGACCACCATGTGAATGTTTGCTATGTGTGAGTTCTCCATAAAATAGTCTTTTTGGCAAGTGTACATTTGGCATTTGAACAACATGGCCAGCCCATTGGAGCTGCATTCTCTGAAGAAGAGTTTGAAATGCTTGGCAGTTTAGTTTGAGAAAGGACCTCAGTGTCTGGTATATTATCCTGCCAGGTGATCTTCAGAATCTTCCCAAGACAATTCAAATGGAAGCGATTCAGTTTCCTGGCATGGCACTGGTATACTGTCCAGGTTTCACAAGCATACAACAATGAGGTCAGTACAACAGCTCTGTAGACTTTCAGTTTGGTAGTCAGCCCAATAACTCTTCTCTCCTGCACTTTCCTTCAGAGCCTCCCAAACACTGAGCTGGCTCTGGCAATGTGTGTGTCAACCTCATTATCAATGTGTAATCCCTGGAAAGTACACTACCAAGCTAAGTAAACTTACCCACAGCATTCAAAATTTCTCCATTTTCTGTAACAACAGTATTCTATTCGCTACATTAAGATGGCTCTGAATTGTGTTAGAATCCATACATTGAAATGAATGCTGTCTTGCAAAGCCTCTTCTTAGGAAACTGCATTTATTCAAGTTCATAACTCGAACTCATTGGAGGTCACTCTTTGAGCAGCCTCAGAACCAGTTTATAAGCCATGAAAAAGTCACTCTAATTGCTTTAGAGTCACATTTCATTTGTTACCCCAAAGAGAAGCAGCACCTTCTTTCTAGAAGTGGCTTTGGATAAAAATTACCAGTCTCTATCATGTTAGAAACCTTAATGTTATTCTTCTATTCCCATTCCCTCAACTCTCATAAGCCAATCATTTACCAATTCTTATTGATTCCATCTCTGAAAGATATCTCAAATCCATTCCTTTTTTCTCTATTTCCACAGCCATCATCCTAGTACAGGTTCCCATTACGAGCCCCTTAGATATTACAAGAGCTTCCTAACAAGACTTCCCATCTCCACTTTCCGTCTCTGATAATCTGTCACACTGCTGCCAGAGTTATCTTCCTTGTACATAGATCTAATCATGTTACACATCTGTGCAAGAATTAGATTGGTTTCCTCTTGCCTACTAAGTAGTTAAACTCCTCTGCTTGTCATTCAGAGTCTCTACACGTGGCCCTATCTTACCCTTTCGGCCTTATCTAATACAGCTCTCTCTCCAGTACTCTATGTCCCAGCCACACTAGACCACTTGCTGACCTCCATACATGCCCCATACTTGCCCATTTCTCTACTCTGTGCCATGGTTTACACTGTTCCCAATGCCTAGGCTACCCTACCACCAACAAGACTGGGAATTTCTACCTAATCTTTCTAGCCCAATTCAAAAGCTGCTTTCTCCAGGAAGCCTTCCCTGATTTCCTAAGTTAGTAACTAGTTATTCGGCCCTACCTTCAGACCTGCATAGCACTTTGTACCTCTCACTGATTTAGAGATTGTTTTGTCTTACAGTTACTTTTTTATGTGTCATAGTCTCTGTTCCCTTCTCTCTATTCATTTCATATTTTATTCTATTCATTTTTGTGTCATAGTCTCTGTTCCCTTCTCTCTATTCATTTCATAGCTACTCTCGTTCAAGCCCTGAATGAGAGTAGCTATGAAATGAATAGAGAAAAGGGAACAGATGTGAGAAATATTGAGGAGGTGGGATTGTATATGGAAAGCAAGTAAGAGGGAGGAGTAAGGGGTGACTCAGGTTGTAAACCTGGATAACTAGAAGAATCCTGATGTCTTTGACAGAGACAGGGAAATTAGGAGGAGGGGTGGGTACGAATGAAGGGAATGAATGAAGTTTGAGAAGTCCAGCTGTCATTGGATGTTTGTTGAATAAGGACCAACATAGTTAAGTGCAGAGAGGCTCATCAATAGGTTAGTTAACAACTGATGATTTTTTTGGTTATTTTTTTGGGGGGTAACTCAGGATGACTATCTACCAAAGAGGTGAGGGATTGTAATCTGTGTCAATGGAGAGAATTCTTATACCAAAGAAATCAGGGATCTATAAAGGACTGAAGTTATAACTCCTTTCTTCCCACTAGACTATGGGAGCCATGAGGCCAAGGACCACGGTTTATCTAAACTTTCTATCTCCTCCAGGTCTTAGCACAGTATAGATAATAAATAAACCTATACACAATAGTTAGTTAATATATGTTTATGGAATTGAATAGAACCTTTAGAATAATATCAGAAAACAAAGTTAAGAGTGACAGACTTTACATGAATGACATTTGTGGGCATTTTATATTTATTAAGGACTAAAATGAAGTGATTTATTATGATTGTATAGATATTAGAACCCAGAGGTCCATTTCACTGACTATTGCATAAGATTTAAAAACACACGTAATTAATGTTTATGATATTTCACATTCCCATAGGCATACCTGAAAAAAGAATGAAAAGGTGAAGAAACTTACCTGTTTTTTCCAATTATATTTAGATTTTGTATTAAAGTATTCAAATGCTCCAGCACCATACTGGGACAAAGCCCTCAGGATATGACGATTTGCCGTGGACCTGGTCAAATTTTAAAGGCTTAGTTTCAAAGATTTATGAAAATAATTGTAAAGATCTTTACAACGAAATGTGTCAAAGCTCAAAATGTCAACAAAAGAAAGCACATGGCATCAACAGATGGTGCCATGCCCCACGGTGGTTTTGGGATTTGTAATTCAAAGGAAATAAAACAAACCATATTAGGGAGAACACACGTAAATTTCTTAGACTAATGGATTTGTGCTGATCTTTCTCAACAAAGCAATGGGAATGTGGTGATAACAGATGGTCTTTCAGATCATACTTCTTTCTAATAGGGACCAATCTCTTTTCAACCAGAAGTAGGGGTGGGGAATGAAATGATAGTTACCACTTACACCTACTCCCAAACAATGCCTGTGCCTAACCCAAATACCAAGGGAAAACAAACACCTTCTCCTTCCCTCAGCTTCTGTAACCCTGCTCTCTCCTAATTCTTCTCCAGCCTATCTGACTCCTTCTTAGTCTTTTTGGCTGATTTGTCATCCATTCTATACCTCCTAATCAAAGAACTGTCGTTGGTCCTCTTCTTTCTATAGTCTTTCCTTTGGATATCTCCTCAGCTCTCACTGGTTCCTTCACCTTTTGGAAGTCATCTTTGTAACCCATCTATTCTGTCTTAATTCCCTAAATTTCAGTCCTGTGTGACCAAATGCCTGTTGGCCACCCACCCCTGGATTTTCCATTTACATAATGATTTTTCTTGCACTTACCCAATGCCACACGTAAATAAGCGGGTGTGTCTAACATTTCTTTTTACAATCTGCAACGTCAGGCTCTCATTCTGAATATGCCCATCAGATAGAAGAAGTATGTTTCGCATCCCTTGAGAAGGGTAAAGTAAATTTAAAAAGCGCAGCGTTTTCCAGAAGTCAGTATTTCCCATGGTAGGTGTAGCAGACTGGAAAAAAAATTAAAAGAAAGTGGGTTTTATTCACACTTTGTAAACTTGCTATTAAATATTTCTTCTTTTGAGGATACTTGCTTCTCTAGAGAGGGGCCCCCTTATTTTTTCAATACAAACTTTTTAAAAAATGACATATTTGCTACTGTACTTGGGAAGAACAGCTAAACTAATATCATTCCACTTCTGCACTATGAACTTATAAAAAGAGAATTCTCATATTTCCTTTTAGGTAACTAGAAAATACAAGTATTCTCTTTAAGTGCCTAAATTAAGCGAGAATGTGTCCTGTTGCTGTTTGTTTTTAATAGGTCATTATACACTTAATTTTAAATGTCCACAAAGCCAATTAAACTTACATTTACCACTAATTAAACTTTTTAATAAAATATACCAATGTAAATTTACCTTTCCTCCCCAACTTATAAATTGTCCCTTTAACACCCTCTACAGATAGTACATTTTAAAGACAAAATGAAAGAGCTGCTATCAAATGCTATTTTTACTTGCACTGTGGTTGCTCTTAATTAGTGGCTGTAATCTTATTTTAGAGTGAGAAAACAGAAGAAAGCAATTTCCTCTGAATAAAAGTAACAAGAGTTCTTTGTGGCTGCTTGTCTTAAATTGCATATCATACATTAGACTCTTTACAGACCAATTGTTCAGGCCCCTTGTTTAACTGGTCTACCTCCCCATCTGTCATTGACTCTCTGTAAAAATTATCTCCTATCTTAAGTTACCTCTTTACCAAAGGTTACCAAAGTCAAACTTCCTGCTACACATCTGTGACTTTATCACCTTTTCCTCCTCCCTACCTCTTTATATAATGGTCACTGTCACATATTGGTTGCAATGCTTTTTCCAGATTGGAAAAATCGGCATCAAAAATACAAAAGCTACAATAAATAAATGGGATAGTAGCAGGCAATATAACAAAAACAGTGATGTATACGCAGGGCCTTAGAGGCAGAAAAGTGCTAAATCCTGGGAATGTCATTGAAATTTCATAGGCAAAGACTCAGGAGATTAAGAAAGAGTGTTTTACTCACCATAATGAACTCTGTCAGTTGAAGACTGCTTGTGGAGTACTTAGGATATGAAAATAATTCAGTATAACCTGTATAATGAAATTTGTAAACTCCTGTTAAATACTTATTCCAGTAACTTCTAACACAGTATCATTATATGGTTCTATTTCTGTCATTTAAAAATGCCTTACATATTTGTTTATATACATTTATTTGGTTGGGCCTCATTCTTAGGAAACTGTAATATATAAAAATCTTAATTTGTAATTGTGACAGGGGACTGACCAATCAGGGCCAATCCTAGGTGCATACACAGGGGACTTATGGATGTTTGGTGAACCTATCAAGTTCATGATGATGTGGGACAAAGGTATGTAGCTATTCACCAAGCATTGGCAAATGTTTATTCTGTGACTGTTTCCCGCCCACTTATTGCATAGTGAAGAATGACCTTTTGATTTGGGGCTGAGCAGGAACTGAGAGTTCATCCAAAAGGCCCTATCACAAAAAATAATTTTTCCTTCCCACTGGCCTTGAGACATAAGGAGGTCTCTGATGTCCGGACAGCCACTGGTCGGGGGCAGGGGGGTGTCCTTTTTCCCCCTCTCCTCTTACCAGGCTAGCTGGCGAGTGAATGGCCTCTAAAGTAAGTCTATATCAGGGAAGGGACTGCCTCCTGTTCATATTTTCTATCTGTTGGTATGGGACTTTTTGACACATCACCAGTACTGTGCCTGCCCCACCACAAACGCTGAGAGCACCCTTCAGAAAAAAAGAAAGGATCCTGAGGCTCTGTGGCTTCATTCTTGTGAGGTGCCCTGGTCACATATGTTCCCTACACATGTGCCTCATCGTGATTGTGTTTTAAATTCATGCCCACTCTTTTCCCCTTCTCCCCAGACTCTGGATATATTTGTGGGAGAATGTGCCCCTGGTGTTAGGGAAATGCTTTGTAATTATTGGCTTTGTTATGTCATTTGACTAAAGAACCGAGTTTGCTGACTGATCGTTAAGGGAGATCCCACCAGTGGAGGCAGCTGTGAGTCAGTGTGAGGAAGCTAACTGTCCACAGGGTTCCTTCAAAAACCCTAAAGTTCTAGCATCCTGTGAGAACTGTGGAGTTCCAACCTGCCAGCACCAGTGTGATTCAGGCAAGTGAGACTTGACAGGCATTAAAAAAAAAAAAAAAGGTAAATTATGGGGTGGCAAAAGGATTCACTCTGGGAGTCCTTTCAATAAACAATTTTGGCAACACATTTATACCAGAAAAATCACTAATTTAGAGCTCAATTATTATGTAAAGCAAGGTATGTCCGTATCTCAAATGACCCCTTATGTTTCTATAAAAGTAGTAGGATCCTGCTTCCCCCTGTGGTCCTCCCCAGCGTTTGTTCATATTACGTGGCCGACACTAGGGCAAAGGAGAAACTATAAGAACTCTGGCTTTTTCAGAATGGCATGGGCACATGGCTTGATGGAGCAACAGAGTTTCACTCTGGGCTGTTCCCATGTGTCTTCCTTCCTCATTAGAATCACTGCCTGATCCTCTTTCTCTTATGACTCTTTCACTGTCCCCACTTGATGAAGAAGATCTGATTATATATCTTTTAATAGCATATGTTCCTTAAATAGACTACAACCTCACAGCGTCCAGGAGTTCTTAACCTTTTTTATGTCATGCACCCTTCTGGCAGCCTGGAGAAATCTATGGAGCCCTTCTTTGAATAATGTTTTTAAATAATGGAAAGAAACACTAAATTTAAGTGAGAGGTTAGTGAAAGTAAAAAAAGTGATTTTTCTTTTTCCCATCTAAGTTCACAGACCCTCAAATCTATCCATGGACTCCAGGTTAAAAACTCCTGGGGCAGACTCAGAGAATGCCAGAGTTGGAAGAGATCACAGTGGTCATCTAGTTCAGCCTGCACCTGGACAGGAGTTTCCTCCACAACATCCTCCATACATGGTTATCCTGCTTCCAGATCTGGGACAACAAGGAGCCCACGGCCTCTTGAGGTAGCACACTACATTTTCTGACAAATCTAATACTTGGGCAATTTTCCCTTGTGAATTTTCTTGTCAAGGTACTTCATGTCCTTCCTTTTTATTCTTTTGCCTTTTCGGTTTAATTTTAAAAAGTCATACTGTCAGAACCTAAAATAACAGAAAACTTACTTGTGCCAAACTTGATAATGTTTACTTTTTGCCCCTCATGGACAAGAGACAGGACATGTAAGGCAATTTGCTTTGCTTGCAGTAATTCTGAGCCCTCCATAGAATTGGAGCAATCCAGACAAATAATAACTTCACTAGTATGGGCCTTTTCAGGTAGGACAGAACTGAAATCTGGATGGAACACAAGCATGCAGGCCTAGAAGAAAGATGGAGACAATGGCTGAAATGTAGCAAATGCATCTTATAACTTCAACTGGAAATGAAAAAGTCTTTATTATGAGAGAAATTATTTTGCTATTATACTAATAACCAATTATTAAATTGGTATCCAGGCTCTTCTCCTTTATTTTCTCATTTAAGGTCCAGCTCCTCTAAAGTCAGTCTCTGAAGGGCATGACTGATGGATGACATTGCCCTAGCGCTCAAGGAACATGCTCTTCAATCTTGGGCCGAGTTGGTCCCATCCAACTAGGAGACCTTACTTCTGTTTAGTGTGTAAACAGAATCCAGTCAGGAAAACTTCTTATCCTGGGGGGAAATGGGGGCTCTCTCCTTGTACCCCTCCATTAAAGTTTAGGGTGACCCAGCTCATGAAGGAGAAAACCAACTAGAGTGGTCTGGATGGAGATGGATTCCCCTGTCCAGATTGCTGGAGGCAGTGAGTTTCATGATCAACCCATGTTCTCAGCAAGAACAGCTGAAGACTCCTAGCTTATATCCTCATTAAATATTGACCAATAAGGGTTGATTTTCACTTGTCAGGAGCATTCTCTTTTACAAAGATATTTAAGGTATTCAATGTTTCCATGGGTTTGTTTTTGGTTACCTACACTGTCAATTTATTGATCGCCAGCTAGCCTAATTAATAAATTGATTATTAATTATCCAGAAATTCTGTCTCTTGGGTTTTCATTTGTTAAAACTATGACTTTCAGTTGATCTTTCATTTAAAAATGAAAATAATTTTTATTTTGTTACTTGAGGTATTGAGTCCATAAAATTTAATTTTAAAGGACTAACAGAATTCTAGTTTTAAGTTCCAAAGGAAGAAGGCAAAATTAAGCTGAGCAACATAAAAAGGAACAGAATTACACAATAAAAATAGCCGAGCAAAGTGACCAAAACCCGGAGAACAACTTATGCAATAACAATGTAGGAAATTCATTATTTCTCATACTTAATAACTAATTATTGAATCAGGACCAAGGTTTTCCCTCTTTTCTGCTTCCTTATCCAGAAACCAACCAGTTTGGGAAATCTTTCTTAAAGATTTACCCAGGCCAAGATCTGTAAAGACAGTAAAAGAAATTCTAAGTTTGGGCTAATGGGTGTACTCCTACTCATTCTGTTTGCTCAGACAGGTCTGGGAAAATGTGTATACTCTCTTTTGTCAGACAAGTGATAAGGAAATTGATAAGTCAAGATTTGGGTGACAGAGGTCACATGGCCCAAGACTCTAATTTTAATATAGCCCATCTCCCATTATAATATTAATTCTCTTGTTGGTCAATCAGAGTTGATTTCACCTTCAGGTACACTCCTTTTTCAAAAGATTTTATAAATATCAAAGGTTCAAGTTTCAGGGGACAATGAAAAAGTTTTTGTTAACTGCTTTCTAGACAGTCAATAAAACTGATTTTAATTTATCCAGAAACTTGGTCTCTCAGAACTTTTTAATGATCACAACAACATTGTACAGAAAAAGAACTTGAGAAAATTAAGAGTTCTAGGCAATGTAATGGCCAACCATGGTTCCAGGGGCCTGATGAAGCATGGCACCTTCCTTCCGAAATAGAGGCAATGAACTCAAGGTACAGAATAACACATACAATTTCTGGATATGGTCAATTTGGAAATTTGTTTTCCTTAACTATGCATATTTGGTGGGGTTTTCTCCCCAGTGGAGGACAGGTGAGAGGCAGAAAATAGATTTTTAAGCAAAAAAAAAATTAAAAACAAAAACGAATTAAAATAATTGACAGCATAGATAGATTGATGAATATAATGGAATATTACTGCACTGCAAGAAATGATGAAGAAGAATTCAGAGAAAAAATGGAAAGATTTGTATTTGATGGATCTATAATAGTCCAAGTGATGATAGATTCAAATGAAACTGGAATAAATTTGGTCATTTTTCTTCTGAAATGTTTTTTAAACAGTTGCAGTGGTTGATAACCAATTTTTTTTCCAAATAAAAAGGGATTTACCTCACTTTCCTTGTCTGGGTGCTTTTCAACCCACATTCTTGGGAGGTAAGCCTCTCCTATATGGATCTGGAGGGAGAAGCCTTTGCTGTCTAAGGAACTGTTATCCAAAGTGCTGATTACAGCCTTGCAGTCTGTTTTCTATACAACAAAAGAAAAAAATATTTGATTTAATTGAATATTGTCCATTTTTGCCAGTCATTTGCCAGCATAACATCATTTTCAAAGCAGAGTTTAAAGGAGAGATAAAAAATAAATTATAAAGTTATGGGTTTCTGATCACTTGAAAGATATGAATTCTTAGGGTAAAACATACCTTTACTTTGAGTTTATGTGTATCACTGGTAATTAACTCAATTATATGTGGCATCTCAATTGATATACTTAAAGAGAATCTATCAAATATGAAGAAAAAATGGTTGCAATTTAATATTTCAGAGAGACATTACTTTCCTTAACATATGCTATATTTCAAACAAAATAACCTACAAGAGGTTCTTCAGATTTTATATGCTAGCTACTAGTGCTCCTCAAATTACCTTGTATTTCTTTTGAATATACTTATATATGCAGTTGTCTCTTCTATTGAATGTAAGCTCCTTAAGGGAGGGACTATTTCATTTTTGTCTATGTATCACCTAAAGGCACAGTGTGAATTTGCATAGGCTATCTCCCAAACCCAGATTATACAGCATTTTCATTACTCCCTCAGAAGCTTTATCACCTAAATTGCCACCTCCTTTGCAGGATATTATCTGATTCCCTCCATCTGAAAGTATTCTCTCTCCCTTAAAATTTTGCTAGAACACTTTGGAGTTCTTCTTTGCTCCTATGACACTCTGCCCTGTATTGAATACTTAGGTGCATACACTGCAGTTCAAATGGAATTTTAAAATATGAAATTAATGTCCACTAAATTTAGCCACTGAAATACTAAGGCCTTATATTTTAGGTACTTACCGTTGCTGCATTCCTACTTCTTTAGTATAAATTTTCTTCACTGCATCCTGTCAAAAATAAGAATATCATCATGTATCCATGAAGTTTCAGAGTGGGTCTAATACAACAACTGAGATATAAGGAAAATGCTAGGACATTGAATATGTTCACATCAAGTAAACTGCTGGCAACATAAACAATGCTGCTAGTTTGCAACTTTGCACATCTGCAAACGTTTCCATGGTTTGCAAATGTCACGCATTTTCCCCTTGTGTAATAAGAGTCACTTTCAATTCAACTAATTATTGAGTAATATACTCAGAAAAGTTAATGAAATAACAACTAATAGCTAATATTTATGTAGTGCTTACTATGTGCTAAGCACTTTACAGTTACCTCATTTGATCCTCACACAACTCTGGAAGCTAGGTGCTATTATTATCCCCATTTTACAGATAAAGAAACTGAGGTAAACAGGTTAAGTGACTTGCCCAGGGTCACACAGCTACTAAGTATCCTAGTGGGGATTTGAAATCAGGCCTTTCTGACTCCAGGCTGATGCACCCTCTGCTGTGCTATTAGAGCTGCTGCTGATTGCTATGCTACTCAAAAGAGGGCAACTGAAAATAATGTTTTTCTCATTGACATGTATACTAAATTATGTTATCTTTTGGAAACATTACCTATTTATACCAATGGCATTAGATTCCTTTTGATAATTAATTTAAAAACTATAACTCCAAAGAAAATATCATTTAAAATGTAACGTTAAATACACAAACCTGCAAATTTTCATATAAAGCTTTATCCTGTTGCCACGGTGCTACAGTAGCAGGCATGAAGAAGTTAGCATATCCATGATGAAAACTGAGCTCAGTGATATAAGTAATTTTGATAAGAACTTTGGCCTGTGGTGGTAAGTTTCCAATGCTCACAGTAAAGACATCCTGAAATGGAAACATTATTTACTTTACAAATCTAAGACCTATCTAGTCCAAGTCACCATTTAATATTCCATATTAATAACCAATTCAAATAAAGACAATATACCTAGCTTCTGGAAAACTTTTCCTAGGAAAATGGAGATAGGGTTTAAGCTTATTTTGAAGATTCACAATTTTGCCAAGGTTGGCACTCCTTCCAACAATTCAGACTTTGATCCTTCTATACCTTAGCAGATGAATTATTGTAGCCAAAAAAATTAATCACCTGCCAATGTAGTATTAAGCCTTTGTGAATTTAGATAGGCTGGTTTTTAGATAACACACAGACTATCCATCCTTAGGCCCCTACAGAAAGTCTTTCCAGCTTGATAGGACCTGCCAAAATTTCTAGTCTACCAAATGTCTGTATTAATCATTATGGTTTTATAATCCAGATCAAGACCTTGCTCTGACTCTGGGTGAACCCACTTACTGTATCTTTTTTTTTAATGGAGAAAACAAAATATTAATTCAAACAGGATAGCTTGGTCAACATCTGAGAAATGTCTTTCTCCTTCCCCCATACCTGTTAATTTTTCAGAGGTCCTACACAAACTTCAAATAGATAATAGACCTATCACTACACCCTACTTCTTGAACTCAAAGGACTGACTGCCTTCTGAGAGAAATTGATAATCTCACATTTAAAAATATATTTCCTTGGAAAATCACAGGCTTTTCGGTTAAAATTTAATCCTGCAGAATAATAAGTCTAGTACCAAAGATAACTCAAGAAGGCTATTAAAATAGAGCTGCTTCCTCATATATAAAATTATTTTTCCTTATATTAAGGCATTTGAAAATTAAAGGTCTTTTGATATCACTAGTCTCTCCTCTAGTTAGCTCAATCCAAAGACTGCAAAAAATGATGGAGCTGGACAACACGATCTCAAAGCTTCCTTTGAACTTTACAATTCTATGATTCTAAAGAAGTGAGTAGAACATCTTGCTTAGAGAAAGCTTTGAAATATAATCCCTTCATGAATCTAATTTTATTTATTTATCTACTTATTTATTCATTTTTTAAAGGTCCTGAATCTCTGAAGCAAAGGCTAGTTGACTACTTATTGGGATCATGGTGAGGAAACTCCTGCTTGTTGTTTGAGTTGGACTAAATGGTATCAGAGATTCTAATTCTTGAGATTCTTTTATTCTCTTTAAGGCTATTCAGAACAAGGAACAGTGAAACACAATTAATTACTTGTTACTATAATCCATTTTATACTGCTAGTTCTGTGAACAGTTTGATTTATCTCTTATGAAGGAATTTATTTAAAATCATTCTCATATTCTTCAGTACTCCACAGTTCCCCTTTCTTATCAAGGAAGCAAAGAAGTCAGCTAGTATCAGGATCATTCTGAACAAGGTCTTCAGAATGGAAGCCACCACATCTCTGCTGAGTTAGCCCACTCTCTAATGGACAAAATTACAAATTTATAGTCATAATAAAGACTCATTATAATTCCAGTGGTCTTTGACAAGCCCAACATGAAGAGGAAAACTGTACTGCATTAGATCAATTCAAAGTATTCTGTTTTACTCTTATGAAGGAATTTTCTGAGACAGTTAAGAAGCATCCCCTGATCCACTTTGAACGTCTTTCTAAGGACAAACAAGAGGTTCTCTTGAGTAATCTTCAGATATATCAAAAAAAATTTCACCATCAGAGCCTAGATCATAATTAGGATTTTCTGCTACTGAGAATCTTGCTTAATATTCTTCATACCCAAAGTTTCCAATCAACCAATTGGACAATCTTGTTCTATCTCTGAAGCCTGATGTAAATATATTCTTGCTACCCAACAACACTAATCTTCCTGACTCTTTGGGTAAAATCTACCTCCCCCAAATTGTATTGTAGTTGAGGACTCAGCTCCTCACGCCAAAATTCATTAAATTTCATTCTTTGTAGCCATAGACTATAATTATTTTGTTTTTCTAGTTACCTTGTCTTCTGAGTCTTCCTCTTTAAAATGTATGGATCTTCCTGACTACAAGGCCAGCCGCCTTTCCACTATTCACCACCTTTCAGAAACTTGACTATTAGAAAATTACTTCCTCCATACCCAAATTTTCTGTTTGTCTTTCATCCATCCATCTTACCACAAAGTAACATCAGTAGACATAAGGGTAGAGTAGTAGTCATTCTGATTTCAATCAACATTAGAGCCTTAGTCATTAAGTTACATGGTCCATATAACAAAAACATATTTCTCTTATTTTTAGTTTAGCTTTTCAAGAACACCATTTTGATACCATCTTATAATTCCCATCACATCCTTTTGGAAGCTGATGGGGTTTAAATCCAAAATATCATTAAATCATGTAACACAAGAAGGAATTCACTGTTCTCGGAGACTATATTTTGTAACTAGCACAGAGCTGCAGATGACATGACAAAGGGCATGCTGAATTCTTAGGCAAGGTTTCTCTCTGACAATCGAAAATAGAGTTTTTTGTTCTAAATATTTTCAATTTTTACTTTATAGTAGGTATTATATGTTTTAAAGGATTTAAAACTTTTTTCCATTTCAGATGAACATGACAAACTAACAAATTAATAGCATGCCATACAGGACTGTCCTGATCCATCAAGTAAGCTCCGTGGCCTTCACTGATGGCCTTCCTGTACTCCTTATGAGCTTCTTCCTTCTCCTTGACCTGCAAAAGAGCATTTTAAAATGTCATGACATAGATGGTGACTTCATTATTTTGTACAGTAGAGCTAACTATTCAAACTCAAATCCTAGAAATGTTCATTTCAGAAATGAAAAAAGAGTCTGAAATGAATATAAACCTGAAAAGTAGCCAATGTGTCAAATCACCTCTCAGAAACCCATTCTACCAGATAAATAAAAAAGGGTGTGCCTGCAGAGAGAGCAGAAC
Organism: Vombatus ursinus; assembly: GCF_900497805.2. Taxonomy (NCBI): domain Eukaryota; kingdom Metazoa; phylum Chordata; class Mammalia; order Diprotodontia; family Vombatidae; genus Vombatus; species Vombatus ursinus. The sequence goes on from NW_020954591.1 coordinate 21,733,675, forward strand.
AAGTGAGTGTAATTCATTCATTCCTCTTTACCTCTCCTACTATATGCTTGCCATTGATGAAAGCTTCAAATCCACACACAGCTGCTTTGTCGTCCAAGGGAAAGACATACTTTGTTTCAATAGGCAGATGACTCTTATTGGTATATGCTTGGAAAACAATGATCTGGAAATAGAACAAGATCCACTTTGTTAATGAAATGCTTTCAAAAACTATTTTTGTGAAAAGTGGCCAACACAAGCTGCATATTTTGGGTTTAGACTACAGGTGTTAGTTCTGCTATGTGCCTTAGTTTTCTCACGGGCCCTACAGACTGAGGGTTGAGACATGTGTAATGCAGATCCTGAATCACACATAAACGTGCAGTCTGCTCTAACTATAAGCAGGTGGTGCTTACCTGACAGGGGCGTGTCTTATCCCCATAGAGCTAATACAATGATAATAACAATTTTGATAGAACTTTACAATTTATTTTTTAAGAAGCATGATAGTGGGGGAAAGTATTTTGTATAAATGAGAAGATCCTTAAAAATGAATTGAACTCAGAGTAAATGTAAAACCAACAAAGATCTAGAGAACAGATAATGAATCATACCTTCATGACAGAGAAGTGGTAGACTACTAGGTCAGAATATTGTATACATTGTCAAATATAGTTACTGAATCAAATGTGTCTGCTTAATGTTTTGTTTCATTTTTGAGTCTGGGTCTATCTTGCCCAGGCTGCAAGTGCAGTGGCCTCTGATCGTCCTGACCCAACTGCTGGTCAACAGGGAAGCTTCACCTTGTTGTCTTGCTGACTTGAGTTAGTTCTATCCTCTTATGGCAGGTTGGTGCTCTCCCTATCACCACCACATTGGTGATGGACTTAGTACAGACACATGATTGACTTTAACTCTATTGCAGCTAAGAACTCCTGAACTCAAGTGATTCACTGGCCTCAGGATCCTCAGTAGCAGGGATTATAGGTGTACACCAACCATGCTTAGTTTAATTGATTTTCTTTGTCACAAGGCAGGGTTAAATATAGAGGGGGTTGGGGGGTTAGAAATGACAGTGAAGACTAAAGATGTTAACAAAACTTTTTTCTTCTTTCTTTTCTTTTCTTTTTTTTTTAAGAAAAAGTATTGTGGGGGCAGCTAGGTGGCACAGTGGATAGAGCACTGGCCCTGGAGTTAGAAAGACCTGAGTTCATATCTGACCTCAGACAGTTGACACTTACTAGCTGTGTGACCTTAGGCAAGTCACTTAACCCCAAATGCCTCACAAAAAAAAAGTATTGTAAAGGAAAGCCAGAACTCTAGACCTAGCCCTGCCACTTGCTAGAATTGGTGTGAACCGGTCAAGTCAATTCACATATCTGAGGATCAGATTCCTCATACATGAAATAATAGGGTTAGACTAGATGAGCTTTAAGGATCCATCTAACTTGAAATCCTATCATCCTATATATACTTTATATACATTTTATACTTTATATGGCATATATACATCCTAAATCCTATATATACTTTCATCATAATTTGAAGGGTCTACTTACTACTAATGATGAACCTATAATTGCTACCTATTTCTCAAGGCAGTTTTTAAGCTTTAACCACAGTCATAGAAATATATATATATATATATATATATATATGTGTGTGTGTGTGTGTGTATATGTATATATATATATGTATTTAAAACAGGGAAATTCCAAGCATTAAAATTGGAATTATCTAAGTGTACATATATGTGTGTACATGCATTGAATATATGACAAATGATAAAGAGGAAAATTTTATATTGTTTTACAGTTAAAATATCTCCATTAAGGGGAAATAAAGCATTAAAATATAATTATTAGCCATAACAAAAAAGGATAACACAAGTGAGCTTTAAAATAAACAAGGGAGAAATTACAATAAAATTTGTATTTCTTATCCATATTGCTCATAATCTAGTTACTGTAGAAACAAACAATAATTTTTTTTTACTGGATCTGTGATTTCACTGGGGGGACTCCAAGGGAAGAAACTCCCTCTACTGAAAACAAATAATACTAACTTGAAATTTTTTAAAATCAGCAATTTCATAAAAATACCTGAAGCCCAATTGAATTACGTAGTACAGTTAAATACCCTCCATGGAACTCTAGAAGGTAGAATTATAGGGTTCCTCAGAATACAGTTTGAAAAACCCTGGCCTAAAGCATCAAGTACCAAGATATGTGAGGAGATGATAAGAGCACATCTAGCTATCATTAAGGGGTTCAAGTCACCAGGTCTGTACAAACTACATTAAGAGTACTAAAAGAACAGGGGGATGTCATAGCTGAACTCTTCATCCTTGATCCTTGAAAACTTATGAGGGTCAAGGAATATAAAAAGGAAATTTCCCCTATCCTTTTGTCTTTTTTAATAGCATTTATTTTTTCTAAATACATGTAAAGACAATTTTAACATTCATTTAAAAATTTTGAGTTCTAGATTTTCTCCTTTCCTCTCTCATTTTCCCCCTCCCTAAGATGGTAAGCAATTTGATATAGGTCATATATGTGCAATCACGTAAAACGTATTTCCTTATTAGTCATGTTGTGAAAGAAAAAACAAACCAAAATGAAAAAACTCACCAAAAAAGTGAAAATAGTATGTTTGTTCTGCATTCAAACTCTATCAGTTCTTTCTCTGGATGTAAATAGCAATTTTTCTCATGAGACTTCTGGAATTATTTTAGATCATTGTATTGCTGGGAATAGCTAAGTCATTCGTAGATGGTCATTGTATAATGTTGCTGTTACTGTGTACAATGCTCTCCTGGTTCTGTTCACTTCACTTTGCATCAGTTCATGTAAGTCTTTCCAGGTTTTTCTGAAAGCATCCTGCAAGTCATTTTTTATCACAACAGTATTCCATTACATTCATATGCCACAACTTGTTCAGCCATTCCCCAATTGATGGCATCTCCTCAATTTCCAATTCTTTGCCACCACACAAAGAGCTGCTATACATGTTTTTGTTAAAACAGGTCTATTTATCTTTTTAAAAAATCTCTTTGGGACATATATCTAGTAGTGGTATTACTGCATCAAAGGGTACACACAGTTTTGGTTGCCCCATGGGCACAGTTCCAAATTGCTCTCCAAAATAGTTGGATCACTTCACAACTCTACCAACAGTGCATTAGTGTCCCAATTTTCCCCTCCAATGTTTACATTTTCCTTTTCTGTCATGTGGGCCAATCTGATAGGTGAGTTGCTACCTCAGAGTTGTTTTAATTTACATTTCTCTAATTAATAGTGATTTGGAGCATTTTTTCATATGACTATAGATAGCTTTGTTTTCTTCATCTGAAAACTGCCTGTTCATATTCTTTGAGAAAAGGAAGTTTTAAAAAGAAGAAATATAAACCATCAACAACCATATTAAAGAGTGCTCTAAATCTCTAACAATAAGAGAACTGCACATTAAAACAACTCTGAAGTTCTCTATTTCATATACATCTGATGGGGAAAGATGACAAGAGACAAGAGTGGCAAATACTGGAGAAGCTGTGGGAAGACAGCCACACTAATGCACTGTGGGAGGAAATTTATCCAACCATTCTGGAAAAGCACTTGGAATTTTATAAAAAAAAAAGTCATTAAATGTGTCCTCTAACTCAATGATACCACTAAGTGTTGTTATGTAGTTGTTTTCAGTCACGCCTCACTCTTTATGGCGCCTTTTGGATTTTTCTTGGCAAAGATACTGAGGTGTTTTGCCCTTTCCTTCTCCAGCTCATTTTACAGATGAAGAAACTGAGGCAAACAGTGCTAAATGACTTGCCCAGGGTGACACAGCTAGAAAGGTCTGAGGGCGGATTTGAACTCAGGTCTTCCAGATTCCTGGCCCAGCATTCTATCTGTTATGCCACCTAGCTGCCCTGATACCACTAATATGCATATATAAAACAAAGAAATTAAATATGGGGCGAAAGAACCACACACATAAAAATATTTATAGAAGAATTTTCTGTAGTAGCAAAGAAGTGAAAGGAAAGCAGGGACTGTCTTTTCCCTTTCTCTGTATCTCTAGCACTTAGCATAGTGCCTGGCACATAGTAGGTGCTTAATAAATATTTATTGACTGACTTACTGAAAGTATATGCCCATTGATTTGATCCATGAAATGGATGAACAAATTGTGGCATATGAATGTAATAGAATATAACTGTGCTGTATGCTATGATGAGTATTAAGAATTTAGAGAAACTTGGGAATACTTGTGTGAATTGATACAAAGTGAAGTAAAATCAGAGCTAGAACAATTTACCCAATGACCACAATAAGGTCAAGTAAAATCATATTGAAGACTTCAGAACTCTGATCATTGCAGTGACTTTTCAGTACTCCAGAGGACTGATGGTAAAATACATCTCCTGCCTTTTGGCAGAGAAGTGATGAACTATAGGTCTGGAAAGGGGATACATTTCAAGACTTGGCCAACATGTTGATTTGTTTTGCTTGACCATACTTATCTATTACAAGGAAGGGTTCATTTAGCAAATGAGGGAGTCATTGAGGCATGACAGGGATGGCTGAAAAAAAAAGAAAGGGACATTAGTAAAAGCTTTTTTTTTGAGGCAATCAGGGTAAAAAACTTTTTTTAAGAAAAGAAAGACTCATGGGGAAATGAGAAAAAAAACCATTCTAGCTATAATTTATGATGAAAGGCATCACAGGACTCACTTGAGATAAGAAAACATGACCCTGATTTTCCAAAAGAGAAAAAATCTGGAGGGCTCCAAACAAAGACAACCTGTTTCACTATCTAGTCCACAGTTAGCCCTACTAAGAATAGCCACAGTTAGCCCTACTTTCAGTAAATCTACATTCGGAGCACTCATGGTTGCTTTTCTTGATATTTACCTTCATACTGCACTCACACAAAAAAGGACTTACCCTTGACCTATATTTTATGGATCTGCTTTGCCAACCAACCACTCACAACTGGGTTTAATGTAATTGTCCTGCTTTGTGTACTTCTTATGCATGTGTCTTCATGCTACTGTGTCCTTGATTGAAAGGTCAAAAGGTCAGGAACTACAGCCGTGTGGTCCTCTTAACTTGTCACTTGATGTTTTTTTTTTATAATGGTAGAAAAAGGTACTTTTACTAGGACAGAAACTATCAATCCGATGATATAGCAAGGCTGCTTGAAAAGGAGTTTGGTATCTCAGTGCTTTTCATTTCAGAATAAGACTCATGACCTTGGCAGAGGCCATGAAATTAACAAGATACAAATATTGATCTCATTCCAAGAAGAAATATCTCTAGCTCACAGTAAAAATGCACTGGGAAAGCACAAAGTCACATTACTATAGAGCTTCTGTTTGTAGGTCAAGGGTAGTCTGTGGGCTGGAAGCCTAGCCATAAATCCAACTAAAAGGTTTTTTGTTTCGTTCTAAAGTGTGAGTAATCTTCTCTCCTGAAGTCCCTTTTCCAATGCCTCTTTAGGACATGGAGGTGACCCTGGGCTCTTGAAGGCAATAACAGCAGAGCACAGATACTAGCAGGTCCTTCCATGCTGGAAAACCTTTGAGTCTAGCAAGAGTCTAGGTGTTTGACACCTGACGTCAAGTCTAGGTAAGTTTAGAAAGACACATTCCTAGGTTGGTTACTAGGCCATGAATTTTTCAACATAACACCTCTCAAAAGATCACATATTAAGTTATAGAGGGGCTGTAATCTGTATCAATAGTGGCAATACCTACAACAAAAACCTAGTTACCTGAAACACTGAAATATGAGTAATTTAGGGGCAAATTTCTCCACAGCAGGTCTCATCATATTACAACATGATATGAAATGTAAGTAACTACCTCTCTGATGATAACTGATCATCAACTAGATAATGTAAAATGGTGTGAGTGTCACGAGCTGTTAGTTCCCTGCTTCTTGACTATACAAAACAAACCCCTCCCCTCACATACTTTGAATATGTGTTAGAATGTAACAGTAATTTAAGTAGATATAATATACTTAGGTTTCAATAAAGCACTTAAAAAGTATCTTACACTACTCTTATGGATCATATGGAAAAATGAGGGCTGGATGACAGTACTGTTAGACTCAGAAATGGCTCAGTAATTGAACTAAAAGTCTAGTCATTAATAGGTTGATGTCAACCTGGAGGGAGGTCTCTAGGATATGCGTGATCCAGGGAAGCTCAATATTTCTGCCAATGACTTGGATGAAGCAATAGAAGGCACATTTATCATATTTGTAGGTGTCACAAAGCTAGTAGGGGTAGCTAACATGGTGGATGACAAGATTCAAAAAACTCCTTAGACACTAGAATGACAGGCCAAAACAAACAAATAAAATTCAGTAAGTACAAATGTGAAGACCTACATCTTTATTTCTTTTCTAGTTACATGAAGAACAATTTTTACATTTTTTTTAAATTTGAGTTCCAAATTCTCTCTCACATTCCTCTCCCCATCTCATTGAGAAGGCAAACAATTTGATATAGGTTATACAGATGCAATCATGAAAAAGTTTCCATATTAGTTATGTTGTGAAAGAAAACACAGACTAAAACAAAACAAACCCCAAGAATCATAAAGAAAGTAAAAAAAAAAGGTATGCTTCAATCTGCATTCAGATTCCATTAGTTCTTTCTCTGGAGGTAGATAGCATTTTTCATCCTAAGTACTTCGGAATTACTGTATTGCTGAGAATAGCTAAGTCATTCATGGTTTATCATCGTACAATATTATTGTTATTGTGTACGATGCTGTCCTGGTTCTGCTTACTTCACTTTGCATTGGTTCATGTAAGTCTTCCCATGTTTTTCTCAACGCATCCCGCTAGTCATTTTTTATAGCACAATAGTATTCCATCACAATCATATACCACAACTTGTTCAGCCATTCCCCAATTGATGGGCATCCCCTCAATTTCCAATTCTTTGCTACCACAAAAGGAGCTACTATAAATATGTACACACAGGTCCTTTTCCTTTTTAAAAATCTCTTTGTGATATGGACCTCATAGTGGTATTGCTGGGTAGACATATTTTGATTTCCCTTTGGGCACAGTTCCAAATAGCTCTCCAGAATGGCTGAATCAGTTCACAACTCCACCAACAGTGCAAAAGTGTCCCAATTTTCCCATATCCCTCCAATATTTGTCATTTTCTTTTTCTGTTATATTAGTCAATCTGAGAGGTATGAGGTCAGAGTTTTTTTTAACTTCCATTTCTCTAATCAATAATGATTGAGAACATTTTTCATATGACTACAAAGAGTTTTGATTTCTTTCTTTGAAAACTGCCTATTCATATCCTTTGACCATATATATCAATTGGGGAATGGCTCTTATTTTTATAATGACTCAGTTCTCTATATATGTTTGAGAAATGAGGCCTTTATCAGAGAAACTTGCTGTAAAATTTTTTCTCCCATTTTTCTGCTTTCCTTCTAATCTTGGCTACATTGGTTTTGTTTGTGCAAAACCTTTTTAATTAAATGCAATCAAAATTATTCATTTTATATCCTCTAATGCTCTTTATCTCTTGTTTGGTTATAAATTGTCCATAGATCTGACAGGTAAACTACTCCATGCCACACTTCATATCTAAGTCATATAATCCACTCTGCTATCCATTTCCATTTTATAGGTAAGTTCAACCCATTTACATTCACAGTTCTGATTTCTGTGTATTTCCCTTCGTCCTACTCACCCCACCCTGTTTATCCTTCTCTCTCTTTCCTCTCACTCTGTCCATCTTCAAAAATGTTTTGCTTCTGACCACTGCCTCCCCCAATCTGCCCTCCCTTCTGAAATCAGCCCCTCACCTACTATTTCCCTGAAGGTAAGACAGATGTCTAAACCCAAATGAATGTGTATTTTATACTCCCTTTGAGCCAATTCCAATGAGAGTCAGGTTCAAGCATTGCTTACCCACCCCCATCTTCCCTGCCACTGTAAAAGCTCTTTCATACCTCTTATGTGACCTCTCCCTTCCCCCTTCTCCTACTGCATCCTTCTTTCTCACCCCTTAATTTTATTTTTTGGGATATCGTCCCATCATATTCAACTCACAGTCATGCCCACTGTCTAATGATAAAGTTCTTAGGAGTTACAAGTACCATTTTCATATGCAGGGAAGTAAACAGTTTAACCTTATCGAATCCTTTATGATTCTTCTTCATGTTTTAACTTTTTATGTTTCTATTGAATCTTGTATTTGAAAGTCAAATTTTCTATTCAGCTCTGATCTTTTCATCAGGATTGCTTTAAAGTTCTCTATTTCATTAAATATTCATTTTTTCCCCTGAAGGATTCCACTCAGTTTTGCAATGTGGGTGATTCTTGGTTATAATCTTAGCTCCTTTGTCCTCTCAAATATCATAATGCAAGTGCTCTGCTCCATTAATGTAGAAGCTGCTAAATCTTGTGCTATCCTGATTGCAGCTCCAGGATATTTGAATTATTTCTTTCTGGCTGCCTGCAGTATTTTGTCCTTGATCTGGGAGCTCTGGAATTTGGATATAACATTCCTTGGAGTTTTCATTTTGGGATCTCTTTCAGGAAGTGATAGGTAGGTTCTTTCAATTTCTATTTTACCTTCTGATTCTAGAATATAAGGGCAATTTTCCTTGATAATTTCTTGAAAGATGATATCTAGCCTCTTTTTTTGATCATGGCTTTCAGATGGTCCAATAATTCTTAAATTTTCTCTCCTTAATCTTTTTTCTAAGTAATTTGCTTTTCCAATGAGATATTTCATATTTTCTTCTTTTTTTCATTCTTTTGATTTTATTTTATTGTTTGTTGATGTCTCATAGAGTCGTTAGTTTTCACTTGCCCAATTCTAATTTTGAAGGACTTATTTTCTTTAATGAGCTTTTGAATTTCCTTTTCCATTTGGCCAATTCTACTTTAAAGTAGTTCTTCTCTTCAGTAAATTTTTGTACATCTTTTTCCATTTGGCCTATTCTGTTTATAAGGTGTTTTTTTTTCAGCATTTTTTTGTACCTCCTTTACCAAGGTATTGACTTTTTTCTCATGATTTTCTTGCATCACTCTCATTTCTTTTCCCCAATTTTTCTTCTGTCTCTTTTATTTGATTTTCAAAATCCTTCTTGATCTCTTCCAGGAATTCTTTTTGGGCCTGAGACAAATTCACTTTTTTTGGGGGGGGGGGAGCTTTGCATGTAGCTGTTGTGACATTGCTGTCCTTCTACGCTTGTGTTTTGATATTCTCTGTCACTATAGTAACTTTCTAAGGTCAGGTTTTTGTTTGTTTATTTGTTTGCTCATTTTCCCAGACTATTTCTTGACTTTTAACTTAATGTTGAAGTTGAGATCTTATCCCAGGGTAGAGGGAGCACTGTCCCAACCTTCAGATCTCATGTGCTGGTGTTTTCAGATCTAGGTCTGGAGGGTCTGTAAGTTTTTGGTTCTTCCAAGGTAGTATGATCTAAGGAGACATGTGGTCACTCTCTCCTGGCCTATGCTCTGGTGTGTGAGCAACCACAAGCACTTTTTTCTGCCCTGGAACTGTGTCCTGACTCCTTCTAGTGCTCCTCCTTGCCCTGGCATTGTGACCTGGAACTGTGTATGGGCAATGAAACAGAGTCCTGTTCTAAGTGCCAGCAAAGAATCCCCTGTAATCTGCTTCTGAACAGCTGTCCAACCCCCTTACCGTCTATGGGCTAAGAGCACTGATTCAGTTGCCTCCAAGGCCTGCTGTTGGCTTGTAGGGGAGTGGCCTGAACTAGCATGGCCTGTTTTGGATTGTGTTCCACTCTCACCCTGCTGAGACAGACCTTTCCTGCTAGCTAACCTTCTAAGTTGTCTTGGGCTGGAAAATTGTTTCACCTTGTCCTTTTGTTGGTTCTAACACTTCAGAATTCATTTTGAGGCATTATTTCAATGGTGTTTGGAAGGTAATTTGCAAGAGCTCAGGTGGGTCCCTGGTTTTAGTCTGCCATCTTGGCTCTACCCCAACCAACATCTTTATTCAAAAGAATGGTCTTCACAATTAAAGAACTATGTAGGCAGGACTAGATAACATTCACGTGAAAAGGATTTGTTGTTGTTCAGTTGTTTCAGTTGGTCAGATTCTTCATGACCCTTTTTGGGGTTTTCTTGCCAAAGATAGTAAAGTGGTTTTCCATTTCCTTCTCTGGTTCATTTTACAGATGAGGAAACTGAGGTAAATAGGGTTAAGTGACTTGCCCACGGTCACACAGCTAGTAAGTGCCTAAGGTCAGATTTGAACTCAGGAAGATTAGTCTTCCTGACTCCAGGCCTGGAACTCTATCCACTGCATTACTTAGCTGTCCATGAAAAGGATTAGAGAATTTAAACAGACTATAAATTCACTATGATTCAAATGGTTAATATGACAGCAAAAAAACTTAATGTGATTTTAGGTTTTTTTAAGAAAGTCAGAGTATGCAGGGCTAGGCAATAATCTCATTGTATTTCTGCCCTGATCAGACCCCATCTGGAACATGAAGCTCAGTTATAGACACCACATTTTAGGCGGATGTAGACAAACTGAAGTACGCCTACCAGAGGCCAAACGGGGTTGTGGTAGGATTGGAAAGATCACATCATAGAAGAACTTGTTGAAGGAAAAGTGGAAGTCTAGCCTGGAAAAGAGACTTAGAGGCTAATAATACTAATAATAGTCTTCAGGTGTCTGAAGGGCTTTCAAGTAGAAGACATTTAAACTTGTTCTGCTTGGCCCCAGTGAACCAAACCAGAGGTGACGGGTGGAAATTGCAGAGAGAAAAATTTAGGCTTGATTGAAGAAGAAAGTTCCTAAGATTAGAGCTGCCTAATAGTGAAATGGACTGCCTTAGGAACTGATGGGTTTCCTCTTACTGGAGGTCTTCAAGTAAAAGCTGGATAATCACTTGTCACTGATGGAATAGAGGGGTTTCATGGTGAGGCACAGATTAGACTAGATTGCATCTGAGGTCCCCTGGTTCCCTGGTCTCAGAATCTCTGAGATTCTGTGACTATGATTGTGTGATCCTAAGTCTCTTATTTTCATAATGGATTTTTAAATTTATAATGCAATCAGGCAGTTGGTGTCAGGATCCAATGATGTATCACTATAGAAAGATTAATTTACTTTTGGAAAAGTAAGAATTTCAAAGCGATCACAAAAATGCAATAAAATTCAGAGGATCTGGAATCTTATTGCTGCATTATTTGAGTACAGTTCTTTAATAAATACAGTACAACAATATAAACCATACCTGGGCTATGAAGTCCATTATTCTTCCCTTGATATGAATCTCTTCGAGAGGGATTTGAATCCCAGAGAGATCCTGAAGGCCAGCTTTTATGTTGACAAAAGGGTCAGTATCTGGTAACACATAATCTAAATAGTAACAATTTAATTGTTAGGTTTTTTTAAAGTATCTTTTCTTAGTATAATTTTTTAGTTACCTTACCTATCGATACTTTTCCTTAACCTAACACACTTATATTTCATGGCAAATGCAAAAATAGTCATTTATTTCAAATAGCGAAGGATGAAGTTTAAATAAATAAAATTTTCAGACAGCAAAGAGTTGGCAGTATTTGGAAAAATATTTTTTTCTTTAAAATTTTAAGAATCTTTTCCCCCTTCTCTTCTCTCAATGTTCTTTTCAGCATTTTCTTTTTTTTTAATTGAATTCCAAGTATACTTCTTGAATAATTAAATTTACTCTTTAGTATACCACTAGGATTTGTAACATTCACTATTAAATTCAAGAACACTCTTTGGTTGCTTACAAATCTGATAACTCATAAGCTATCATATGAGTTCTATGATATAAATATTTGATTTTTTTCTTTTTAAAGATATTTAAAAATTTTATTACATGTTTATTTTTAATACTCTTTTTAAATTTTGAGTTCTAAATTCTCTTCCTTCTTCCCACACCCTCCCCTGCCCACTGAGGAAGAAAGCAAAATGACATCAGTTATGCATGTGAAATCATATAAAACATTTCCATATTAGCCGTATTTCAAAAAATAAAAACAAGAAAAACAGAGAAAATCATACTTCAAGTTGCACTCAGAGTCTATCAATTATCTCTCTCTGGAGGTGCATGGCATTTTTTTCATCATGAATCTTTTGGAATTGTTTTGGATCATTGTACTAATCAGAGTTGCCAACTCTTTCACAGTTGATCATCATTACAACATCACTGTTACTGTGCACAATGATTTCCTGATTCTTCTCACTTTACTTTGCATTAGTTCATATAGATCTTGCCATATTTTTCTGAAACCACCCCCCTTATCATTTCCCACGGCACAAAAGTACTCCATCACAATTATATGCCAGTTATTTAGCCATTTCCCAAATGATAAGCATCCTCTTGATTTCCAATTCTTCGCCACCACAAAAAGAGCTGATACAAATATTTTTGTACATATAAGTCCTTTTCCTTTTTCTTTTATCTCATTGAGGTAGAGATCTAGTAGTGGTATTTCTGGGTCAAAGGGTATCACAGTTTTATAGTACTTTGGGCCTAGTTCCAAATTGTTCTCCAGAATGGGTGGACCAGCTCTTTGCTCTACCAATGGTTCATTAGTGTACCTATTTTTCCCTCAATCCCTCCATCATTTGTCTTTTCTGATAGGTGTGAGGTAATATCTCAGAGTTGTTTTAATATGCTTTTCTGTAATCAATAGTGATTTAGAATTTTTTCATATGACTACAGACAGCTTTGATTTCTTCTTCTGAAAACTGTTTATATCCTTTGACCATTTATCAATTGGGCAATGTATTTTTTATTTTTATTTTTGAAATTTTGAAATTTTGATTTTTAAAATTTGACTCAGTTCTATACTCAGTATATATTGAGAAATGAGGCTTTTATCAGAGAAACTTGTGCTAATAACATTTTCAGGGGGAAGTAGAGCCAAGATATTAGAGAAAAAGCAGCGACTTGCCTAAGCGCTCTCCAAAACCCCTCCGAAAACCATTAAATAATTCCATAAAACAATTCCTAGGGCAGCAGAAACTCACAAAAGGGTGGAGTGACATGATTTTCTGGCCAAAGACAACTTATAAGATCAGGAGGAAAGGTCTGTCACACCTGGGTAAGAGTGGAACATAGCTCAGCATGGGCTGTGCCAGCACAGACCCAGCCCAAGCAAAAAGGCCTGGAGCAGGCCTTTGGAGCCATTGCATCTGCAGTGGCAGCAGCTGCTTCCTCAACCCACAGATGGTAAGGGGCTGGAACAACTGATCAGAAGGTGATTACAGGGGTCTCTCTGCTAGCACTGAGGCAGGACTTTGTTGCTTTGCCCATACTCAGACCTGGGTCACAATCCTAGGTGGCAGTCCCAGGACAAAGAGGAGCACTAGCACAACCCAGCTTGTGGCCACAGTGGAGTGGGGACCCTTGTCACAATTCTAGGGCAGAAAAGAGTGCTTGTGGTCGCTCACAGACCTGAGTACAGGCCAGAAAAATAGTAAACACATCTCTCCTTAGATCTTACCACCTTTGAAGAATGGAAAACTTAAAGGTCCCTAGAAGTATCTCTAAAAACAACTGCACAAAACCCCCGAAGCTTAGGACAATGTACCCTCCACCCTGGAAGCAGAGCTTTACTTTAACAAAGAGTAAAAAGTCAAGAAATAGGGGGCAGCTACGTGGCGCAGTGGATAGAGCACCGGCCCTGAAGTCAGGAAAACCTGAGTTCAAATCCAGCCTCAGACACATAACACTCACTAGCTGTGTGACCCTGGGCAAGTCACTTAACCCCATTGCCCAGCCAAAACCTCCCCCCAAAAAGTCAAGAAATAGGCTGAGAAAATGAGCAAACAACAGAAAAGATTCAGACCACTGAAAGTTACTATGGTGACAAGGAAGATTAAAACTCACACTCACAAGAAGATAACAAAGTCAAAGCTCCTATATCCAAAGTCTCCAGGAAAAATATGAATTGTTCTCAGACCATGGAAGAGCTCAAAAAAGGATTTTGAAAATCAAGTAAGAGAGGTAGATGAAAAATTGGAAAGAGAAATAAGAGTGATGCAAGAAAATCATGAAAAACAAGTCAACAGCTTGGTAAAGGAGGCACAAAAAAATACTGAAGAAAATAACATCTAAAAAAACAGACTAGGCCAAATGGTAAAAGAGATACAAAAAGCCAATGAGGAGAAGAATGCCTTGAAAAGCAGAATTGGCCAAATGGAAAAAGAGGCACAAAAATTCACTGAAGAAAAAACTCCTTAAAAAGTAGAATTGGTCAAATGGAAAAGGAGGTAGAAAAGCTCACTGAAGAAAGTAATTTCTTAAAAATTAGAACTGAGCAAATGGAACCTAATGACTTTATGAGAAATTAAGAACAATAAGACAAGACCAAAAAAATGAAAAAAATAGAAGACATGTGAAGTATCTCATTGGAAAAAATAACTGACCTGGAAAATAGATCCAAGACAGCAATTTAAAAATTATTTGACTACCCATGATTAAAGAAAAAAAAAACCTAGACATCATCTTTCAAGAAATTATCAAGGAAAATTGCTCTGATATTCTAGAACTGAAAGGTAAAATAGAAATTGAAAGAATCCACCAATCACCTCCTGAAAGAGATCTCAAAATAAAAACTCTCAGGAATGTTATAGCCAAATTCTAGAGCTCCCAGGTCAAGGAGAAAATATTACAAGCAGCCAGAAAATAACAATTCAAATATCATGGAGCCACAGTCAGAGTAACACAAGATTTAACAGCTTCTACATTAAAGGATCATGGTCTTGCAATATAATATTCTGAAAGGCAAAGGAGCTAGGATTACAACCAAGAATCACCTACCCAGCAAAACTGAGTATAATTCTTTAGAGGAAAAAAATAAACATTCAAAGAAACAGAGGACTTTCAAGCATTCTTGATGAAAAGACCAGAGCTGAGCAGAAAATTTGACTTTCAAATACAAGACTCAAGAGAAGCATAAAAAGGTAAACAGGAAAGGCAAATCATAAGGGACTTAATAAGATTAAACTGTTTAATCCTACATGGGAAGATGATACTTGCAACTCATAAGAACTTTCTCATTATTAGGACAGTTAGAAAGAATATATATAGACAGAGGGCACAGATGTGAGTTGAATATGAAGGGATGATATCTGAAAAAAATAAAATTAAGGAGAGAGGAATGCACTGGGTGAAACAGGAAGGGAAAGGTAGAATGGGGTAAATTATCTCATACAAAACAGGCAAGAAAAAGCTTTTACAGTGGAGGGAAAGATGGGCGAGAGGAGGAGGAGTGAGTGAACCTTACTCTCGTCAGAATTGATTCAAAGAAGGAATAACATACATACTCAATTGGGTATAGAAATCTATCTTACCCTACAGGAAAGTAGGAGGGAAGGGGAATAAGAAAATGTTAAGATTGGTATGATTCAGTTTCTCCAGCAATACTTACTTTTTGGTCTTTGGACAAAGATCTCACTTCTAAAGTCCCAATAATTAAGGCTTATAGACAATCAGAAAAACTATGATTCTTAACATCCCTCTTCCCCATTTTTCAACATTCTGCCACTCTCTCTGTAGAAGGGGAAAGAGGTCATATAAAGATGAAGGCCATTTTATACTTTTCTTTGTTTTATGGTATGCTATTGTCCAAGAAATTCATCACCAAGTGGCCAACCTACTAGTGTTCAACGTCTCACCAGACAGTCTTTCACTAAGACTATATATACTCAAAGTCTTTCCACCATGGTAGAGTAGCTGGAGCTTGCACTTCATTGCCCTAGGTCCTGAGACTCTGGGTTACTTTCACCCAACTAGGAGACTTTGGAGCAAGATTTTGTCCTATAAATATTACCAAACATAGGCACTTGGTAAATGTGTTTTTAAAAAGTGAATGAATTAATTAAATTAGAAACTCTTACCTTTAAGTTGTGAATGATCATTTAAAAACTCAGGTCTATTTTCCTCCCACTCAGTATCAACACAAGGACAAAAGTCCTTTACTTGGTCTCCACGCACACAAAAGTTAACAAGGTATTTCATTTTAACCTGACTGGTTTTGTATACAACAAATTCATCATCCTAGGACAAGTAAAATGAAATCCTTAATAAATTGGTGGAAAAAGTTACAGAAGTAGATGTTTCCAAAAAATATATATATATTTACAAGCTGATTTAGAATTTGATGTTAATACAACCCACCTATGATGATGTGGATTTCATGACTGTGTAATTGATAGAAATAATTTGAGGACAGAGAGGTAAGGTAATATGAAAAATCCTTTTTATAAACTCTATCTTTCCAATCTTGTATTACACTCCCTTCCAAGTGGTGTGGAGGAGTGGATAGAGAGTGGATCTTGAAGTCAGGAAGAGTGGGGATCCAATCCTGCCTCTGATATGCATCCTGGCAGCCCCTAGACAATTTTCTAGAATATAAATTGAAGTTACACTGATTTTTCCCCTCTTTTACTTTTTAAATATTTTTTCTTTCAAAAATACTATTTGTTATATAGGATGGCTTTTTGGGAAGGAGAGAAAAAGAGACACTGGGGGAAATTATGATGATACAATAAAATGCATCAATAAAAAGTTATTAAAGGGGCAGCTAGGTGGCGCAATGGATAGAGCACTGGCCCTGGAGTCAGGAGAACCTGAGTTCAAACCTGGCCTCAGC
Source organism: Vombatus ursinus (assembly GCF_900497805.2). Taxonomy (NCBI): domain Eukaryota; kingdom Metazoa; phylum Chordata; class Mammalia; order Diprotodontia; family Vombatidae; genus Vombatus; species Vombatus ursinus. Next base: position 21,750,315 of record NW_020954591.1, read on the forward strand.
CACATAATACTTACTAGCTGTGTGACCCTGGGCAAGTCACGTAAACCCAATTGCTTCACCAAAAATAAATAAATAAATAAAGTCATTTTTACAAAAAAGAGAAGTTGCAGAGAAAGTGTTGGCCTATATTGGAAGATGGAGTTTCCTTACCTGGGAATTTCATATACAGATGAAATCACAGGTCTAGTCCCTATCCCTATCTCACTACCCTTTATTTTGTATTTCAGCCAAATAATTACTTCCTGCCCCCTAAATACACAACGTATTCTTGTGTCTCCATGGCTTTGCTTGCAGAATTCCTTTTTCCTAGAATCCTCTCCCCATTTCACCTGTTGAATTCCTACCTATCCTTTAAAGCCCAACTCCTTAAAGAAGCCTCCTCTGATCCCTCAATCAATAATGTCCTTCCCTCTCAGATCTTACATAGCACACTTTTGTGTGCCTTTAATGCACTTGCCATAAAGTAGCATATATTCTAGTTATGTCTATCAACCTGCAAGGCAGCATCGTGCAATGGAGAGAGTTCTGGATTTGTAGTGAAGAGTCCAGGTTCAAATCCCCATTCTACCACAAACTTGCAGGGTCACTGAGCAAATTACTTACCTTTTCTAGAACTTAGTTCCCTCAATTATAAAATAGAGGTGAGGGGACTGCTGGACTATATAACTTCTGAGTTGCCTTACAGTTCTAAATCCATTTTCTACTAGTTCTACCAGCTCCTTGAGGGCAGAGACCATGTCTGATCTAAATTTTTCATCTGGTCCAGGGCCTACCACAGTATTCTTTTGTCATGAACATTTAATATACATTTGTTGTATTGTACTCATTTAAACATCAACATATTTGATTCAAGGGATTAGAATAACTAAAGACTCTTCTTTTAATATTCAATATATCACCTGATTGCATCAATATATAAATACCTCGAAGTCTGAGATGATGTGTTCTGTTCTCCGAATTCCATGCACACTGTCGTAACTTGGTGGTGGCTCAGTTAATGAGAAATCTCTCTTGTACAAATTCATACAGGATCCAAGGGCGACATCACAAACAACCAGGAATCTAGTGCCATTTGTTTTATTTGATGTTGAATACTTAATGCTTGCACTATATGTGAAAGAATACATGCCATTATAGCACATTTGTATGATTTTGTTTTTTAAGGACAATATAATAATGTACACATCCTATCAATGGACTTAGTTATATTAGTAAAAAAAATTTATTAAGAATTATGAAATCCAAGCAAATTGCTTTCTTTTTTGGAGGTATATTTACTCTTTATAGCAAAACTAAGGGGTGGGGTTTGAACTCAAAACATATATAATTTTTCAAGAAGCTAGAAAAAAATCCACAAGCACCAGATTACAGAACCTTTTTAAATGACATAAATGAAACAACAGAAGTCTTTGCTATAAATGAACTCAATACATTCATATTTCACTACCAATGTTCACTTTGAAACTACAAAAGTCAATAAATATAGCTCAAAAAAGAAATAGAGGAAAGAAGGTGGCGAAAGTTCATCAGAGATTAGCTTCTTTTCTTGATGAAGATTTATACAATTAATTAAATTTAGTTAATTACAGTTAATTAATTACAATTCCCCATTTCACTAGTTTTTCTTAGAGTCATAAAGGTTACAGTCTCATTGGTAGTTTACCTATAGAAAACTGTTTTAATTATCATTGTAAGAAAAATTGACTTTGCAGAGGTGATTAAATCGGACAACATTCCTTCTCGCCCCAATTGACAACTAATTAGTTTGTATAAAGGCAAATATAAGTAAGAGTATAAAGGAAGAAACACCTTTTCTTTATAGTCTTGTTGTGTATACAATTCACATATAATGGTGAATAACTTTGTAGTAAATCAATGTTACTGAAAGATCAGTTCCCCCAAATTTATGAAAACAAAAGACATAAGCAAAACTTCATAGTCTTTGCTGCTAGGGAGGCAGAGGCTGGTAGATTGAGTTTAACAGTTCTGAGCACAATGGGCTCAAGCTGAAGATTTCCTGTAGTAATGTCAGCACCAGGATGGTGTAAGGGTCTGCCTAAGGAGGGGCAAACTAGTCCAAGTTGGAAAAACTGAGCAGGCAAAAGATACTGTGTTGATCCATGGTAGACTCAAGACTCTGAGAGTCTGGGCCCTTCCATCTGGGGCAAGATAGGGAGACTCAGTATTCCTCCGAACCAACACACACGCACATGTGAGCACATACACACACACACACATACACATACACACACACACACACACACACAAACACACTCCCCAAACAAAAACCAAGAGATTTAACTATAACTATGCTAAAAAAAAAATCAGTCACATACAGTACATTTGTTACTTGGGAGGGAAATTCCACAAACAATACTGAAAAAAAAGTGAAGCATCTAGTGGGTACTCAATTATTCACTGATTATGAGAGTGAAGGAGAAGCATAGTTGAGAATACTGTACTGACCTGAGAGAATCACTGAAGTATATTCCACTACCAAGATTTCCAAAATCTGTTCTTTCTATTCCATGATCTTCAACCAATCTTTTGGGTAATAGCAATCCCCTATAAAAAGAAAGAATGTCATAGTCATGTAGGGGAGAAAATATGTTTCATCTCAGATTCACAACTGTAGTTCATATACACACATAAAAACATAAACCGGGGAATGGGGGTAGCTAGGTGGCCCAGTGGATAGAGCACCGGCCCTGAAGTCAGGAGGACCTGAGTTCAAATCCGGCCTCAGATCAAACACTTGACACTTACATCACTTAACCCCAATTGCCTAAAAAAAAAATAAAAAAAAAAATAAACCAAACAAATCTTAAGATGCATTTCAAGTTAATCAAGGTGGGGAAAGAGGTCAGGGTACTACTTAAATTACAAAATCATATCCCTAGTTGCTCATCACAATAGAATCAATATAATCATTCCATGTTCGGACTACAGTTCTCCCTGCCCTCAGGCTCTTTCTATTTCATTTCCCACAACTTTCATGGTAATTTTCTTCAGGTTTTTTTTTTTTTTAGGCAATTGGAGTTAAGTAACTTGTCCAGGGTCACACAGCTAGTAAGTATCAAATGTTTGGTCTGAGCGGCGTTTGAACTCAGGTCCTCTTGACTTCAGGGCTGGTGCTCTACCCACTGCGTCACCTAGCTGCCCCATAATTTTCTTCAGTTTTAAAAAAAGAATTCCTTTTCTTTTATTATGAACTTTCTGTGTGGCTCACAGAAAACCTATTATCATTCACAGCTTCTAAATTCTTTCAAATTGTTTATGATACAAATGAGAAGGTTATATAAGTCCACATGGCAAAAAAGATAAGAATTCCAAATTGCTAAACTGGTTGAAAAATAAAGCCATTTCCATTCTCTAATAAAAATATTCTTATGGTTTAAAATAAATGGGAATAGAGTGATTAATTTAAATGATCGCAACTACTCAAATGCTCATCTTAATCATATGTATTTATAATATATACACACATATATTTATATGTCAACATATTGATATATCAATGGTATGTCTAATAATTAATATCTTCCTTTATTTTTAAACTTAATTTTTAAAAATACATTTGAGTAACAAAGGTACTGAATTTTTCCTTGGCTGAAAGGTTTTAAAGGAAAGATTGGTTTTCCCATCAGATTTTCTACATGTATAATAATAAATCATTACAGAACTAAGATGAAAATAATTTTTAGGAACAAGTTAAGGGAATTCTTGTTTAAGTATGAAAAACTTTAAAATTGGGGGAAATAAAGATAGATTACCGGGAAAGAATTCCAACAATATTTCTCCCAAGTGTTCCATGTAGTAAGGACTGCACATTGCCAAGCTTGCTTTGAAATTCCACAGTTTCATTAACTCTGCCAATTTGATATACATTTAAGATGTCCACTGGATTCTTCCTGCAAAAATTATGAAAGTAACCTTCAGACTATATTACTAATTCACCAAAAAGACTCAAAAAAAGACTTGAGGGTCAACTCTACACCAAGAGTTATACAAAATAAAAAGGGTTATACAACAGGGGTTACATAAAACAAAATAAAGTTGGGCAAGCGACTTCCTATGAAACTCTATAGGCTGGGTTTGTTTTTATTCTCATTAAATATTGGTCCTTTGATCACAGTGGTTATAGCCATATCGATGTGAGGGCAGACCTGTTTCCTGAAAGTGGGCATCAAAGTGGGCTGTATCTTGTTAAAATTACAATAAGTGTTGATTCTAGCATTTGATGAATATTTTGGACCCATGGGAAAATCTTACAAGAATCATCATTCCCTAAGAAAACTGATTTGCTCTCTTCAAATCACTTAAAACTAAACATTAAGTAAATTCTTGCCTTCTGATGGCCATTAGCACCATAAACTAGTATTGCATTACCACATGAAAATGGGTTTTACTCATGTACTACACAATCCAGAAAACTCAGTCAACTCACATTATTCATAATTCTAAAATACATTTTTTAATTGATTACTAGTGATGACTGCCAGCCACCTCCTGTTTTTCCACTGTTTCCTACCTAACCTAGTTTTCTTGGGATGAAGTTTAGACTTATTGTGCTCTCTGTAGGAAGGTCAAGTGTTATTCTTGAAGCCCTGTGGGAATTTCAAAGACCCATATAGTTGCTATGGCAGCCCTCTTGTGGAGGCTCTGGAGGGGCTAAAGTAGAGAGCAAATGACAAAATGAAGATTAACTACGCGTCAAATCTGTTTAGGCAAAAAATCATCTGTATTATTAAAGACTACCCTGAAGAACCAAAGAAAAGTGATAAAAAGAAATATCCTCTACTGTAATGTTATATCAAATGTCTGAGCACTGATTTATTATGGCATTTAGGAACCTTATACTGAGAAACTGAATAAACAGAAGCATATCCTCTGTTTGTGGTTAGGTAGAGTACATGTAGCAAAAAAGGTCAATACTTTTCCAAAATCTACGTGGTGGCCTCACTAAAACAATCAAAAGTTTCTTGCAAAGATAACTGTAAAGAGGATCATAGGATGGACTTTAGAGACTTTCCCGAGGTCATGTAGGAACCAACATTGGAACCAAACTCCTCTGATCCCAAAATTGAGACCTCTTTCCATTGTACCACAATATGTCTTAAAGGATGACAGGAGACAAAGCACAATACAAAGACAAAGCACAGAGGGTCAGGATTTTTCCAGGTGTGTTTTTGCCAAGTTTACAACTCTAGTTTTTTCATGCCACATTAAAAAGAAAAATAAAATCCAAAGTCAAATCACAGCCCCATACTTTTTCCCGTTTTTAATCTCGATTTTTAAAGGGGTCTCCCTGTGTAATAACAAAGAGATTAGTGAGTTGTAACACACAAGGCTCAAATGCTCTGATTTTTTAAATTTTCAAAGAGATGTAACTACTGCAAAAAAGAAAACTCAAGGTGTAATAATAAGGCAGGAAATCAAACACAGAAGATCAAAGAACCTGTAGATTATCAGGAAAGAAAGAAATCTAATAGCAACAGCAGGCTAAGAGTCAGGATTTTATTGAAGTTACCTGTTAGCAGTTCTGGTAGTATGGCACTTTTTACATGTGTCTGATATACTATTGTGTAATTAATTATACAACTCAAAAAACTAACTCTTTTGCTCACCCATAATTTTTTTGCAATACCTCTTCTTTAACCTTGGAAAACTCTCTAGTGTTCTCATCAACATGCTCAATTTTGCATCTCAGAGCTCGATATTTGGCAAGAGAAGGTGGGTTAGGTCTTGAGAGATTTGCTTCACTGACATTAACCACATCTCTTATGAGCTGTAGAGAGAAATAGTACAAAAACACTAAAATTACCACATATTGAGGTTACTATAATAAATATGTGCATGTCGATATATACATATATACATATATATGTATATATACTTATAGTTCTCTCATTAGGATAAAAAAATACACACAACTTTTTAACAGAAAAACTTTGATAAGTATTAATCTTTCTTGCTGTTGGCATATTAAGGCTTACTCATATAGGACCCTAGGATCATTGATTTAGAGGGGAAAGTGACCTCAGAGAACATTTATTTCAACCCCTTCATTTTAGAAATGAGGAAAAGAAAAACCAAGGAGGATAAGTGACCTGCCCAAAGGTTACACATTTCTCTCTGTGAGACTTTCTCTACCCTGCTGTAGAAACCTCTCCAAGCCTTGACTATTTCTCCCATTGGAAGTACCTTCCCCCTTGGCTGATTTCTTTTGGGATATCTACTTTTAGAGGCCAGCTAGGCCTTCATTCCTCTCCAGGCTACACTGACTCTCTATAGGTCTACTGCACCTTCTCTACCAAGCTGCTGGGATCTTCATCTCCCTCCCACCTGAGGGCAAGAACTGTCTTTCTTTCTGCTTGTTATTTGTATGGCCAGCACTTAACAGTGTTCCTGGAATATAGTAAGCGCCTGACAAATGCTTGTTGAAATCAGTGTGCTTTAAACTATGCCACATTACTTCCATATCACTATGTGGCCTATGACAGCATAGTATGGGATCAGTTAGGTATCTGAATTATGCTTTTTTAATGGACTTGCTGAATTTAACATATTCAGCTTGCATACTACTAATGAAGGCTGCTGCTGCTATTTTACTGAGAAAATTTTACTGCTATTTTGATTCCCTGGCCTCCCCACCTCTCACTCCCCACCACCCCCACCCATCAGAGGTTGCTGCTATTAGTAACTCAAGGCTAACATATGAGGAAGTTAGAGTGGGGCATACCAATTCATCAACATTTCAAATGGAACTTGGTGGAAATTTGTAGGACAAAATTTTCCAATAAGAAAACCTGGCTTACTCAGCCTTGCCCTTCTAGTTGCCTGTCACACATACCTAGTGCTAGTATGTCTTTCAAACTTATCTCTTAATGTTCTGCTTCCTTGATCATTGTATTTTCTCCAATTCTAACTTATTTCACTTAGCCCTAACCCTGAACAGCCTGTTCAGTATCTCTGTTACACCCTTTTAAAGTGCCCTGTGGAATTCCTGTTATTTTGTGATCAAACTTTCCTGCATGTTCAAACTCCCAACAAGTGGAGAAACTGTATGGTGGGTATCACCCACATTTGAGACTGGCACTTGGAGGTCAAGTGGAAGGCCTTCAGGGTGGTGAGTAGTGAATCATCAAAGTGGCAGATATTAGCATTCAGCAATGCTTGTCACATTGAATAGAACCTTGACACCACCCTTCAGGGCCTATCTTGAATGCTGCCATCTCTTGTCCCAGTGGGAAATAACTTTTTCCTTCTCTGAATTTGTACTGAATTCTTACTGCCCTTTTTTGTTGTTGTTCACTCATGTATGACTCTTTATGACCCCATTTTGAGGTTTTCTTGTCAAAGCTACTGGAGTGGTTTGCCATTTCCTTCTCCAGTTCATTTTACAGATGAGGAAACTGAGGCAAACAGAATCAAGTGACTTGCTCAGGGTCATACAGTAAGTGTCTAAGCCCGGATTTGAAGTCAGGAAGATGAGTCTTCCTATTCCAAGTCCAGTGCTCTGCCTACCACTTAGCCCCACTTAGCTGTCCCTTCTGCTCTTTTACATCTTGACATTCATTTTACAACTTATCTGTTCTATGAGACTGCAAGCTCTGGAGGGCAGAGACCACGTCTTATTCATCTTTATATCTCCTAATGCACCTTGCTTACTTTGTGCAAAGCACTGTGTTCTCCATAAATATGTGTTGAATTGATTGAATGGATATTTGAGAATAAAATGAGGATGAAGGAGAGCATTTAATATTGAGTTGGATGTTCTGTAGATATGAAGGTTCAAGGCAACAGGTAGCCACTCCCATTAGATAATTACCATTCTTAGTAATAGTATATATAATCAGTGACTTTAAAATGTTCAGGATTGGTCTCAGACACAATGATAGGTCATGTGGAGAAGTTTCTATTTCTATAATGTTATTCATTGAATCATAAAATTTTATGTCTGGAGTTTGTTTGACAATGAGAAAGCTGAACTTGACAAAGACCATGTAATTAGCAACTCATTACATAGGAATTTATTTCAAGAGAGGTTAAGGGTAGGGCCTGGACCTATGAGTTCATTGGTAAGGGAACTCTCGGGTGAGGAAACTCCTTCTACCAATGCAGGTTGGCCCCCTCTAGTCTCAAAGACTTGCCTACAGCTTGGAGAGGTTAAGTCATGCAGTCACTATGTGTCAGAGGCAAGACTATAACCCAGATCTTCCTGATTGCAAGGCCAACTCTCTATCCATTACATTACACTGCCTCTCCATTTTTTTTTTTTTTTTTTTTTTTTGGTGAGGCAATTGCCCAGAGTCACACAGCTAGTGAGTGTTATGTGTCTGAGGCCGGATTTGAACTCAGGTCCTCCTGACTCCAGGGCCAGTGCTCTATCCATTGCACCACCTAGCTGCCCCTCTTCATTCTTTTTAACAGAGAGCCTTTACAGACGTATTTCTGAATTTGAGCTAGTATATCAACATATTTATGAAGAGACTTTAAAAACCTGACTTAAAGAACTGAAAGACCCATTCATCAAAGTTCTTAAAAAGTCTTCATAGAAGTCCTTTTCAATATCTTGATTTAGCTATAAATTTCAAAGTAACACCTGGCAGAGATCTTCTTTCTTAGATAACAGTCTTCGGTTAACTTCATCTTCTGTACTTCTGTGAGGTATAAGTCGGTAGAATTCTGACATCAGCTTTCTTAACTCTTCTGTTGTTTCTCCTTTGTTTAATGCTGCCTTAACTTGAAGTAGAATTCCCTCAGCTTTGCTCACCTTTAATATAAAATATTATTACAATGAAATCTTGATAAATAGAGCAAAAAATAACCAAATCTTTGGTAGCCACATTGTAACTATTAATTCTAAAGATGAAAGCAACAGGATTCTTCAAAAAATATAGTAATAAAAAAATTGGACTCAGTTTACAGAAAGGAAGTATGATGCCAATTTTTGATGAGTATTATCGTACCTTTAGAAGATTTGCTTTTCAAATAAATCCACGAAGATGTTTGAATTAAATGATAATGAACAACAATAAAACTACTATGAAGTAGAATAGGAAAGATCCTATTAGATACCTGGTACATAATGTTATTTTACACAATCACAAGTCCAAAAATGATTTCAATACATCAAGGATCTATGATTCATCAGAAAAGGTGTTAGGATCTTATACCTTAGTCTAAGAGTTCTTAACTTTTTTTATGTCCCAGACCTCTCTGGCACACTGGTGAAGCTTATGGAGCCCTTCTCAGAAAAATGCTTTTAAATGAATAAAATAAAACACATAATGATTACAAAGGAAACCAATCATATTGAAATACAATTACCAAAACATTTTTTAAAAAGTTTATGGACCCCACATTAAGAGTCTTTTCCTTAGATAGTTTTATTTATATGGCCAAAATAAAATCATCTCCTGGAGGCCAGTTTTGGCCTTAGCTAGGATGATCCTTGGAAATCCATTTCCAGGTATGTACTTAAAGTCTGTCCACTTTAGTAGGACCTCAGTACTTATGCTCTGCTGTCATGGCCTTTAAGAACTCAGGATCATCCCCTTACATCAAACTTATTTTCAAAAAGCTTAAGATAAAATAATCATCACCAAGGTTTTTCTATTGGTAAGAGTTAGAAATTACTAAATTAGCTTTTTGGTACAAATCAGCCTCTTGTGAGTCTAGCAAGAATAAGGCAGTTTCTCCAAAGTCTCATCCCCACTGAATAAACTGGCTAGTGAAATTTTATATCTATTAAATTAAGTCACAGGATTGCTCAGAAATTTTTTTCTTTTCCTTCACATGGAAAATGGTCCCTGGCAATACATGATGCTGTGCTATTAATGTTCACATCGATGTTTCCAGTTTATTAAATATCATATTTTTTTTTTAGGCAATTGGGGGTAAGTGACTTGCCCAGGGTCACATAGCTAGTAAGTGTCAAGTGTTTGGTCTGAGGCCGGATTTGAACTCAGGTCCTTCTGACTTCAGGGCCGGTGCTTTATCCACTGTGCCACCTAGCTACCCCCTATTAAATATCATATTGTTAAGAAATATAGTTCAAAATAGTTCAATTATGGAACCCTCACCATGTTTTTGACTTAACAACTCAACTTGCTTTTCTATGCCACAGGCAGAATCTGACTTCAGTTAATATATACTATTAATGGATCTAATTATTATGTCTTAAGTTGCTATTCTGAAAACAAAACATTTTGAAGTAGAACATATTTTTCCCAAATCATTGACTTACATCATTTAGGCTGATGCTATTTGCTGGCTTGAGAAGAATGTTCTCCAAGTGGCCAAGAGCTTCCACCCAAATCAACTCCACTAAGGTACTCACTTCCTCACTTATAGTATCTCCATTTAACACATCTTCCAACAGCAACTGGAACCAAAAAACACTCAAGTTACAAAAGTGGAAATGTTTAAAAGCAACCTAAGAATGAGAGGGGAATGAAGAGAATCGTAATTATGGCCTAGAGTAGGGAGAAGTAACATGGACATTCTTGGCATTCTACAGCTCCTCATCATGATGCCTCTTTACTTTCTCACTCCTCCTTTCCTAATGCTTTCTCTAGTTCTCTCTCCCCCTCCTTTCTTCCTTTTTTTTCCCCCTTAGGTTTGTTTGCTTTAGGTCCTCCATTAAAACTTGTGGGCATTTCTTAGTCATATTAATGGTGCTTGGATTAAAAAGGCATATCCTGACCTATCTTATGAAGATAATCAAATGATGTGAAACTAAGTAGGGTTTGCTAATTACATACATTACCAATCAGTTACAGATGTTGCAGATTATCCCATTTGGCTACTATGACCTTTTCCATGGCTCTAAGCCAAATAATCTCTTATTTCTATAAGGTTTTTTTCTCTACTTTTGCAATTCTTTTCTGTTCTATCAATTTTTCACTTATGCCTTTTCTCTCAAGAATATTAAAATAAGTTACTTAAATAATTTGTGGTCAGAAGAAAGACAAATAAATAAATCAATCTAACTGCTTGTAACTTCTCAGATGCTAGTAGGTTTGCTTCAGGTGGACAACTTTCTGATGGCAGAAATCCTTGTTTCTTCAGTTCTTCAATATAATTCTCATAGTATTCAACTGCATCTTCAGATGTATTTTTTCTAGATAAATGTCTTCTAGTCTGTGAATTACAGTACATATCAAAGTGTTAGAATAAGAACACTTTATTTACCCAGTAGTCACTTATCCAGTAATCTCAACTATCTGAAACACATCCAAAAGTTGTCAGGTAAACAAAAATGTTCTTTGAGTAACAAAAATAGATTTCAAAGTCTATTTATTACAGCTTGTGCTTATTTACTTTTACTTTACATAGAGTACTAACAAATTCAGTTATACGGTTTCCCAGTTTTGGGAAAATTAAAAACAATTGTAGAAGGAGAAGAAAGGAGGAAAAGACTATTCCTCAACCCAGGAACACCAATAAGGAGCAAGAAATAACAGCTGACAGAAAGTGAGAAGGTAGAAAAACTATAAAAAGCAGACTGGAATTCATAAGGCAGAGTAGTCTAAAGCAGTCTAGAATTTTGTAGGGGCAAACATCTTTATATACTTCAATGGTCCCAAGGATATCACTATATAATAACACAGCATATTAGTTGATATTCATAATCATGGACTTGAGAAAATGTTAAATTATATTTTGAATTTCATAAGGAAATCCATTAAATATCTAAAATTTAAAAATTTTGACATTTAAAGGAGCAAGTTTCAGATATCTAGAAAATTCACTTAAGTAGAATATCTCATTCTATAATAACGCCAATTAAATAGGCCACATCTTTTTTTTTTTTTGGATGAGGTAACTGGGGTTAAATGACTTGCCCAGAGTCACACAGCTAGTAAGTGTCATGTGTCTGAGGTTGGATCTGAACACAGGTCCTCCTGACTCCAGGGCCAGTGCTCTATCCACTGTGCCACCTAGCTGTCCCCCACATCTTTACTGTCACAAAATTGACTGAAATGTTTAAAGAACTAAAAATCCAATTGTGCTTATTTTTTAACTGTTAAAATTTTTTGATTTAGTAAGGAAAAACACTGTCTTAAAGGATCTCCTCCAACATATACATGGGAAAAGCCTTATAAAATAATAAAAGATACCCTGGCTACCTCAAGATCAAAACTAACTGTTGGATCTCCTCTGCACAAAATCAAGAGATGTATGTTCTCTGATGTAAGGCATTTGTCTCTGTCATGGAAGATATCTAGTGCAGAATTCAAATAGAAGTAGTATTCCCTTTAGATGGAGGGACCTTCAAGATCTTCCTATTTGTAGATGACATTATTGAATGTAACCCCCAGAGACTCTATTACTGATATGTTAGAGGACTACAGGGTATAGCATATGGAGGCATACAGGAGAGCCCAAGTTCCATCCAGTTTCTATTGCCTTTGACTTTGGAGGGTTAAATAACTTCCTTCTAGGGAGAAGCCAGGAGGCTATATAATACGGAAAAAGAGGAAGAAACATGGTTCTGGAATTCTATATGGGCTGATTCCATGCTGTCTAGGAAATATGTATAGGGAACAGAGTAATTTAGGTTGGTAGCTGTTGTTCACCTGATGCTGATCTATGAGCAGAGAGCAGCAGAGGTGATCCACTAAGCACCTGGAACCTGACCAGATGCAAATGAGGTGGGTACTGACTGGGATTCTTTATACTGGTCTCACCATATTTCTTATTGTTTCTTCCTTCTAACAGTGGAGAGGAAGAAAAAGGAGTGGAAAGGGATGACAGACTGCAATTCTCTAGCTTCAGCCATTTCAGTTTACAAGTGTTACTTTTAACCATTATCTGTGATTCTATACTATTTGAAACTGCAACTAAAATAAACAGGAATTTATGATGATTCTAGTCTCTGCCTACAAGTATGCAGTTGTAGATTGAGACAGGGGACGTAAACCAATTGAGAAGAAAACAAAAAGCTGAAGATGGTGGCCAAGTCCTTGGGCTCATCTTGGCCATCACATGTTCTTGCTGCCATAAAATTCTAGTCATTATTGTCCCAGAGGCAGGGGATAGTAGAGAAATCTCCTTCTCCCTTTACTGGAAGTCCAACTGAGAGGAAGTACTGGAGGGGTGGTAAAAGAAAGAAATGGGGCTGGTTCTTTTCAAGAATTTTTTTAGCCCACTGAGTGGGTGGCACCTCTTGACTCTGTAGCAAATCATCTTCAATACATTTTATGTCACTGGTGAGCAATCAGAAGCTACTATATCATCTCAATAATGAACATGTCCTTCAGCAAGGGGTCAGAGCACATGTCCCACAGAAAGTGACCAGAATTCAGGCCCAGCTCCATTGGAGGTAACCTTAAGAGGTTCCTCAATCACCCCCATGATAACTGTAATATACCTTAGAACATTGCAGAACCTCCTAAATGAGGTCAATAATCACTCAAAAGAATTGTCTAGTTATCTAGAATAGAAAAACCTAGTGGATGAAGGATGCTTATTATTTAGATTGTAATATAAAGTTGCATGTCTAGCAGTTAGAGCTGGTCTGTCACTACATATATCTCAGAGAGACACTGTGATGGATAATAAATGAGTGTTCGCCAAGAGGTGAAAAGGAAGTTGCATTTGAGAAATTGTGCAGCACTCTCAAACCAAAGCTTCTCCCTGAAACAAACAAAATACACTATTTTCACGCAAGTATTCTTCCAATGATGTTTTGTGGCTCTAAATTATGGACTACTACAATCTGTGAAGAATCAAAATTATGGTCACCCAAAAGGCAATGGAGAGATGCAGGTGAGCATCAAAAGGCTACAATTTATTTCCAACAATGAACTGCAGGTCAAAAGGAATACCAAACATATAAAAAATGAAATGTCTAGCTAGGAAAGGAGGTAACCTGGTTATGTTCCAAAAAAAGACGACCCATACCCTGTACTGTTATCTACATAATATCAAGAAACCCAGAAGGCTCTGGCCTGTTGAGTAGGCACCATGGAGGATTTCTAGGAGGACATGGACAAGAATTAATGCATGGATAGGTGACTGACTGTTCTTTCAGAGGGGATACCCATAACGAGACCACAGACCTACTCAGCTATTAATGTATTCTATTTATTCTTCTCATTTAAATAAATCACAACATGTCAGGGGGAAATGTACCCAAATCCTTTTGAAATTATTCTTGCTAAGGTTGGTACATTGAGCCAAGAAATGAAGTGATATATGCCCTAATCAAATAAGTTCCAGAAGTTTTTGAGATTCTAAAATTGGAATTGTGCCCTATGCTTTTTTTAGATGTTGTTAATACCCAAAATGCACATATCAGTGCACTATTTTATTTCATTCTCTCTTTTTCCCTTTTTTCCCCTTAAGTAGACATTATATGAAACACTAAAGTATAATTAAATTATTCTTTATTAGATATAAGTGCATTTGCCTTTTATTTATTGGAAAATTATTACCCAAAGGGTAGTGGAAAAATACAACATAAGTGGCAACATCTTACCAACACTGAATTGCCTGTGAGAGACTGAAAGAAGGGTTCTTAGAAATAGAGATAAAAAATAAAGAGAGGAAGTTGTACAGAAAAAAGTCCCCAGAGGCAGAGGTTTCAGCAGGATCTGATAATGGTGGGGACTACCCCTAATGGCTTTCAGGCATTGTTTTGGGCTGTGAACTTCAGACCATCTTTATTATTGTTGTTTAGTCATTTTTCAGTCACTTCCAACTTTTCATAACCCCATTCGAGGTTTTCTTGGCAAAGATCCTGGAGTAGCTTTGCCATTTTCTTCTCCAGCTCATTTTACAGATGAGGAAACTGAGGCAAAGAGGATTAAGTGATTTGCCTAGGGTCATACTGCTAGCAAGTGTCTGAGGTCAGACTAGAACCTAGATCTTTCCTGACTTCAGGCCTTGAGCTTTATCCATTGTGCCACCTAACTGCCCCAGAACATCTTTAGTCCTTCAGTAAGCTAATAGTCAGATACTGTTCAAAGCTTTTTCTGTCGCTCTTTGTATTTAAGCCTCTTGAAGCTTTGCTCTGAATGAACAGGAAAAGCAGCTCATATGGGGCAGCTGTTCTCTGGGCTGCAAGATGATGACTAAAACAGAAGTGCCCCCAAAGACCAGATGAAAACAAGACAAGGGCCCAAGTTTCTTCTACCTTGTTTTGTAGTTTAGCTCTATTATTGGGGGACGCAGTGGAAACAGTGCCAGTCTGGAGGACTCATCTTTCTGAGCTGGGGTCACAAAGAGTCAGACACAACCGAAATGAATGAACAACAACCGCTACTATTTCTAAACAAAGAAAAGAATATCTTGAAGGACTGTGGAATTGAGAGAGGATAACAAGATTTTTCCAACTACATAATTGAATCAATTTTCTGAAGGGCCCTAATTAGCCTGAAAATGAGCAACCATTTTATGACAGTTATAATAGGCAACATTACATAGTGGTTAGAGAGCTGGCTTCAGGAAGACCTGTTCAAGTCCGGCCTCTGACACGAGCTGGCTATGTGACCCCAGGCAAGGCACAGCAGCTCTCAGTGCTCTGTGTCTCTCTCTAAGACTCAAAGTTGCAGAGAAGGTGCTGACCTACACTGGCAGGGGGAATTCTCTCTATTGGTAAAATCACAGGCCCATCCCCAACCCTAACCATTATAAACATGCCTTTAAATAATCTAGAATATTCAAGATAGTGTTGTCTTCTCTAAGCAATTTTCTACTCCGTCCATTTGACACAATCCTTCCAACTACTAATGAGATGTGGTTATCATTAATGATAAACTCTATCCTAATTGTTCAGGGGCTGTCAAAGATTGCACTACTGTATATGAAATGAGTGGGGACAGAGACAGGAAGTTCCAGCACAATTGTTGCATCTCTGGCAAATTCAAATAGAAATAAAACATGTGAATTTCATATTAGTGATATAATTCCTTTGTATCAAACTGTTAATCAGTACAGCCCTAAGAACCTGATAGGGTGATTTGTTGAGAAAACAGGTCCAGGAAAGCAACCCTAATCGCTGATGAGCACATACAAAGCAACATAAATACCTTAACTCCTCCTGGCAGCAGCAGATTCGCAGCTACAAGAAAAGAAAAGTCAGGATTTTCTTGGAAGCACTGCAATTCCACCACCACAACTTCCTTCTCTCCCTCTGACTTAATCTGGAAAAGGTACAGCATGATATTCTAAATTATGTCACTTTTATGCTCTTTTTACATATAGAAGAGGAGGTTTTCTTTCAGTTTCTAAAAAAATGTTATTTGATGCAGAATTCTGGTTTTGGCTGTACTGTAGATTTCTATGCAGGGATTTTGCACTCCTAGAATCCTGGAAATACTTTTCAGACACAGATAAGAGGAATAGAGGAGGGGAAGGAGTGGAGATGTAGCAGCTCCAAAGAGTGAGTAGAGGTGCTGGCATGGAGTTGGTCCCACCTGTTCTTAAGGATCACTTTTGACTTTACCGGTAACGAGCCTTGGCGGAAGTCATTGAACCTTTCAGTGCCTCAGACAGCTCTTCCAGACTAGAGTTACAGAGAAAGTGCCAACAGGCATGGATAGTGGAAGTTCTTGCCTAGAAACTCCCTACATTGATGAAATCACAATTCTAGTTTCAAAAAAACAACCATGAAGTGGGATGGAGGTACCAGTGGGACCTGAGTCTTCCCTAATGCAGCAGTGTTCTGACGTCTGTCTTCATTTGAGGAATCCTGATTGTGAAAAACAAAACTTTTTCTAAATGCAACTGCTGCCAAAATTTAACATAACTTTATGAAATCTATCCTTTAAGCTGAGGATATTGAAGCTTTCAAAATAAGTAGGAAAAATTATTAAACAAAATATTTAAAAACCATTAATTTCACATACTAGAAATTGAATTCTTACTTTTTCCAAGAAGCTATACTTTGCAACTTCAAAATCTTGAGGAACATGAGGGATATTGTCATCTTCTGTACAAAATCTGAAATTTAAACAATAATTTCTTAAATATTAAAGTGTGTTTTTGAGAAGAATTTTGCATTGCCATAAAGATTTTTATGGTAGAGTCCTGTTCTGGTAGATTCACTAGCTCATAAAAACATTGATCCGCATCCCATTTAAGTGGAAAGAAGCTTTAGAAGTCAACCAGACAAACTCCCATCTTTTATAAGTGACATCATATCTCTGCCTATTGCCCACTTATGCATTATCACAATGGGTGAGACTGCCAAATAATCCATATTCCTGTTCCACATATATTAAAACATCATGAATATTTGTATTAGACAGAAGTAATAGAACAGAGACAAGTTTTTCCTGAGAGAAGTTTATATGATAAAATGTCATACAATGTAAAGTAGAACAAGAATTTGTGGAATGAGCCTGAGAAATTGGTCTCAGTGAGACAAAGTCTAGTTTATAGTCCTTATTCTAGATTTTATCCTTTCTTCTTTATATTGAGAGGTAGTATGGTTTAATGGACAGAGTGGGCCTTTAAGTGAAAAAACCTGGCTTGGATAAAATCTACCTTTTGACACCACTGGTTTTGTGACCCTGGGCAGGTCACTTACACTTCTCAGTGCTCTAGGCAACTCTAAGCCTCTAAGTTACAGAGAAGGTGCTGCCCTGCTTTCGTAGGAGTTTCCTCACCTGGGAAGTTCCTTTACCAATGAAATCACTTCATTATACTCTACTTCATTCTCTTATCCACCCACCTCCTCCTCCTCCTCCTTCTACTAAAATAATTAATTTTGATGCACAATTTATGTAAAAGATTTAAAGTGTGCTTTGAGAAAACATACTTCACATTAATCCTCATAAAATCCTTTGGCAGGAGGATGCCAGTATTTACTTTAGTGGAACCTGATGTAGAGAGAGAATAAATAAATGCCTAGATTGAGGTAATTCAGTAGTGGCAAAGACAGGGGTAAAGTAGGCTTAGAATCCAGATCTATTGACTGCTATTTTAGTGCTCTTTCCACCCACCTCATGTAATCCTGGGAAATAAAATAAATCATTGATGCTTCAATTAAAACACGTTAACTTAAAACAGAGGACTAAATGAACATTTGTATGTAGAGAAAAATCTCTTAAAAAAACTGATAACAGGGTTTGGCACAGGCCCAAACCACCTAAAAAGGAGATGCCAGGGATTAGTTTCTGTGAGACATGAGACAGGAGAGTGTCACACACATGGACACTCTGCATTGGCCTACCACATGGTTGGGAGCAGCCTCTTTGCATTGGCTGGTAGCCAGAACTTGGTTGGTAGCCAGAACTGGTTGTTTTTAATACTACCTAACTGGGAGAGTCTCTCTTTTCAATGGTGCCCAGGGGTAAAGGATTCATTCACTCAGAGCAGGGCCACCATTCAGCAAGCTGAGGAAAGAAAGACCTGAAAGAAAGAACCTTCATCTCTCTTTAAACCCTGTGGCTCCAACAGGCAGAGCTCTTTTGGTTTTGTTTTATTTGTCCTTTTCAATTCTAAGTACGGAAAGTGGAGTCTTCAACCCTTAAACTCAAGCCATGGTGACCTTGGATTCCAGGGCCAGCAGGGAAGCCCTAAGAAACCAGGGTCCTAGACACAAGCTAGGGGGTGACTTGAGATTTGGATGGGACCTCTGTTTTAGGTAGCTTGGGCGTGTGCCAAACCTCTGTTACAGACTTTAATGGTGCAAGTATTCTACCATTGGATAAAAGTATGGTTAAGTACATAAGGGTTGCAGAAGAAATGAGAGTTTACTTATTGTGTTCCACAATCTTTTCATTCTTCTCTGTGGCACTGTGCAAGTCATCCTTGTCCATTCCTGGAATAGAAGATATGTATTTACTATTAAAGATAATTCTACTGTAAATAGCTTGATAAGATATCTATAGAAAAATAAACAAGGGCCCATAAAATTTGGAGCATCAAGACACATGGTCCCATGCTAGAAGGCCTATAAGAATGAATCTTATTGAATTTAAAACAGTACACAGGAATAAATGTACCTAAATTTTCTCTGCAGCACCTGAAACACATTTGGTGATTTCTACGAAAATTAATATTCTTGATGACACTTACTGGAACTGCTAGATCTTTCAAAAGGAGGTGGAGTGACTCCTGATGATTCATTGCATTTGTAATTCTCAACACTTAAGAGTTTTCCTTGTTTGATGCAGTCCCACAAAAAATCTATGTTTGCGATGGAGATATGATACTTCTGGACAGTACTCAGCTCACCAGAACTCAGGATGGCATCATTATCTAAGATGACATGTGTGCACTAAAAAAAAGTAGAGGAGAATCAATCCATTGTGTATTCACCAGAACTTGACCCATATTTGTTAACAATTTCCCCCTTTGAAAGCCATGTCCAAAAGTTACTTTGAAATGAATTTCTCAGATTTAAAAAGCAGCCCTTAGAAAGTAAAATAATTTCAGGGTACACAAAAGTTACCTAAAAGAAAACACCATCACAACATTTAGGTAAACTGAGTCTGACTGAGTGAATTAACTTTTTAGCACTAGAAAGTGAGTAGGGCAGTAGTGAGGGAAGGGCTCACAGTTCTGTTTCAGATGCAGGTAAATAGAAATATTGTATTTTGTACAGCTTTAGTGTCAAAAAGAAATTTAGATGTCATATGATCCAAAAGGTAAAGAAGCTACTTGAAGTTTTAGATCTCTTTTATCAATTAATTAATCAACAAGTATTTATTAAGCATGTACTACATTCTAAGCACTGTGCTGGGCATGGGGGAAAATATAAATAATGAACAATCCCTAAGGCACTTAATTGTAAAGGGGAAGATAAAAAAATTCATAAGTAGATATAGAAATAAATATAAATACAAAGTAGTTTGGAAGGGAAGGCACCAGCAGCTATAGGGCATCAGGAAAGGTTTCATTTAGAAGATGATGTTTAAAGTACTTTTTGAAGGACAAAATGGACTCTGAAGTGAAGGTGAGGTGGGAGTGTATTATGGGCAGGGAGGTAGAGGGAACCAATACAGAGCCAATGAGACTAGAGATGAACTGTTAAGTGTGTGGAAAAGAGAAAACGCCAGTTTGGTAACATCTAGAGTAAAGGAAGGTAACAGCCAATGAAGGTGGAAAAGTCCTTGAGGCTAGCTTGTGAAGGGCTTTAAAGTTAAATAGAGGAATTTATACTTGATACTAAAGACAATAGGAAGCCACTGGAGCTAAGTAGAGGAATGGTGTGGTCAGAAATGAATCTAAGTAAAATTATATTGGCAGTAGGATTTAGAATGGGTTGGAGTGGGGAGAAACTTGAGGCCGGTGGGGAGACCAATTAGGAGGTGATGACGGCTTCAACTAACCTAAGGTACGAATGTCTGTGTAGAGAGAGGGGTCTAATGCTAGAGATGGTGTGGACAAAGAAATGACGAGATGTGCTAACTGAGTGGATGTGTGGGAAAGCCAGGAAGTGAGGAGAAGCAGACCTTGGACATGGGGAAGAGAGTGTTGCCTTTGACAGAAATAGCGAAATTTTAAAGAGGGAAGCATTTGAGGAAAAGAAAGTGAGTTCAGTTTTGAACATGTTGAAGTTAAGATGTCTCTGGAACATCCAGTATGAATTGTCCAATTAAGCAATTTATGATTTGGGACTGAAATTTAGGGAAGACACTGAGGCTGGATATATAGATCTGTGAGTCACTTGCCTGGTGATTATAATTAAACACATGGGAGCTGATGAGGTTACTGTGAATGAGTATATAGAGAGAAGAGGGTCTACAATAGAACTTTAGGGAACACTCCACAATTAGGGAGCCTGATATGGACAATAAACTAGCCAGCAAAGGATTACAGAGTAATAGTAATAATAATGATAATAACAGTTAACATTGATAAAGTGCTTACTATGTGCCAGGCAGTGTGCTATGTGTTTTATAATTGTCTTATTTGATCTCACAACAATCCTGGAAGGTAAATGCTATTACTATCCTCATTTTACAGATGAATAACTGAGGCAAACAGAGGTTAAGTGACTTGCCCAGGATCAAACAGCTAGTAAATGTCTGAGGTCACATTTGAACTCAGATCCTTCTGAATCTAGTCCAAGTACTCTAACCACTGTGCCACCTAGCTGCCTAAGAGTAATTATCCTCTTAAACACCACTGGTAATGAGGAACTATTTCTTGAGGCTATTATTAATAATTATTATATTATTAAGGCTGTCCATTTTTGGACAGCTCTTGATTGCTATGTAGCTTCTCTTTATATTGAACTGAAACCTGCCTCCCTGTAACAATACAATTAATATTCCTCAATCTATAAAAAGAAATTTTAATATCACATGAAATATGACATTCATATTTTTCTCAAGCCTCATTCTCTTGTAAAATTCCTCAGTTCTGCTGAGGGAGCTGAAGAGTTCTTTCTTGTACTCCAGATTCCTAACGTTGGAGTCATTCTTGACCATTTCTTCCCCCAAACATTTCACCCCTCCCCCCCCCAAGACTCTTGGATCCCTCCCTTTCTCTTCACTCACAAAGACTCTACTCTAGCATGGGCCCTCATCACCTCTACCATAAGATCCAGAAAGGCTTTGCATACAAGATGAAACCTAAACTGCAGCTTGAAGAAAGCTATGTAGTCTAATAAGCAGAGATGAGGAATAAGTGCATTCAGACTATTCTTTGACAGTTGTACCCTCAGCAGAAACCGGGAAGTTTGGAGGAGTAAAAGATTTTTGGGGAAAAGATAAGTATAATTACCATTAAGTGTAATATATTAAGTATAGATATTGTGGCGTTTATATTAATGTTTAATATATTTAATATACTCACATTTCATTTACATATACTACATTGCATACATAATAAAAGATGATAGGAGAAGAGGACAACGTATTTCCTTTCAGTATAAAGAAGAGTTTCTCAACAAGAGCTGCCTAAAAGTAGAGCTGGTTGGCTTGGAAAATAGTGAGCTCCTTATCACTGCAGGTCCTCAAGCACCTGGAGAGTCACTTTTTTTTTTTTTTGCTAGTACTTCTTTACTGTGTTCAATACATAGAAGAATAGCCCTCCCCTCAAGAAAAAAAAATTGGCAACAGAAATTACATGACGTTGATCTTTTAGAGAACCTGTATTTAATGATCAATAAAGATTATGCAAGGAAATAAATAATGAAACACAACACTGAAAGCTGAAAAAAAATCACAACTACCAAATACCTAGTAAGACATGACCTGGTGGTTACAATTACACATCAGAAGCTCATTATCCTTCACAACCCAACAAATGAGATATCTATAATATTCAATACAGACTTCAAAATATCTTTGAAAATTCAGCAAATAAACTACTGAAACAGGACAATGATCAAAGACCAATTGCTGCTCAATCATCTAGATAGCATTTCATTGATTAAAAAATTAGCATTGTTTTTCATATCAAATACTTTTAATATTAAAGCTATATTGAATGTTTTCAAAACATAAAGACCTAGCAGGAAAAAAAAACACAATACCACCACATAATCCTGTCTGCTCTTGAGGTGATTGTACCTTCAGAAGATAAGCTTACATTTCAACATTTTAATTAAATTACAATTTTCCTTTCAATTACCAAAAGTAGTAATCTTGTCTGTTTTGCAATAGACTAAAAAAGAATAACAGGAAGATAGTAACTTGTCTCAGGACTGTTTTCATCTGAATTACTTTTAAAAGAGAGGAGGGAGGGAGGGAGGGAGGGAGGGAGAGGAAGAGACAGAGAGAGAGAGAGAGAGAGAGAGAGAGAGAGAGAGAGAATGAATGAATGAATGAATAATAGTAATAATACTAGTTGGCATTTATATAGTACTTTAAGGTTTGCAAAGCATTTTAATCCATTATCTCCTTTAAATTTCACAAGAGCTAGACAGGGTAGATACTACAGAAATCAAGATTTTGCAGATGAGAAGCTTAGTAAGGTTCAGAGATATTAAGTAAGTTCCATGGCCAAGGTTACACAGGTAATAAATATCAGAAGTGGGTTTGAACCTAGTACTTCCTGAATCCACATCTAAAAAATCTTACCTTTTATACCATCCTGTCTCATTTCCTAGTTTTCCAAATGGAATGGTTGAATAGGTAGATAAAATGAATTGCACATTTCACTTAATTGAATCACCACATATGCTACCCATGTTTTGTCTATTTTTAAAGATAAAAGTAAAACAAAGTACATTTAAGTCTCATTTGATATCAGATAAGATCATATTTGTAAAGTCCTTGGTCCTAAGTGCTTGGCACTAAGTAGGCACTTTAAAAATGCTTAAAAAAAAAGTCTACAACTATCCAAATGATATGATTTCTTAATTCCTTGTGGTGGCTTCTTAATGTTTTAAAGCTCTTAAGATTGTCTAAAGTTTAATACCTTACGGGTTAGTACAGAGGAAACATTTCCATTGTTTTTCTTAATATTAGCTCTTAGGAATTTCTTCTGCATGTACTGTAAGCTGTCGTCTTTCAAATAGAATCTGTACTTTGTAAATATTCCCATGGTTATCCTGTTAAAA
Organism: Vombatus ursinus; assembly: GCF_900497805.2. Classification (NCBI taxonomy): domain Eukaryota; kingdom Metazoa; phylum Chordata; class Mammalia; order Diprotodontia; family Vombatidae; genus Vombatus; species Vombatus ursinus. The sequence goes on from NW_020954591.1 coordinate 21,773,791, forward strand.
AAAAATGCAGACAAGTGAAGTGAGCAGAACTGGAAGAACACAGTACACCGTAACAGCAATATAACAATGATCAACTGTGAAAGACTTACTTATTCTGATCAGTTCAATGATCCAAGACAATTCCAAAGAACCCATGATGAAAAATGCTATCAATCTCCAGAGAGAGATGAATTCTGAGTATAGACTAAAGCATATTTTTTCACTTTCTTTTTCTTTCTTTCATCTATGTATTTGTTTATTTATTTATATGTTTTGCAAGGTGGCTGGTATAGAAATGTTTTGCATGACTTCACATGTATAATGGGTATCCTTATTGCTTGCCTTCTCGAATGGAGGAAGGGCTGGAGGGAAGGAGAGAATTTGGACTTCAAAAATTTAAAACCAAACATTTAAAATAATTCAATAAATTTACAAAAATAAGTAATGCCAATGTATTTTATATGCTAATATACATAATTATTTCATTAAAATTTTTAAAAAACAGAGGCAAGTGCTAGTCTAACAACATTTAAGAATGTTTTTGTAAAGTGAATGATGCTTTGCTTTAGGAACTGAAAATGGGTTTGTTAAGAGATAATCTTTTTATAAATTTACTTTGTTCAATTTTTCTGCTTTGGATGAATATAATTATTACTAAATTTGGGTGGAGCTGTATGTGCAAAACATATCTCACATCCATTTTACCACCACAGAAATAACTACTTTACAGCTATAAGCTAAAATGTATTGGTTGTGTTATGATGAGACAATAAAGGTCATTCAGTTTAACCTGCTCATTTTATAGATAAGAAAGCCCTTGTTGAATATACTACTGTTGAATATACTATTGAATCCAAAATAATACATGAATCTCCAATAAGATAATAATGAGGATATGTAACAAATTTCAGCTAAATGTCAGTGACATGATTCACAATTGTTTATATATTTTTATTTTTAAACAATAAAAAATCAAAATTATGTGGGAATGTAGGACTCTTACAGGGAAGAAATCTGGGTCTTTCCATTATACTATATAAATTCAGATAGTCTTTTATCTCCTTTTAGTTAAAAAGAACTTTAAAAAAAGTGATCTTAGAGAAATTATTTTTAGTGGCAAGGAATGAGTTACCAAATTCAGACAATAAAGGAATTATTTGATGATAAATGATGAAGAGGCTTATAAAAATTTAAACTTACTTTAATGCCACAGAGTCCTTTATATATGAGCTGCTTCTGAGCAAATTAAAAAATTTTAATGACAATTAAAAATATGTATGTATTTAACAATAAATCAGAGGGTACTGATCTAATCCAAGTTTAAATCTTTCCCAGTTAGTGGCTTTCTTTAGCAGTTTTCAAAGTGCTATGAGATCATAATAATGATGATTTTATAAGATCATGTAAGATCATAAGATCAAAATAATGCTAAGATCTTTTTCATTTCTAAATAATAAGTATCAATTTGCTCCATAAGCAAGAGTTTTTTAGGGTTCTTATTAATTTTTTTTTTATTTTAGGTAATTTGGGTTAAGTGACTTGCCTGGGGTCACACAGCTAGTTAAGTGTCAAGTGTTTGGTCTGAGGCTGGATTTGAACTCAGGTCCTCCTGACTTTAGGGCCGGTACTCTATCCACTGGGCCACCTAGCTGCCCTGTTCTTATTAATTTTTAAGAGTGTAAAGGAGTCCTGAGACCAAAAATTTGAGAACTGCTGGCTTACATTATCTCCTTCCTGTTAACAGTTATAATTTGGTTAGTCAAAGACCACTTAGTACAGATCATTGATTTCAACTGTCTTATAACCTTATAGCACTACTAATTACTCTTTTATATTTACATATTTTTTAAGTACTGGCTGGAAGGTGCTATAAAATATATTTATGATTAGAGTTAAAAAATAAATACCAGGGTGAAGTTATATAGGCAACAAATATTGGCACTCATAGTTGGCTCCTGACATTTCTAATCTTATGCCCATAGGACTATTTTCATTTGCAAAATGATAGTTTTTAAAAATTTTCAATTAATCTAAAAGCATTTATTTTGATCCAGTCAAGTTTCAGGGTTACAAAGTAAGGTAAACACAATTCCTGCCTTCAGAGAGCTTTCATTTTATGAAGGAGATAATATGTAAATATCTAGGAACATGGAAGACATATACAGAGCAGATGGGAGGAAAACTCAGCAGGAAGGTTTTGGTGGGGAGGATATGGGGTGAGACTAGAACAGACTTTCTACAGAAGGTTAGATTTCTACAGAAGGTTGCTTGAAGCTAGGAGGTGAAGTTGAGGAGAGATAGAGGTATGGGAGACAGGCAGTGAAAAGCACACTGAGACATGAAATTTATTGTGTGAGGATGAGCAAGTAGGCAAAAGCAGCTGGCTGTGCACACAGTGACACTAAGGCATTCTTGGTGAGGTGTGAAGTGACTCAACCTTTCTGGAGAACAATTTATATCTATGCCCAAAGGGCTATAAAATTGACCATACTCTTTGAACTAGGAATACCACTACTAGGTCTGTATCCCAAAAAGATCAAAGAAAAAGGAAAAGGACCTATTTGTACAAAAATATTTATAGTAGCTCTTTTTGTAGTGGTAAAGAACTAGAAACTGAGAGAATGTACATAATTTGGAGACTGACTAAACAAGTTGTGGTATATCATTATGATGGAATACTACTGGGCTACAAGAAATGATGAGCAGGATAGTTTCAGAAAAACCTAAGAAGACTCATATGAACTGATGCAAAGTCAAGTGAGCAGAACCAAGAGAACATTGTACACAGTAACAGCAATATTGCAACTATGATCAACTGTGAAGGACTTAGCAACTTTGATAAATAAAAAGAGCCAAGACAATTCCAAATGACTCATGATGAAAAATGCTATCCACCTCTGGAGAGAGAGAACCAATGAACTTTGAGTGTAGAATGAAGTATAATTTTTTCATGTTCTTTATTTTCTTGTTTTTTTTTCAAAATGGCTAATATGGAAATATGTCTCGCATGATTTCACATGTAGAATTGATATTACATTGCTAGCCATCTCAATTAGTGGGGGAGGGGCTGGAGAAAGGGAAATAATTCAGAACTCAAAATTTTTTAAAAAATGAATGTTAAAAATAAATAATAAATATTTTAAAAATGCTATTGCAATAGTCTAGGCAAGAGTTGAGAAGGGCATAAAGTAGGGTGGTAGCTATGTGGAGAAAACGGGATGTATCTGAAAAATTTTATAAAGGTAACAAGATGCCAAAGCATCAGATTGGATATGTAGAGTGAGTGAGAGGAAGGAGTCAAAAATCACACTAAGGTTGTGAGTGTGGGTAAATGAGAAGATGGCAGTGCCTCAACAATAACAGCAAAGTTGAAATTTAGAAGAGGAGAGTTTTTTGGGGAAAAGATAACGAGTTCTGCTTTGGATATGTTGATTTGAGATGTCTCTGAGACATCCAGTTTAAGAAGTCTAAAACGCAGTACTGTTGGGTCAGGGGCCAGTAGTAGGGGTCGATCCAAGAATCACCTGCATAGAAATGATAACTTAACCTAAGAAAGCTGATTAAATCACCAAGAGAGATAATAACGAGGGAAAAGAGAAGAAAGCCTATGGAAGAGTCTTGAGGGAGAGGAGGGGGAAAACATCCATAGAGGGTTTGAAATAAACTGAGAAATAAAATCTGGAGAAGGAGTGGTCAGAGCAGGAGAGAGCTGTATCACAATAATCTAGAGAGGAAAGAGTTTCTAAGAGAAAAAGATGAAGTTAAGAAGAATGAAGACTGAAAAAGGGACAATGGGTTTAATAATATGATCAATAACTTTGGAAAGGGTAGTTTCAGTTGAATGGTGAGGTCAAAAGCCAAATCACAGAGTGTTTAGAAGAATGAGAAGAGAGGAAGTAGAGGCATCTAGTGACTATAGATTTCTCAAACAGTTTCGCCAAGAAGGAGAGGAAAGTTATAAAATGCTAGCTTATAGGAATAGTACCATCAAGTGAGGTATTTTAAAGCTTTTTAAAAAGTGATCGGTGATTTAGTCATGTTTGGTCCTCTAAGAAACCCTCTAGGTCTTATCTAATCTGTCCATTAATAAAACTGTAACTAAAATGATTGGGCCCAAGCCTTATTAATCAATTTCTAATATAGTTTACCTTTGGGGTAGAATTATTCAGGGCATCAGGATGAGGCTTAACTACCTATCTTTAGAATTCATGGTGGCAGTGTTGGTGGTCATGGAAGCAGTAGATTAATTTAAATATTCCTTAACTTTGATTTCTGGTGAATTCTAGAATGAATTATTAAAGATATGGTTAAGGAACATCTATGAAGCAGTGATACTCCCTGCTAAGATGGCTGCCTAAACGGGAGGCAGGTCTACCAGCACCTATAAACCTATTCCAACAAAACACTTAAGTTCACCAACACGGAATAATGATCAAGAAATCTATAAGAAACTATAATATGTTTTCTTCCACCCTAGAGCTGGACAAAAAGTCAGGTAGAGGCCTAAGAGGAAAAAAATTCCTCCAACAAAGCCAGTGTTAGTGAAGTGGAGCCTCTCAGGTGTGACTAGAGATGTAAGAGATGACACTTACAAGGCCCTGTATCTTGAGGCAGCAGGAGGAGAAGGCTCCCCTAAGAAAGTCCATGAATGGTCTGTAAAACTCTGGGTAGGGGTCTTAAAGTCTTGAGTAGCTGTAGTGGATAGCTACCAGTGACCAGCATGATGCTGCAGCACTCAGATCAGAACAGCCCAGGCCCAGAGTCTAGGCGGTACCTAAGGTCTAAGATCAGGGGCCTTCTAGGTCCTTGGGTGTGGCCTTTTGACTGAGTCAAGTTTTACTGAACAAATCCTTTTATTGAGGGGATTTGTTCTGTGAAGTTTGGATTCAGTCAAAGGGCCACATTTGAGGACTTAGAGGTCCACATGTGGCCTTGAGGTTGCAAGTTCCCCACCCCTGCATAAGATGAAAGAGACTTGAAGATCCAGCACCCTCAACCTCAAAGATCCAGGGAGGCCTAACCCTGGGAGGTGGAAGTCAATATAAGAAGCCAGGGGACTTAGGGTAAGACCACATAGGGTCGACAGTTTCATCCAAAAGAATATAAGGAGGGGCAGCTAGGTGGCACAGTGAATAGAGCTCTGGCCTTGGAGTCAGGAGGACCTGAGTTCAAATCCAGCCTCAGACACTTAACACTTACTAGCTTTGTGACCCTGGGCAAGTCACTTAACCCCAATCGCCTCACCATAAAGCAAAAAAAAGCCCCAAAAAACAAAACCAAAAGAATATAAGGAGAGGAACCTGACCTTAGCACAAAGGCCCAACTCAATAACTAAAGCTGGAGAGATGAACAAATCAAAGAATACACCTACAAGTAGCAAGAATTATTGCAAAGGGGGGCAGCTAGGTGACTCAGTGGATAGAGCACCAGCCTTTGAGTCGGGAGGACCCGAGTTCAAATCTGACCTCAGACCAAACACTTGACACTTACTAGCTGTGTGACCCTGGGCAAGTCACTTAACCCCAATTGCCTTAAAAAAAAAAAAAGAATTACTGCAAAGCTGAAGATCGCTAATCAAGAAGCACTGATTCTGTAATAACTACAATCAGGGACTTAAAGGAAAAAAATGAATTTTCACAAAAACTAAATGAATACCTATCTGGAAGAAATGAAGTAAGAGATTAAAAAAATGAAATAAAAGTTCTGGACAAAGGAACTGAAAGGTGAATAAGTAGGTCAGAAGAGAAAGTGGTAAATCTTGCATAGGAAATAGATTTCCTGAAAACTAGTATAGCCAAAACAGAAATCAATGATTCCATGAGTTAAAAAGAAATATTAAATAAAATTTTTAAAATTACAAAAAAATCTGATATTAAAAACAACTGACTTGGAAAAAGTCAAGGAGAAAAAATTTGAAGATCACTAGATTCCCTGACAACTATGACCATTATATATTTTTTTAAAAAAATCATTAAAGAAAAGCGTTCCAATCTTTTAGAACCAGAGGGCAATGTAAAGATAGAAAGAATCCACTGATCATCTTCTGAAAGGAACCCCAAAGGGAAAATCATAGGAATGTCATAGACAAAAGGCAGAACTCCCACATCAGAGGAAAAAATACTGTAAGAATCCAGAAAGAAGCAGTTCAAGTATCTTTGCTGGTTCTTCCTCTGGGTCACGTCTACTAACTATGGGTGTCCCTCAGGGTTCTGCTCTGGTTCCTCTTCTCTCCTCCCTCTATACTATTTCACCTGGTGATCTTACCAACTTTCATGGATTCATTAATCACCTCTATACTGAAAACTCTCAAATTTACTTATCCAGCCTTAACCTCTTTGTTGACCTCTAGTCTCACATCACCTGTTTATTGGACATCTCACACTGAACATCCTGTAGATGTATTATGGCAGGTAAAAGTGAAATGATTGAGACCCAGGTACTATATGAACACAATTACAAAACACTTTTCACACAAATTAAGTCAGATCTAAATAATTGGAAAAACATCAGTTGCTCATGGGTAGGCCAAGTTAACATAATAAAAATGACAACTCTATCTAAGTTAATTCACTTATTCAGTGCCATACCAACCAAACTACCAGAAATTATTTTAAAGAGCTAGAAAAAATGATAACAAGATTCATTTGGAAGAACAAAAGGTCCAGAATAACAAGGGAACTAATGAAAAGAAATGCTAGGGAAGGTGGCCTAGATGTTCCAGATCTTAAATTGTATTATAAAGCAGCCATCACTAAAACTTCTTGGTACTGGCTAAGAAATAGAGTGGTGGATCAGTGGAATAGGTATGCAAGACACAGAAGTCAATGAATATAGTAATCTACTGTTTGATAAACCCAAAGACACCAGTTTCTGGGATAAGAACTCACTATTTGACAAAAAATGCTAGGAAAACTGGAAAGGAGTATGGCAGAAACTAGGCATTGACAAAAATCTTACACCATAGAACTGGGGGGGGGGTGCAGAGCCAAGATGGCGGAGGGAAAGCAGTGACTGTCTTGAGCTCTATCCCAAATCCCTCTAAATACCTAAAAAAATGGCTCTAAACAAATTCTAAAGCAGCAGAACCCACAAAAAGACAGAGTGAAACAAATTTCCAGCCATAGACAGCCTGAATGGTTGATCGGAAAGGTATATAGCGCTGGGAGGGGAGAGGAGCACAGCTCAGCGTGGGCGCGCAGGCTGCAGCAACTCTGGACCAGACCTCAGAAGACTGAATCGTGGGCAGCTGTGGCGGTTTCCAGACTTCTCAACCCAGGAACGCCAAAGACAACGTGGAAGGTCAGTGGGAAAAGTCTGTGACTGCGGTGAGAGAGGAGCTAGGTCTCAGCATGTCTACCATGGAAGTGTTTTGCATAACTGCACATATATAACCTATATTTAGTTGCTTGCCTTATCAATGAGGGTGGGTGGGGAGGGAGGAAGGGAGAAAATATAGAACCCAAAGTTTTAGAAACACATGTTTTAAAAAAATGTTTTCACATGCAACTGGGAAATAAGAAATACAGGAAATGGGGTACAGAAATCCATCCTGCCCTACAGGAAAATTGAAGGGGAAGGGGATAAGAGAAGGGTGGGAGAGATAGAAGGGAAGGCAGACTAGGGGAAGGGGGTATTTAGAATGCCTGCCATCTTGGGGTGGGGGGAGGGGCGAGATGGGGTGGAAATTTGGAACTCAAAATCTTGTGAAAGTAAATGTTGAAAACAAAAAAATAAATAAAAATAAAAATTACCATAAAAAAACAAACAAAAAAAATCTTACACAATATACCAAAACAAAGTCAAAATGGGTACATGATTTAGATATAAAGGCTAATACCATAAGCAGACTGGGAGAGCAAGAAACAGTTTACCTGTCAGATCTATGGAGAACAAAAGAATTTATGACCAAACAAGAGATAGAGAACATTATGAGATGCAAAATGGATAATTTTGATTACATTAAATTGAAAAGTTTTTGCACAAACAAAGCCAATGCAACCAAGATTAGGAGGGAAGCAGAAAACTGGGAAAGAATTTTTACAACCAGTATCTCTGATGAGGGCCTCATTTCTAAACTATATAGAGAACTAAGTCAAATTTATAAGAATACAAGTCATTTTCCAATTGATAAATGGTCAAAGGATATGCACAGGCAGTTTTCAGATGAAGAAATTAAAGCCATCTATAGTTACATGAAAAAATGCTCTAAATCACTATTGATTAGAGAAATGCAAATCAAAACAACTTTGAGGTACCACATCATACCTATCAGATTGTCCAACATGACAAAACAGGAAAATGATAAATGTTGGAGAAGATGTGGTAAAATTGGAACATGAATGCATTGTTGGTGGAGTTGTGAAATGATCCAACCATTTTGGAGAGCAATTTGGAACTATGTCCAAAGGGCTATAAAAATGTGCATATCCTTTGACCCAGCAATATCACTTCTAGGGCTGTATCCCAAAGAGATCATACAAATGGGAAAAGAACCCACATGTACAAAAATATTTATAGCAGCTCTTTCTGTGGTGGCAAAGAATTGGAAATTAAGGGGATGCCCATCAATTGGAGAATGGCTGAACAAGTTGTAGTATATGAATGTAATGGAATACTATTGTGCTATAAGAAATGATGAGCAAGCAGACTTCAGAAAAACCTGGAAAGACTTATATGAATCAATGCTGAGTGAAGTTAGCAGAACAAGGAGAATGTTGAACCCAGTAACAGTCACATTGTGTGATGACTAACTTTGATATGCTTAGCTCTTCTCAGCAATGCAAGGATCTATGATATCTCCAAAAGTCTCATGATAGAAAATGCTATCCACATCCAGAGAAAGAACTATGGAGTTTGAATGCAGATTGAAGCATAATATTTGCTCTTTTTTTCCCTTCAGTTTTGTTTTGTTTCTTCTTTCTTATGGTCCCTCCTATGGGTTCTAATTCTTCTTAAAATATGACATGAGAAAATATGTTTAATAGGAATGTATATGTAGAGCCTATATCAGATTGCATGCTGTCTTGGGGACGGAAGTGGAGAGAAAGGGGGAGAAAATTTAAAACTCAAAAGCTTATGGAAGTGATTGTTGAAAACTAAAAATAAATTGATTAAATAAAAATAAAAAAGATGAAATGACTGAGGAAACAAAGATTTGAACTGCCTAGAATTTTGATTTAGCAATGCATGCCAATTGCCTAACAAATGGAGATGAGACCCCTTCCTCAGCTTAAGACTGCACCCCAAAAACAGAGACAGATATTTATGTTAAAAACAATTAATCACATTAGGCCAATTAGTTATAAGGAAACCATTAACCAGGATACAACATTAGGTAATCTGATTTCTAACTGGAAGAAAGATTAGGGACTTTCCATGTTGGGAGGAGGAGAATGAACAGGTACAATTCCTTGAAATTAGAAAAAGAGGTGTCCCACTCCCCCCAAGTGTCTGTGAACAATCAAAGGAACATGAAAACAATAACTAATTAATTAGTATGAGGCTAGTTTTCAGATAAGACATATGGGTTGCTTGAGATGTGAGAAAACTTCTTGCATCAATCTTTAGATTTGATCAGATTTCTAGTCAGTGTAACCTAGGTCCTTAGTTGAGGATCTCTTAGCAATAGGTAGAGATGGTCCAACCACACAGGGCTAGGTTCAAACAATGAAATAAGGTTTTCTCTCAATTTCCATAATTGAATGAAGTTTTCTCACACAGAAATTGGACTAGACCCATAACTAAATAGAAAGGGAACTGAGCTAGATTCAAAACTTGATTCACAAGGCAGACTTGTTGTTCCCACCACCACTTTCTGTTCCAGTCCTCTCAATTTCTTCACATCTCACATTAGACATCCTGTAGACATATTAAATTTAATATATTCCAAGTGGAGTTCATTATTTTTCTTCCCAAACCCTTCTCTCGTCCTACTTTCCCTATTACTATGGAGGATACCACTATCCTCTCATTCATCCAGGGTTGAAAAATAGGTGTCAAACTCAACTCCTCACTGTCACTCCCCTTATCCAATTTATTGTCAAGTCTTGTTGATTGTACCTTTGTAATGTCTCTCAGACATGGCCCCTTCTTTCCTCTGACACTGCCATCACCCTAGTGCAGGCCTTTATCTCCTCATGGCTGTTGCTGTTCACTTGTGTCTGTCTCTTTGTGACCCCCTGGACCATATCACACACCAATACTGTGGGTTTTTCTTGGCAAGGATTTGGAGGGGTTTGCCATTTCCTTTTCCAGAGGCAAGCAGAAGTTGAATGACTTACCCAGGGTGATAGAGGAAGTAAGTGTCTGAGGCCAAATCTGAACTCAGGTCTTCCTTGAACTCCAGGCCCAGCGCTCTTATACACTGGGTCATCTAGCTTCCTCATAGCTAGACTATTAGAATAGCCTGCTGTTTGGGGTTTCTGTCACAAGTTTCTCCTCACTTTAGTTCACCCTCCACTCAGTGACCAAAGAGATCTTCCTAAAGCACAAGTCTGACCATCTTACCATCTCCCCCTACTTAATTATCTCCAGTGCCTCCCTATCACCTCCCCAATCAAATACAATATCGTCTTTTTGGTACTTAAAATCCCTTATAACCTTCCTCCTCCACATTTCCAGTCTTCTGACACTTACTTCCTCCCCTTAATTCCTTCAATGTCTAGTCAAAATGCCATCTTCAATAAGAAGCCTTTCCCAATCTCCCTCAATGCAAGGGCCTTCTCCCTGTTATCTCTACTTTACTCTGTATATATCTTGTCCAGTCATAATTAATTTCAAGTTGTTTCCCTGATAGCTTGTGAGCTCCTTGAGATCAAGAACTGTATTTTGTGTCCTTTGTATACTTCCAGCACAGTATACTGTGTATACTAAGTATACTGTGTATACTAAGTATACTGTG